>NC_133315.1:16560729-16613430 GCF_012295235.1 Primulina huaijiensis | reverse complement strand
ATTATTAAAGTAAATGCATATTTACAAATTTATTTCTAATGAATATATTTAAATTAATTTTAATAAATGTAAATTATAATTATAAATATTTAATTATCTATCTAATTATTTTAAAAATATATATTTAATTAGCACTTGAGGCATTTTGATCATTACAATAAAATTTACAAAATTAATCCATCATTTTAAAATTATACCAAACACCATGTTATTTATCCCACCATACTATTAATCAATATCTCTAATTTTTTAATCACTCTAATTACTAATCATTTGCTTATCCCATCACGCGTACCAAACGGAGCCATATAGGGTTCATATTAATAGCGATTAAACTTGGTAAATAAGGCAGACAAAGTTATATGGTAAAAGTAACGAGGCTACGTATTCAATTCTTGAATATAAAAATGAGCTGCAATAGGAATAATTCAACTTCTTCTGGAATCAATAGAGTAAAACTGAACAACAAGTCTTGATTTTTTCTGCTCTCGGGTCATCTTGTTTTTTTGAAGTATTTATTTATTGGATCATCAAGAGCTTCTGTTACGTGTGTTGTATAATTAGTACTTCTATAAACAAGAGTGGATAATTTACAAACAAAAGAAGAGAAAAATGCGAGAAAACAATGTACTGTTGGAGGCCCAAAAGTCGTTTAACCCGGGATTGCTCTGCACATGGGGCATGGACCGTGAAACTTCAGCCACAGCTCTATGCAGCTCTCGTGGAAGCAATGCCCACACTTAACAATGCTTTTCATAGTCTCTGCGGGATTGTATTCTTCATAACATAGTATTGGACAAACTGTGCTGTTGGGCCATGGGAGATTAATTCGTTGATTTCCTCCAATACCAATCGTTTTCAACTTATTTACGATATCATTATCTCCATAGCCTCCTGTCACACCCAAAGCTGGGGGTGGAACTCGGTTGGTTCCACAGCTTGCTATCATTTCACAACGTGGGGGTGGCTGTGGTAAATTAAAATATATTATGCATACACAACACATATAAACCACGATTGCTTTCAGTAAGCACGGTCCACGTACGTATTTAAAATTATATGCACTTCATTGTAATTTAATCTCAGTTGTCCCTTTAATCATGAAGAGAACTAATTTTCGTAAAAAGATATTATTGGAGCAAATTCCATGCATTAAGACCCACAGAAGTTGGCTCTCACAATAGACGACAATCAGTGGCGGAGCCAGAATTATGGTTCTGCCGAGATAGAATTTTAAATTCTAAAATCTTTTAATATTTTAAATTGATCTACCCGGGCTAATATCATATTATTCCAAAATTATACAAAATTTACATATAAATTTTTTTTAAAAAAATTAGGCCACTGGGCTAAAGCCCGGGTATACAAGCATGTGACTCCGTCCCTGACCACAATAGATCTGTGAAAACTATGAAATTCAGTAAATTTATTTTTGAAGTAAATATCATGAGAAATTATAGTAGTTCACTAGTTTAATGAAATGAGATGCATTTAATTAAAAAAAATCTTTTATTGTTCTGCATAATAATCTCAATTAATTTTTAAGATGTTATGTTGTGGGGGGTTATAATGGGACTTAGGGTTTTCATAAATATATAGTTCACGTACCAAATATATAGTCCACTTTTCACATTTAATAAACTCGATCTTTTTACTAATATACTCCTATTTAATGTGCATAAAGTATTCAAATTTCATTTCTCAATATCAATAAATAAGGGTGTATTAGAATATTTGCCTGTATAATTTGTTTTTCCAATTAACATTCTTAATCTGCGTGAAAAAACAAAATAGACTATATAATTGAGACGGGGAGAGTATGTATAATCGAGAACTTATTGAAAAAAATAGATAAAAAAATACTTTTAATATAATCTATCAAAGGAATATATTGCTATGCTAAGTTGGTGGAAGATCTTTTAACGTACCATTCGCTTCTAGATAGTATGGAACCCTCATATTTGGAAGTCGAGTTTCTCCCGGTCGACACACCCGACGATGATCCTATCCGAAAGTGAAAACAGCACCAGGAGACCCCGAAATACGACATTGTGGGTGCCATCATTAATAACTCAAATGTTGAAGTTTCAGTCATTAGTTTGCAATGAACTGGCTTTGTCAGTATTTAAAAATATCTCAAGACGAGTGATATTTTTCCTGTAACACATACAATTTAATGAATGTGGTGATCAATTATGTGTGTGCATGGCGAAAAACAATGTGGTGATCAATTACATATACATGGATAAATTGGGGTTGTTTTTTATTATTTCAAATTATATGTGGTTTTGAATCAAATTGAATCTGATACGTGACGTTGTTTTATCAAATTTTTCCTTAGTAATTTTCCACACATGGAGGTTATTGGTGACCCAAGAATTAGCTACACAAATCCATGAATTAAAATCCATTCAAGTCATGAATTCAAAGAAGAATTTGGAACGGACATAACAATATTTTAATGGTGTTTAAAGCCATACGGAGGCCATAAACATGGTGGTAATGGTATTGAATGGTAGCCTCTTCACCTCCCCTCCATGAACATGGTGGTAATGACATTGAATGATAGCCTCTTTACCTCCCCTCCATGAACCTATAAATACCCCCCAAAAGCTAAAGGAAACCACACCAAAAACAAGGCACAAGCTGTCCATATTTTCGAGCTCCATAGCGATTATTCTCAAGTCTCGGTTTACCTCCGTCCTACCCACATTTTGTCCCAAGTTTTGAGCTAAGGTTGCTGCTCAAGTGCTGCCACTATTCGGAAGAGTTCGAGCGGAATTCCTCCCACAAGTTCCTCACGTTTTATTCCGAAGATAATAATCAAGTAAGTGGACTTTTGCTATATATATTTCTTTGTAAGTGGGTTTTTGCTATACTTTTACGTACACTTGCATTTCAAAAGTGTACTACTTGATATATATATCGACATACTTTTTCTTCGTAAGTATGTCCACATTTGTTTAAAAATACATTATGTATGTTTCTTCAAATTCGATCGACATGATATATTCGTTTCTATTTGTTATGAAAATCCTTGAACAATTTGTTGTTTGATATTAGTTATAATATTTGAAAGCATGTTTGAAATATTTGAAATGCACTGTAATGATTCGAATTAGAAATGGCCAGGAAATTCCGATATTTGATATGCTTTGTTTAAGGCCCTGATGCGGTGGGATATAATTACCGTTCTTTTGGCCTCGCTCCATAGAGGAGTAACATATAGGGGACTGATCAGTAAACCATGGAAATGAGATGATTTCCAGTGCTATGTTTGTATTTTGTTCGTATTCGATTCAACATGCTTATGATTGAAATTATGATAATGTATTCGTATAACCTTGATATTTGTTATGCCTGATCGACCCCTATTTACTGAGTATTTCCCAAATACTCACCCCTTACATTCCCACCCCAGATAAGAACGAGGAACAAATCGAAGATAAAGAACAAGAATATTTTTGGGGATGGTGATGAAGCCAATCCACTTCAAGACCAGTCTTGTCATTCTGTCTTTTATTTATTTAATTGTGTATTACGCTTCCGCATTTCATTTTAATCGCGTTGTAAAGACGATTATTGATTTATGTAATAGACTGGCTTTTGGCTATTTGATGTACTACGTGGCTTGTTGTTATACGATTTTAAATTGTTAAACGACGTCGATGGCACGTCTCGGTTTCGGGGCGTGACAATTAAGTGGTATTAGAGCCGTCAGGTTCATAACCCGGCTGGGAGTTTGATAGACAAAATTTGGCGAAGTCAAATTTTGGCAAAAATCCCATGCCTTCCCATCCAAATCATTCTGATACATCACATTCATCTCCGTTGTTTAAATCTTCAAGTTCAAGCTATTGCTGTAATTGGATGGCTTATGCTTTCACATGGAATCTCGAAACTCAATCTCGTTAACTGCTTTCAATCTATGCGAAATTACCCTTCTTTCCAACTTGGAAATCCCACGGAAATTTTGTTCGATCCAAATACCCTGCTTATCTGATAATGTAACTTTGATCTCTTTTTTCATTCGATTTGTCTTGGAAATGGCCACCCCCCGTACTCGTGCTCAAGCCGCCCTTCGCATGCGTCAACTTACTATTGAAAACCAAACACGAGAGATTGCAACCCTAAAGGCTCAACTCGCTAGAGGAAAACAAGAGAAACAAGAAATCATGGAGATTTAGAACCTACTTCAAACTGTTATACAACGTCTCACCCATCACCTTGAGCGAGCAGAGAGCCAGCTATCCTTAACACTATGTAACCCATCTAATGTGGTACGACTGGTTCACCTAATCGAAAGTTGATAGTTATAAAGATTGAAACTAAGAAAGATCTTGCTAATCGCTCTCGTCATCAACATGAAGACCTTGCTAGCAAGCAAGACGTTACATTGATAAGCTACATGGCGCTATGGATAGACTGCAAGAACAAAATAACTACATGCACTTTGTCATCGAAAACGTGAAAAAAGAAGAAGAAGTACCTATAGATGTAGTGGAAAAAGAACAGTGATAATGGAGAGATGATAAGGTATGCTAGACTAGTATTATGATTATATGATACAAAAAGAAAGAAGTGTAACATTATTTGGGAATGTACCAAGATAAGTTGAATTATATTGGGAATGTATCTATCAGATATAAGTTGACTTATATTTTTGGGAATACACCTATCTGATATAAGTTGACTTACATTTTTGGGAATTTACTTATCGAAGATAAGCTTCCGACTTAAGATGAAATGTTTGACTCGGGGAGAATAAATTATTTATGAAAATAAAGTAAGATATTGATGAGCATTGAGGAAGTGTATCATACATAATAAGTTCTGACTCCTCTTAAAGTACCAAAAAAAAAAGATTTGAGGAGAAAGATATCTAACGAAACTTGTTTGTGTTAAAGCATGTTAGGCTCATAGTCTTGATTAAAGAATGATTTAGTAAAAGAAGAATTATTTGAGGAATTAGTTTCTTCCGTACAAGGTTGAAATAAATTTTAACTAGGTTATAATTATTGGGAGTTGAGTTAATAGGCTGATAAGGAGTTATGTTCTAAGATTCTATATTGGTTTTAAGTTTCGAGATAGTAATCGTGATAATTTTAAGATAAAATAAAATAAGTATGGATACGCATATATTCAGTGCCGACTTTATTCAGTGTACTATGAGAATTGATTGATTGGACAAGAATCATGCAATGGTAGATTGTCGGGGTAAGAATGCCAAACTCCAATCCAAGAATAAATAGTATTTCATGGCAAGGATAAAGAACAAAAATAATTCATTTCTGCTTCTCAGACCTAGAAAGCCATGGAGTATGGCGAATAAGTCTAACTAGCAATGATCAGCGAGGTAAATGACGAAGTTACTTTGAAGATAGAGGATATTCCAGTTATTCAGAAATTCCCGGACTTCTTCCCTGAAGAATTTCCAGGCACGATTCCTGATCGTGAAGTGGAGTTTGAGATCAACTTGATTCCTAGGGCTGCACCAATATCAAAAGCACCATATAGAATGGCCCCAGCAGAGCTAAAGGAACTCAAGGAGCAACTCCAAGAGTTGTTAGATAAAAATCAGATTCGACCTAATGTATCTCCATGGGGAGCCCCTGTATTATTTGAGAAAAATAAAGACATGATGAGGTTATGTATCGACTATAGAGAGTTGAACAAGATCTCAATTAAGAATAAATACCCTCTCCCAAAGATAGATGATCTTCTCGATCAATTGAAAGGAGACAATGTCTTTTCAAAACTCGATCTGAGGTAAGGATACCATCAACTGAAGGTCAAAGTAGAAGATATTCCCAAAACAGCCTTCAGGACTAGGTACATACATTATGAGTTTACGGTAATGCCGTTTGGCTGACCAACGCTCCAACAACATTCATGAACCTCATGAATGAGAGTGTTTAAACCATACCTCAATAGATTCATGGTCGTATTCATAGACGACATCCTTGTGTACTCACAAAGTAAGAAAGATCACCAAGAACATCTTCGTCTCACCCTCCAGATGCTTAGAGAAAAAGAACTGTATGCCAAGTTCAAGAAATGTGAATTCTGGCTAAAGAGCGTCACCTTCTTGGGACACATAATATCAGCAGCAGGAGTGTCTGTGGACCCTAAGAAGGTAGAAGCAATCATGGATTGGTCGAGACCAAAGAATGTGACAGAAATTCGAAGCTTTTTGGGATTAGCGGGCTATTATCGAAAATTTGTTGAAGGATTCTCTTCAATAGCCATACCCCTCACTAAACTCACGCAAAAGAACTCTAAGTTTCAATGGAGTGAAGAATGTGAACAAAGTTTCGAGACCTTGAAGAAGAAACTTGCCTCTACTCCAATATTGATATTGCCATATGAAGGAAAAGACTTCACCATCTACAGCGATGCTTCAAAAAGATGTTTAGGATGTGTGCTTATGTAAGATGGGAGAGTAATTGCCTATGCTTCAAGACAGCTGAAACCATATGAGCAAAACTATCCGACACATGATCTCGAACTAGCTGCAGTGGTGTTCGCACTAAAAATATGGAGACATTATCTTTATGGAGCCAAGTGTGAGATTTTCACTGATAATCAAAACCTCAATTATTTGTTCACTCAAAAAGAACTAAATATGCGGCAGAGACGATGGATTGAACTCCTGAAGGATTACGATTTGACAATAAGCTATCATTCAGGCAAGGCAAACAAGGTAGCTGACGCTTTGAGTCGGAAGAATATGGACAAGGTAATCCTAGCGTCACTTTCAGCACAACCATGCCTCCGAGAAACAATCAAGATAAATCAAGATCGAGACCCCGCTTTGATGAAACTGAAACAACAAGCTGAAGAAGGAAAATCACCAGATATTAAGACAGATGACAAAGGAGTTGTGTGGATGAAAGTACGATTGTATGTACCTGACGTTGAAAATCTTCGACAAGAAGTGATGTCTGAAGCACACATGTCAAAATTTTCAGTCCACCCTGGCAGTACCAAAATGTACAAAGATTTGAAGAAAAGCTTCTGGTGGAGTGAAATGAAAAAGGACGTTGCAATGTTTGTCTCTAAGTGTCACGTGTGCCAAAAAGTCAAAGCTGAGCACCAAAGACCTGGAGGACTTCTTCAACCTTTGGAAATCTCGGAATAGAAATGGGAACATATTTCCATGGACTTTGTAGTCGGTTTACCAAAGACTAGACAAAGTCATGATGGTATATGGGTAATCGTAGATAGACTCACGAAATCTGCGCATTTCTTACCTGTCTGCATGAGCTATAATCTGGATAAACTGGCTACCTTATACATGAATAATATCGTATGGTTACACGGAGTTCCAGTTAGTATACTATCAGACAGAGATCCTAGGTTTGCATCCCGTTTTTGGAAGAGCTTTCAAAAAGCTATGGGGACAAAAGTTACTCTTAGTACGGCATATCACCCTCAAACGGACGGCCAAACCGAGAGGACAATACAAACTCTGGAGGACATGCTGAGAGCATGTGCTCTAGACTTCAATGGTAATTGGAGCGAACATCTGTCCTTAATCGAGTTCGCATACAATAATAGTTATCACAGCAGTATTGGAATGGCACCGTACGAAGCTTTGTATGGACGAAAGTGTCGATCGCCACTATATTGGGATGAAGTAGGAGAAAAAGCCATGGTTGGACCCGAACTGATCCAAGAAACAGTGGATAAAGTTGTTATGATCAAAGAGAGACTGAAAACTGCACAGGATCGACAAAAAAGCTGGGCTGACCTGAAAAGAAGACCCATATAATTTTAAGTGGGCGAAAAAGTATATGTGAAAGTGTCACCTATGAAGTGTGTGATGCGGTTCAATAAAACTGGGAAATTGAATCCGAGATACGCCGGACCTTTTGAAATCCTAGAGAAAGTGAGAACACTTGCTTATAGAATAACACTTCCACCTGATATGTCAAAAATCCACAATGTTTTTCACGTTTCGCAGCTAAGGAAATATATTTCCGATCCAAGTCATATTCTTGAGGCTGGACCACTTCTGGTTGAGGGCAACCTAAACGAGGAACTAAAATACGAGGAAGTTCCAATCCGAATTGTGGATAACAAAGATCAAGTACTGAGGCGACAAACTATTCTATATATATGTCAAAATACAATGGTCCAATCACACCGAAAAAGAAGCTACTTGGGAGTTGGAAGAAAATATGCGAGAACAATATCTTTATCTCTTTGAAGATCGGGTATAGCCAAGTTTCGAGGGCGAAACTCCTCATAAGGTGGGAAGGATGTGAGGACCCAAGAATTAGCTACACAAATCCATGAATTAAAACCCATTCAAGCCATGAATTCAAAGAGGAATTTGAACGGACATAACAATATTTTAATGGTGTTTAAAGCCATAAGGAGGCCATAAACATGGTGGTAATGGTATTGAATGATAGCCTCTTCACTTCTCTTCCATGAACATGGTGGTAATGACATTGAATGGTAGCATCTTCACCTCCCCTCCATGAACCTATAAATACCCCCCAAAAGCTAAAGGAAACCACACCAAAAACAAGGCACAAGCTGTCCATATTTTCGAGCTCCATAGCAATTATTCTCAAGCCTCGGTTTACCTCCGTCCTACCCACATTTTGTCCCAAGTTTTGAGCTAAGGTTGCTGCTCAAGTGCTGCCACTATTCGGAAGAGTTCGAGCGGAATTCCTCCCACAAGTTCCTCACGTTTTATTCCAAAGATAATAATCAAGTAAGTGGGCTTTTGCTATATATATTTCTTTGTAAGTGGGTTTTTGCTATACTTTTACGTACACTTGCATTTCATAAGTGTACTACTTGATATATATATATATATATATAGACACACATACTTTTTCTTCGTAAGTATGTCCACATTTGTTTAAAAATACATTATGAATGTTTCTTCAAATTCGATCGTCATGATATATTCGTTTCTATTTGTTATGAAAATCCTTGAACAATTTGTTGTTTGATATTAGTTATAATATTTGAAAGCATGTTTGAAATATTTCAAATGCGCTGTAATGATTCGAATTAGAAATGGCAAAGAAATTCCGATATTTGATATGCTTTGTTTAAGGCCCTGATGCGGTGGGATATAATAACCGTTCTTTTGGCCTCGCCCCTTAGAGGAGTAACATATAGGGGACTGATCAGTAAACCATGGAAATGAGATGATTTTCAGTGCTATGTTTGTATTTTGTTCGTATTCGATTCAACATGCTTATGATTGAAATTATGATAATATATTCGTATAACCTTGATATTTGTTATGCCTTATCGACCCCTATTTATTGAGTATTTCTCAAATACTCACCCCTTACATTCCAACCCTAGATAAGAACGAGGAACAAATCGAAGATAAAGAACAAGAATATTTTTGGGGATGGTGATTAAGCCAATCCACTTCAAGACCAGTCTTGTCATTCTGTCTTTTAGTTATTTTATCGAGTATTACGCTTCCGCATTTCGTTTTAATCGCATTGTAAAGACGATTATTGATTTATGTAATAGACTGGCTTTTTGCTATTTGATGTACTACGTGGCTTGTTGTTATACGATTTTAAATTGTTAAACGACGCCGATGGCACGTCTCGGTTTCGAGGCGTGACATAAGAAAAGGAGACATTTAAATTCCAGACAACTAACACAACTCACAAATGCCATAAAATGTTAAAACATAATCAATCAATTATTTAAGCTACCTAGATTCACACTTTTGAAATCTGTGACTTCAAAAGGACCTTGAAAAAANTATATACATACAGCTGGACGCATCCGTATGTACAAATAGGCACCGCATTCACAAGTACTCTATAGCTATAAATCAACCTGCATAAGACCAATCCCTTTGAAAGTTTTACAGTATACTAATCCTTCTCCATACTTTCACCCCCACCAATTAATTCTGTTCTTCATTCATCCCCATTTCTAGAGCAATTTAAAGGGTCAGTAATCTTGAAAATGGAGATGAAATTTACAGCAGAAAGATCAATGAGAAGAGTCAAATCTACCACAAAACTGGGGAAATTCCTGAAAGAACAAAGAGGGAGGCTTTACATAATGAGGAGATGTGTAGAGATGCTTCTTTGCTGGCGAGACTAGGCAAGAATATTCATGAGGATATTAACTAATTAATTACCTTAGAGGGTTTTTACTTTTATATCGTTCCAAATCATATTTATCCATTTGAAATGGAAAATATGATCAGTTTTATGACAAGGGTTTGGATTTTTTTTTTGTTCTTGTTTCATTTATATGTATAATATGTACTAAGATCACGTCATATAATGTATTAATGATAAGATTAATGTACGTGATGATTTTATTTGTTTTATAACTTGTTTAGTTTGTTCTTTTCGAGCTGCGCGCGTCTTTTGCATTAGCATGATTATACGTGTGGTATTAAAAATGGCAGAGAAAGTTCATTGAGGAAAAAGTGAAGTGTGAATTGAGGCTTATGGATGAGTAGGTTTGTTGTGAGATGGTCTCACGAATTTTTATATGTGAGACGAGTCAACTCTATCGATATTCACAATAAAAAGTAATATTCTTAGTATAAAAAGTAATACTTTTTCATGGATAACCAAAATAAAAGATCTGTCTCACAAACTACGACCAGTAAGACCGTCTCACACAAGTTTTTGTCATTATGATTTTAATTGGAGTTATATGGAGTTGAACTCAAATGCCCAAATCTATTGTATGTCTGACTGAAAATCAAGATAATGAATTTAAATTCATATATTTTGAATTAATGTACTTTAGGTATATTTAGAGATTATTTTATTCAAATCAACTCTCAAACCTTAGAATGTCAATGTTTTATCATTTTAAATACCTTAATTTCTAATATTTGCTCAAGTTTTAATCCATCTAGCTATTTGAGCCTATTTCTTTGCCAAAAACCACATTTCAACTCACTTTTTAGTCTAATATTGCTTCATTTTCTTCAAAATTCAATTTTATTTACAAACTTTAATTAAATATTATAAATAATGAAATCACTAAAAAAAATGGTATTAGTTACTCCAAACATGCGGAAATTTGACTTTATGAAAAAATAACCAAAACACTATCGGTACGATCTCAAACGAAAGGCATGTAACTTCACGATCTTGCTTAGCCAATATTTCAATTTTTGTTGTTGAAACCATTGCAATTTGTTTTCAATGTTACTCATATCAAATTGCACTATGACCTCTCACTAGTTTCTATCAATTATTTTTAAATTAAACATTTAATAAAATTAAAAAAAATGTTATATAAATTATGATTATAATTTTGCACACAATAGTTTTTTTTATTGTGATTATATTATTAAAATGAATCTAAATATTTTTATTTAAGTCATATTATTTTAGGAGTACGTATATATATTTTATGTGTTTATGACGTTCAATATAAATTTATTAAATTTTGCATATATGATAATAAATATCATTTCATATAATTAAATTATTATTACTCACATATATACTTGAGATTATAATATAATTCTAAATCCATCGTAATTACAAACCATCTACAGTCGAGTTACTTTCCTGAGACGACGAGGATTAAAAGATTTTTGTTTGTTCCCTAATCCCAATAAATTTTAATTAGCAGGTAGGATGAAAGAAAACTGTCGAATAATGAATAGTGTAGCAACGTTGGAATGGGTACTAATCCGACACGTGTTAAAAGCAACTTTGGTTGGTCAAAATGGCAGCTTTTACTGCACACACGTGCGTGCACCAGCTGGACCAGATCTGTTTGTAATTACCAGTCCCTTTTCAACTCAAATTTGTGGTATCACGCGGCCCAAAAGGCCCACCCATCGTTGCCCATTATTACCGGCACATGTATTAATTTGAAATTCATAAATTTTAATTATTTATAATAAAACAATATATTAAATTTTAAATCTATATCTTACTTATTTATACATCAGTAATACAAAGAATAATAGATTTCAAATGATATCATTATTAGTAAACTTGAAATTTATCTTTATTAACTGAAATATTATATAAACATACAAACGGTGAATTTGAAGTTTATGATCTTGTTTCTCTAGAAAAACAAAAATGCTTTTGAATAGATTTGAAATTCATCAATCCAAAATTCATTTAGATCTTTCCTATGCCAAAAATTTAGAGAGATAAAAATTAGAGTAAAATTTTGGTCTCAAGGTGTGTCAATTTTATAAATACTCAATATGCCTCAATTAAATTATTATTCTATCTAATGATGATGCAGAAAACAATTATAAATTAAAATAACCGAAACATTAAATTTCTAGAATACCCAGAATATTTAACTACAGTGGATATTCTGACTGATTATAATCCACAAAATAATTATACACTAAACTAATCTAAATAACCCTTTTCAAATAGCTATTTTAACTCATTGCAAACAATTTATAAAATTTTAATTTTAATACAACTTCTTAATCATTACGACAATAATTTATTTAACTCCAAAAAAGTATTATAAAAAACGACTGTAATGAAACAAAAATGACTATATAAATATACAACACGTGCACATAGGTTGCTGTATATAGAAAGCGTCGAGATTATAGTACTTAGAAAGTTAAAATTACAACATTTTGTTGAACTGAACTAAAACTAGGACTGTGTCGCACTGATTTGAAAAGTACAAAGACTGATTTTGCTACAATATGATTGATTTTGTTCATTTAGTCATTATCATCCTTACTAAATTCTTGCTCTACAAAAATATACAAAATTTCAAATGGTCACTTAAAAGTTGAATGATTGAAGTAAAACATGAATCAAAATCTAGGGAAACATTCGGACCGCAGAATGATGTCTACTCAGTGAAAAAGGACTTCTGAAAGTCCGGCGCAGACAACAAAAGGTTAACTAACCCCTTCACCTCTTTTTCTCACAGAAACAAACCGCGGATGCCCTACTGTCAAAGAGTCAAAGATGAACTTATACAACGTGCCTATACTTTTAGAATCTCACGTTTCTCAAAGTTTTCTTTTGAAGGAGAGACAACGGCAAGAATCACCAAACCAGCCAAAACAACGGTCATGATACCCAAAGAATTAATCAGCAACGCTTCAGTTGAGTAGCGTGATATTATCTTGTGCATTTGAAGAAATGTTGCCTTCTCAAGAAAACCAGTGGTGCATGTAGCCACTGCTAAGGCATAAATATAAATGCCAAAAAATGCATGCCATTGCAGCAGACCAGCACGACTGTTTCTTGAACCGCCTGGATACCAAAAGGTCACAAATCCAGCAGCCCACTGCAGAAGAATTTGTCAATTGATGTAAGCTGGAGAATTGATGCTTCTAGAAATAAGAATGTTTGGTATTGTAAGAAATAATTAAAAGTAGGGGCGAGAGTCGAGAATCTAAAATTACTACCTGAATTCCAAAGAAGAAAAGGCAGGCTAGGCCAAGCCAAGAGTGGAGACTATAGAAGTTGTCAACGCCTTTTTCATTGTGAAACTTCCAAGCAGCCCATACTCCAATTACACCAAAACATAGAGCCAAAAATTGTAGAAAAAGATGAACTATTTTTTTGAACTCTTTGGTTCCCGAGAGAGCTTTATATGCTATCATGGCTACATAATTGAATGAAGGAAATTCAATACCTTATTAAGAGTTTTCCGTGTAAAAATTTTTTTTAAAAAAAAACTAATTGGTGTGTCTAAAAGTCAAGAAAAAAAATAAATTAGTTGTACCTATGCCGCTATGCGGTATGCAAAAAAGAGAATCCATTTATGGCATGTGAAGAGGAAAGAATGGGCGCATTAAAACAACAGTGCTTGCTTGTTAATATCATCGCGAGAAATATACAGCTGACGATATTCTCTTTTTTTCCACATTGCCTCTTACCCGTACATCGGCAAGATATAACAGACACTTCAACAAAATTAAAGACCACAAGTCCACAACAAATTGAACTAGTTTTTATCAAGTCCATAAAATTGAAATTCGGAAAGAATCAAGAACATAAGTTTCTCTGACCAAACCGATGATTCCAATGGAGCGAAACTGCTCTAAAATGATAATAGTGTGCAAAATTCCTTATGTCTCACAGAGACAACCACAGCATCCATCGTAAGTTCTTTTCAACTTCTTAACTATTTAAAGGAACCTCAGAATTTGTTATAGATGAGCTTTGATAATTTGTAACAAGAAACTAAACGGGGAAGTTTTAAATTAATCACCAAACACAAAGCTAGTAAATAATCTACAAAATAATGGAACCAATTTCTCAATAATCCATATGAACATTAAAAAATAATCTGTCAGCAAGCAGCAAACCAGAGGTCCCCAGTTACAAGTATTGAATCCCAAACTATCGATGAAGATCAACTTAACATATTCTATCAGATGGTTAATACTTAATACTTGAAGTTGTAAGTTTTTTTTTTTGTGCATTTTGAGCGACTGATACACTTCTCCCTGTCTGATCTTACCAGCAACATGATATTTTTTCACGAATTTATCGTAGAAGAAGGTAAGAAAACTGAAGTCATTCTAGTTCGATCTAACAGTAAACAATGCTTCGATGTGACATCACTGGGATTCGAGCTAAACTGTATTCTCTCCTACATTCTTTTTTTACCTTCACCATTCAGAAGCAGAAAGCCAATGAGCATTAAAACAGGGTGAACCTGAAAATCATATAAGAAAAACCATCCAATCAATCAAGCATTTCGATTTAGCTTAAACAAAACATTACCCACTTCCCGAATTCATCCACCAACTCAAAATTAATAGTAAGAATGAACAGAAATGAGATAAAAAGAAAGGAAATTACGTTGAAAATGAGAGCTTTATCCTCGGATACGAGAGCCATTCCTCCTCTGAAACGCTGGGTCCATATAATTGTAAGTGCGGCTAATGTAATTCCGATTAACCTCAGGAGAGGGAATATCGGGAACCGGACAACCGGCACCGCCATTCGAAGATGGAATTCAACAGATGAAAGCTGAAAAGAACAGACTACGCCAGCCCTAAGAGCTCATTGAGGCAGAGGGGTTGACATTTTACTTTATGCGGTGTTTTTTATTATTCTTTTTTTTTTTAATTCATTGTTATTTGGATCAAATAATCTCGGACTTGGATTCTAACTCGGAAAAGATTATGCTTCCACCATTGAAAGCTTGATTAATTAGATTCAAGGTCGAATTTTGTTTGAATTTATGGATTTAAATTCAGAGAAACAAAATTCAAATTGATTTCAAATTCAGTTCATATTAATATATAATCCCTTCAAATCAAATCATCAGTCAACAAAAAACTTAAATATGGATTCCAATTCATAGATTCAAACACAACTTAAATTATTTTATAAAAATATAATAATAAACTGCCAATAATTTTATTCCATTCATCTCAAATACATATATTTTTTGTTTTTTTTAGGAATTTTTTTAACAAATTTTCTATCATTGAGAAATATTTAGAAAACAAATAAAGAAAAAGAAAAATTGTCAAATATTTGGGTCTCACCAGTTACTATTTGCGTTTTTATTTTTCTGGGTTTTTTTTTTTTGTTGTTGTAATGTTGATGCATTTTCTCGAGTTGGGTATACATCAGTGACTGATTTGGGAAGATTCTTTAGATTTTCTTATACAGGAAGACAGCTACAGTTTTAACAAAATTTGTAAAGTCCCATCAAGTTTGAATCTCGACTACATTTGTATTTCTTGATTTGGATTAAGCAGCAAATTTGAACATCGAAATGTTTGGACTGGATTGGCTGTAGGGTGGATCCATCCATAGTCTAACTTAATACATGAATTAAACAGTTTTAAGAAAGATACGAAGATAAACATAACAGAATTTTCTTTGGCAAAAAACTTAACAAGATATCATTACAATAACATAAATAGATCGATCAATTGTATTAATTAAACAAATCTTAAGTTTCGAGGATAAAGATTATATCTTTTGTGATAATCTAATTATGAATATCGCGGTTTAATGAATTTTCGTTATACATATTACACCTATTCTTACATTACATCTATGCCACCACCTACTTTGTTCTAAAATGGAACAGTCATTGAAATGACATGGTTCTCCTCCTCAAACTTTGACTCCTTCCAACCATATTTCGCTTTTCCATTTCATCACCTTTCATTCCCACTACCTCAATTTCACCACAAGAATGCTCCGACGACGATGGATTGACAAATCCTTGAATTTCATCTAGACTGCTGTCTCCTGAAGAAACACTGTCAGTTGGTGTATGAAATATTGTAACACTTTCTTTCTTCGAAGCCTGAAACGAATGGCTCCTGGATGTCCCATCATACAACGGGAGAACGGTTTTCAACCCTGATTTTTCCCCGTCCCGTCCCAAACTATATGTCGTTGAGAGCTTTCTCTTGATGCCTTCTCTTTCTTTAACTAAGTCGTTCAGTGTTTCAAGCACTCCATTGGTAACTGCTTCATCTGAAACTTTTTGTTCAAGCTCCGTGATTGCCCTGTCAAATTCTTTCTGTTGCAGACGTAGCGAACGCTGGTTAAACAAAAGAGTACTGTACTTAGCTGTAACAAAACCAATTTAGTGTAACGAAACTGCCAACATCATGAAATGGTATTGTAATATATAATGCAAGTAATTTAGCTTACTCTCTTTTCAAGAAATGTTCCAAGATTCAAAATTTGAAGCCTTTTCTTCCTCCAGAAGATGCAGCAGTACTTGACAGATGCTGCTAGTAAAACCAGCAGCACTGATTCTGATAATAGAAACAGTACAATCGTGCTTGGGTTACCTGCGTAACATGTTAAAATCAGACCTAAGCTTTGTGTCGTTTCAACAAATATGATCCATATCTTGAAACCAAATTACCTGTGTAGATACCGATATTCTTGGGCTTAATCAGTGAGCAGCTAGATGCAAGCTTCTGACCTGGAGCAACAGCAGCAAAATATAAGACGTTTATGTATGTATTTATTACTTAGTATTAGTATATGTCAGCCGACAGAAGAATATTACGAGTAGCACGACAAGGGAATGGATTGCCATTTCCTGCAAGGTGAAATGATTTGAATAATGAGCTCCTGATCATTAAGAAAAGTATAACGAGTTAGGATTAAGGTTTTGAAAACTTACTTGAAACAGCAAAAAATGACAGAAGTGTTCTTTCATCCGTCGAGAAATGCTTCATATCGCTTTGTGACAGATTGAACAATAAGTTACTATGATCGCTCTCAGACCAGTACGAGGACCCCAAAACTGGAACCAACAATGTAAATACAGCATTCCTAGGTTTCATTGCTGCAACATAAGTGTTCTCTCCTATAATATTGGCTTCTCTTTCCTGCATTTCTGTCTGAGAAACATAAACTGCATAACCGGAACAGTCAAGTACCGGATTAACCTGAATAACCGAACTCACACGCGTTGATTGTGGGAACTTTTTGAGAGATCCAGTTGGTGAAAATGAGTATAAGAATCCATCCAATGATCCAATGGATATCCACCCTGCTTTATATGATCAGCTTTGGTTTCAAAGCTTGATAATAATAAACTTAAATTACTCGTACTTTGTAATCTTACCGTTAGCATCAACAACTGGCTCGTAATCTTCTGAACTCAAAGGTCCAATACTTCCTTCCCAGACAATGCTTCCCATGGAAACTTCCAAGGCTAGAATTTGGGCCTTATCGGGTATAATGACGTACAATAGACCGTTGTTCCCAGAAGTGATGGTAAATTTGTTTCCATACAAACTAAAATCTTGGATCCATTTGAAATGAGGACCACGAATCGATAACGAGTAGAGTTCTCCGACAGTGTTTGAGACCTTGCAAGCAGACAAGAAAACATAATACTTACCGAACCTTGAAACTAAAAAAAGGATAAAAAATATATATTGATGATCGAGGCTTACATATATACTAGCTTCACAATGATCAATGACAGGGACAGAAGTAAAATAACAATCCGTAGTACATTTCCTGCAACCTTGGCGATAGCCATGCCGATAAAGTACCGGACCAGCGCTCCAGAGAAGCTTTCCATGTAATCTAAATGCAAAGAGGCCTCTGTTCTTAACATTTATAACAACACATGAGCTAGATATACTTACTGCAATTCCAACAATATCTGTTTCAACCGGACCAAAGAACACTTCAACCGCTGAGTCAGTAGTTCCATTTTTAAAAGGATGGATTTTAAGTACCCTGTTCTCAGCAACCAAATATATCTGCCGTTGGGCTCGAAAATATCAGTGATCGCTAATAAATACGTCACAAAAATTAAAATTTCATGTAACAAAAAGGAGCATCGGGCGGGCCTTGCCTTTCTTGAACCCCCATGAACTGGAGCTATATCAGCACTGCATGTATAATTTAAATGCACTGTCCAAGCAATGGATCCGTTCTTTTCAAAGGCGAAAAAGCTCTTGTCTGAACATGCAAAAACCCGCCCGTCATCACCAACGAAATTTTTGAAAAGTTGGCCACCGGCTTTCTGGGAAGGCTTCTCTGCTGAAACAAGAAAATTCTCCAGACTACTTACACGCCCTCAATCGCCAAATCTTAAAAGTTTAATATCTAATTTTCTGAGAATCTTAGGTTCACTCCTGAATTCAATAAAGGGCCCTTTTGTCTCAATTTTCCAGTAGGCCAATTCCAACTCAAACATACAAAAACCGAAAAGCGAGCAAAATACAAAATACCCGACCTGGATAAGATAGAAGGGTACCTGCAAATAATGCCAGTCTCTTGAAATGTTGAGAATTATAGGTTACAGCGAACGGAAATTGGACAACAACGGCCAAGATTATTACAGAAGGATGAAGAATAAACATCTCTCTTCTTAAATTTCAGAAAGCACTAAATCTGAAAATTACCCACAAAGAAATCCTTATCCGTAAACGGTTAATATAACAGTTTTTTCATGGCGGGAAACAGATTCAGCATTAATAAATTATTGTGTACTTCATTAGTTAACATGATTTTAAAAAAAAATTAGAAAATTAACTAGAAAATTTTATTTTCTTGAAGTCCTACAAAAGGCAGATTACTTTTAAAGTTGTATCTAAATTACAACCTTCAGCTTTGAATTTGTAGTCGGATCTTGTTTCTGTGTTAATCAAATTTGATTAGAAAAACTATTTTTCGACTTGATTTTCGTAACAATATTGCAAGAAATTAACTTTTACATCCCAAAATGTGTGGAGCTTCGAATAGTTTGGTGATGGTGTGTAGTGAGTTAATGAGATACTACAGTAGGGATATTGCTCTTACAGTAAATTCAACGACTATCGTTGATCTAAATATTTGAGATACATGTTTAACTCCACATAAATTTTTTTTAATGCAACAATGATACCATTAGATTTGTCATGAGAATAATGCTATCAAAATAGGCTTAAACTAAACTTTGTTGAGATTCTTGTTTGGTTTTTCTCTGCAAGATCGATTCAGAACAAAATCTATAAACGCTTCAGATTTCGAAGTTCAGTGCTGTTAATGTGAAAGCAAGAACGAGAAAGTAAATGGCAGCGAGATCGGGAAATTGTAAATTTGACTACAAAGTTCAGCAATGTTGAGTGGGACGGCAATAATGAAAAGAACATGAAACACTGTAATGGGAAACTGTAAATGAGAAGAAATTGTGGGTATAAGCTGCTTTCAAAGTTATTTCCCAATCCACTCTCTTGATCCACGTTCATATTTTCCGTCTACTAAGCATATTTTTATATTAATCTTTAGAACGCTGGGACTAATTTGGTGGATCCTATGTGATAGTATCAAGATGGAAATTTTCGATTATACAATTTATATGAAATAGATATAATACATCGAACAGAGAATTCTCAACAGTTACAAGTTGTTCGCTCATTGCAAATCTGCGGGTTGAAGAATCTTGAACTCGAGGGGTTCAAAATCGGCTGGTTGCCGTCCGAAGAGCTGTATATTGCTTTAATCTCAGAAGGGGCTAAGATGATGAGCCAATCTCAACAAAATTTCTGGGACGAAGCGTCTTCTTGGAGAAGCCAAAGCATCACTAGCAAGAGCTTCCTTGTCATCGGCATGTATGAAGGCTACTACATAGTCGAAAAGATCATCTTTTCCACCTCTAAGAGGATCCTGAATTTGGCAACTTACTTTAGAATCCAGAGACCAAGAATTACAGAAAACAAAGCAGAAATAGAATCATTAGTTACTTGGAGGAATAGATCTGTATGGGTTTTCCCATTATATAAGATAAGTTCAGCTCGAGCCCCGGCTATCC
Source organism: Primulina huaijiensis (assembly GCF_012295235.1). Lineage (NCBI taxonomy): Eukaryota > Viridiplantae > Streptophyta > Magnoliopsida > Lamiales > Gesneriaceae > Primulina > Primulina huaijiensis. The sequence continues at coordinate 16,593,201 of NC_133315.1, read as the reverse complement.
TGAGTGTTTCCGCAAATGCTTTACTGTGATCACAACCAAGTTTAGATAACAAAACAGAGAACGTCTTGATTATACAAGAGACGGCATGAAATTGAATTGTTTTTAATGTAAAAATATTATCGTCGTTCTTAAAAAATCGAACCTTTCGTCCGATGGTATGGAATAATCCGAGGTACCGTGGAAAAGGATAAAATGAGGCAGCAGAGAAACTGCATTATGTAAGCTTGGACTTTGTGCAATAAATTCAGGAGAGAAGTGCTTCAATGATTTCTCCCCTTCCATTATACTGTGATGAAAAATCATGACGACGAAGAAATAAACATACAAAATTTGCTATAGGCCAAATGTTAAGACAAAAAACCAAGCACCTTAAAAAGACAGAGCGATACAAGCCTCGGCCATGGAAATGATCCACCAGTTTGAGTAAATTGTACCTGTTGTTTGATCAATTAGGAGCTATGATGCCCACCAAATAGCACGGTGCCTATCATTGTGTAATTTTTTGACATTATCTCATTTAACTCACCCCCCAGATAAACCAAAATAAGCTCTTATCTGGGACACACTCCAAGAAATGTCATCTCCGTTGGACTCTTTGACTGCTTGTTGTAGAAGAGCACACGCAGAAATGTGGGCACCAGCTGATTGACCCATCAAATAGATCCTAAGAAATCAAAAAGGTGACTTGGTATTAGAAGATCTATGGTCGTACCTGATTTATCATGAAGTTGTGCTTCGGCCTAGCACTTGTCACCGATACCGGCCTTTACACAAAGAAATAGAGCAGAAATAGTTTATCATTTATCGCTATTTATCGTTGTTTTTCGTCATATTACAAGACGAAGAGTAATGTCATACTGCTTCCAGCATCACGACTATTGAGGTCAGAATGTGTTGGCCGTTATATTATGAAATCAATTCCTGTTATTCGATGTAGGGCTTGAATGATGATACACCGAGCTATCGCCTATCAAGTGTAGTAGGATTTGCCATTTGAGCCCTTTCATCCAATACCGAACTCTCCAGTTAAGAAGCAACTAAATCTAAATGTAAAAGAACAAATGACTCACTTGTTCGGGTCACCTCCAAATTCAACAACATCATTACAGACATAAGAGATCCCCTGAGAAATATCATCAACCATATCACTAATTGTCCCCTGTGGAAAATTTCTGAATTGCAGATGTATATATTAGAATGTATCGTGTGAACTCAAAGATGGTATATTTATTCCAAAAAATTTAATATGCATTATTATGAATAATAGGATTAACTATAACTCGAACCATGCCAGATACCTGTAATCAATGCTAGCAACTATGATGTCTCTTTCTGCTAATTGTAATCCTAGAAGAGAACCCCATGCCTTATACCTGCAAATATAAATCATGTTTATAGCTTTGGATAGAGTTGTTTTACTTTGTTCAGCATGAAAACCTGCATGTTATTTATGATGGTAGTGCCAGTTACACTCTATATAATGTTGATCACTATCCATTTAGCTTTTTTACTTTATACGTTGAAGAACATACCACTTGAACTAAACATATAATTTGATTAAGTGGAAAGAATATTTAACAGATGCTTTCTTCGGCAACTTAGTTTTAAACTTAGTGCATGTACATAATTTAGATAACTGACTCTTTATGTATGCTTTTATGCATGGGATAACGAAAACATTTGAAGTAGGCAAGATTTTCCTTACAAGCATTAAATAGTTGAGAAGTAACTACTGTCGTAAAAATGTATATTTTGAATTGTGCAATTAATACAAACATAATGGTAGTTTAGTCAATTTATAATATAAGAAGCCGAAAGATAGTGAAATTAGCAATATGTGGAGTACAAATAACACCTCTTTACTTTTAAAACAATCTTAACAATTGTACCAAAAGAACAAGTATGTTGAAACTTTAAAGTGATTTCTCCAATGACAAGCTAATATTCAAACTCAGAACCCGAATATAAATGAGAGGAAATGACCTCTAGCTTACTCACCCGATGATCCAAGCTCCACCAGTTACAAATATCACAATAGGCTTTAGGCCATCACTATTTTTTGGTAAATACAAATCCAATCTGCAAGATTATTTCATGTTCACACCTCACGGCACCATGAAAGTAAATAAAGTAAGAAGGATAATTAATTTGGCGAAAACGTACCTATTTCTGGGTCGATCTCCGTAAACAATACTTCGATGGACTTGGCTTGAAAAGAAGTAACAAAATCCAACTACAAATAGGCAAATTCATAAATATAAATAGAACTATGCATTCTCAAATAGAGGGAGGCGTGTCGAAAGTGTCATTATCTCTAAGATATCCGACTACAAAACAGTACAGTCAAAGTGCTTGCAGAAAACGGCACCCTATTTCCATCTAAAGAGAAGAAAATATATGAATCGTAAAAGTATCAACTGCAGTTTCCACCGAGGAGATTACTAAAAAATTCAAAAAAACAAATGGAAACTTTTGCTTATTACTTGCTAGTACTCTACCTAGTTATGCATTATCAAAATGCTTTCCAAGATTTCTGATTCATTAGCATTCCTTAGTAAAAAAATTTCTCTAAACGCCCAATTTACAGAATAATTTGAAGAAGCGAATGAGAGTTCGACAATTGATGCTCTCACCTTGGAGAAATCCAGGCAAAAGAAACATGGCATAAAGAGCAAGAGAAAGGAGTCTCGTGATCCATCGGTAGCCTACCCTGAAAACAGATATTATTAGTGAACGTTCATAATAAATATCGCTTCTTGCAATAATCCAACTTTTATTATTATTTTTTCCTGAATATACAAGAACTCCTCATTCGAACTACGTTGCATCTAAAACCCAAAAAGCTCAGAACTTGCACAGAATCATTGTCCAGAAATAGAACAGTGATTTTGGTAATAGCATATACCCAAGATAGCGAAGGAGCTTGAAGCTGAGCCTGGTAATCAAATAAGTCTCCGCCGCAGCGTGGCCGACCTCACGGCCAAACGACCTCTGGCGAGCAAGCAACGACGACGTTCTCCTCCCACCTCTCCTCCTCCACTGCTGGTCCGGTGAACCACTCGGAACACTAGAGACCCTGAACAGAGGATCCGACACCGGGTCTTGCTCTACCAATTCTTTTGAAGAAACATAAGGCGGCAGAGACGCCGTCGCTTCCATACCCGCCGATCCGACAGATTCTAATTATTCCGATGGAGATGATTTTGTACGCTTCGGAAGAACGGGTTCTTACGGGGATTTGCGAAAGAATCCTATCTTTCGAAAAGCTTACACCAACAGTGGGATCTCGCATTGGGTAGCAAGATTCAAAATCTTTTGATTTATAGAAGATGGACACAACCGTAAAGAAAGGGAGGTTTTTTACAAAGTAATTCAAAGTGTTGTCGTCTCAGAATTTTGGATTTAATATGTTCCACCTTTCCATCATCGGACCTAAAAACATTAACCAGTCATCGTAGATAGAACAAAAATTGAAATAAATATACATTTATGCCCTTGAAGTGATTTTTTTTCCAAATATATATTTACTTCTTTTTTATATAATAGAATATTATAAATATGAGTTTGGCTTATGATTAATGGAATCTTTCTTGTCATAAAAAATTAATAAAGTTGCTTTTGGTCATTTTTTAAAAAAAAATGAAAAAGTGGTACCTATTACTTTAATTTGTTCATTAAGTTGTATTTACAAATTTTATGAAAAATGGGAGGGTGAAAAAGTATATTCACGCCAATAATAGGAATAAAAAAAACCATAAAATAAATATTAAAATAAGCATCACGTGTCACTTTGTGTACACATTTGTCAAAATATTGGAAGACGCAAACGTACGGTTAAGTAAAACTCTCGGTATTGTAAATTTGTAAAGTCTGCTCATTAACTCTCATCGAATTCTCGAGAAGAATATTAAATTATTTTAAGGTTACACATAAAAATATGTTTCTATTATTATATTTGAGTCAACTTCCCGTCTTATTTTATTTCTCGCTGAATTTTGGAATTTTCCTATTTACAAGTGACATTTTTGTGTCCTTAACGAATTTTTAATTATCTTATAAACTGTCAAATAATTTATTTTGATTTATATAATTTTTTTGAATCCAAACATGTTTTTTAAAATTCCATTTTCTTAAAAAGGACCCGTTTAGAATTATGTCGAAATAAAGGGATGATCTGCGAGACAAAATGTTAAAAGGGAATCAAACATGGTCATCTTTATCATAAAGACAACAACGCAACCCAATTTCATAGAGTGGAATCAGTTAATTGTGCTTAAAATATGAATCTGAGATACCTTAGACAATTCTTTTCCTAGAATCAAGATTACGCCTCTAGTGGCCTAAAAGAGTAAGTATGCAGTGATCAATCTTCTCTTGTTTTATCTCCTTTTCTTCCTCAGACCCAACTTTTTACCGAAACCACCATCTCTGAATGGCAGATATTGGAGTGTTCAAGAATGGAGCGTACTGCTGCATTAATGGATTCACAGAACGCCCAATCATGGCCCATGTATTTTGATGGTAGCCAGCAGTAACAGGAGAATGATACATAAGCTTCAAAAGCTGCCACGAAGACAATTCAAGAATGGAATCAACTTCAATAAGTTGGTGATCTTTTGTCCATCAAATGTTTGATAAAGGAATATCTATAAATATCATAGAATTCAAGGTATACACGATATTGATAGGATTTTGGACACGGGATTCTGTGAGATGAATAACCGAGTCAAGGCCAAGTGACGGCAATAATAAAGAGGACCAATTGACGGTAATTTTGAAATAACTGCACAAGTTTATGCCGACAGGATAGTGGATCGGACAACAATAATGGTATGTTTAACAGAAACTCGCCAATCTTTAACAAGAATTAGATACACGGAAACATCAATTTCAAGTTTCAATTCAAAAGCAACAAATACCTGCCAGTGCATGAATGCCTGTATGATATTCCGCTGCCACCTGTGTATTAAATCAAGGCACAAAACATCAATTTGGTGAATAATTCAAACAACGTTATAAAATAATGAGTTGAATCAGAGCTTGTTAATAAAGGAAATGTGGAGGATACTGACGAGAAGAGAGAAATTATCAGAAGGAACCCAATTCCTATCTCAGCTTGTGATGACAAAACCCCAAGTGTGGTCGTGTTTGATTCAACCCAAACACAAGCCTTTTCCAAGTACCTTCTGTGGAGGATCATCAAGAATGTCTCAAATAGGAGGAACAAAATTAAACACAAATTAGGCTTTCATTTATGACAATTGACAGTTTAATGATTATTAGAGGAAATTTAATACAAATCTAGGGGAAAAAAAAAAGAAACTGAGCCTTTAAACACACGCTCTGAAGCTAGAGCCTCATCAATGATAAAAATTGATATTTGGTAAAAATATAGTGCGTGTGATTATTTCAATCTAACAATCACCTTAGATTCCCTTTTCTCGATAAATATCGGTCAACAATCTATAGGTTAAACAACTTTTGATGTACGATCCTACTATATATCAAAGCAGGAATTAATGAATACACAAAATTCCAAAAACTCAATAAATAACCCATATTCCATGGAAATTAGCCAATTTTTTGGTATATAAATTTCTGATAGTGTCCCAAGAGAGATGCTAACTATAATACTATATCCTAGACATTTGTAGGACTGTAGTTTAGACATAGTCCACTTGATGTCATCCTCAATCAAGGGTTGTGCCAATAAGAGATGCCACAGGACAGTGAGTGCAATATAAGAATTTTGAAATATTCTGCGCAGCCAAAAACCGGCTTTCTCACCTGTACAAGGTGGAACGGCTAAAGTTATGCCTCAAGAACTTCGTAACATGCTCAAGTGCCCGGCACAGAATGGGAATTAAAGCAACTGCCAACATTGAACTTGTTACTTTCAGAATATCGCACATTCAGTAAACATGACTGATAAATTAATAACTGCACAAGTGATACTCTTACATTTGAGGCAAACATGTGAGAAAACAAAGTTAATACAGTAAATGGCATAGAGAAAATCTTTGGTAGCCACCACGGACTGAAACCACACCTGCAAAGCCTGCAAGTTCCATGCTCTTGGTTTCTGCAAACAATAATCAGTTATTATAGGCAGTAAACCAGTAAATAGAACAGAATTCATGCACCGAGACAAAGAAAGAACTAAGTGGCATTACCCCATACAATGAATATAGAGAATACAGAGAAGAACAAGCAGTTCCCAAGAACGAAAGCCGATACGCCCGATTTGATAGATTATTTGGCACAAATGGAAACACTGAAAGAACTCCCACGAGAAATGACTGCAGATAAAGGGGAAAAAATTTAAGTATCCAAAAATAGAATATTTAACGAAGATAAAAACACAACCCTGAGACAATTATCTCTACAACATTATTAAAGGCTGAGCCGTGGAAGGTTTCCAGAAACTAACTTTTGTGCCATGCTGTAATTTTTAAAATGCCAAAATACCCCTCTAAAATTACAATACCTCGTTTTATTTAATAAAAAATATCAGAAAAATCTAATTTAGTGAATTTCAGTTATAACTATCATATCTCATCCACTTTCCAAAAAAATATAAAATTTACTTAAATATTTATTTATTTATCTTTATCCAGACATTTAAAATTTTAAATTCAATCATCATATAACTCCTAACGTAAAAAACTATTATAAAAGGCATGAATTTAAAAGTAACAAAAAATTATTTAACACTAAAAATTTGTATTATGTATATATGCACCCATAACATGCCAAGAGGTGCTAGTGTAAAATAATTTTACAGATCTAGGTAAACTTGATTTTGCAAATCTTGATCAAAATCTACACAAAATATTACAGATAACATGGACCCATCCTTCCAAGACGAAGGCCCAAAATGTTTAGAAGTTATACTAGACAAGAAATTGCAGAATATGATAGAAGCCGTGAACACATTAAGAACATTTAAAGCAGACAGTGAATCAAATTATAGACCAATAAAGCAAGATATGATGCCAGCTCCAATCTGGCCATAAATCTTGTCATTCTTGCACCTACCGAAAAGCAGTTGAACAATAAAATAATTTCAAATGAATTCAACATACCCAAGCATTGACAGAAAATTGGATAGTCCGACTATCCCAACGCAATGATGTAGTGTTAGGAGGTGGAGTTGCAGGTGTCCCTGATGTTCTACCCGCAGACCCTACATGGCAAGTTCAAGTAAAAAAAACACCTAACATCGGAGTAAACCAAATCATCACCACGTCTCATTAATAAAACTAATTCAGACCTGAACTTCGTTGACGTGGATTACTTCCAGAAGCAGACGATGGTGTTGATTGTGGCGAGGCTGCTGAAGATTTTGCAGGTGCGGTACTAGTAGTCATGGGCTCCACAAGTAGATCTGGATCCTGGAATGTAATATACATCAACTTAGCTCCAAAAAATAAGTATCAAGAACCAGCATGCATAAACATTCTCTTAATGCCATATTCAGAATAAACATTCCAACTAATATTCACACTGAAAACTTAATCTCTCATTTATGCAAGAACAACTATGATAACGAGGAAAATCCAGGTTCATACACTCCTAAATTTATGACGGCGAACTGACCAGATCCCATGAAAAAGAATTCCAATAAAACAAAAGTCCCAGATTTTCATGTTCATGCTCGCGTCAAGCACATAAAAATTCTTCACCAGCTGCCCATCTAGACCACAATAATGATCGGGACGACGGGACCAGATAAAATTCGTTTGTTTCGTTTGACAAACACCCAACTAAGCAACTCAAATCATCATATTCTTCTATACATGGGAAAAAAGGAAAATAATTAAACTGTATAGATGTAGCCAAGATAAATCTTCAACCTTGAAGAGGGAGTAAAAGAAATTAAACCTCGATGCGATTCTTTCTACAAATGAAGACCTAATTTGACAACCAAAAACCTTCACCAAGAAACAAATTAACAAAAAGCAAAAGAATATCCATCCATATCAAAATCGATTAAAAAAAAAAGATGAAGAAAGAAGGCATACAATGTACCGCTGGTAGAACTTGCGCTTGAAGTGATCAACAACATCAGATCTGGAAGACATGTGAGGAGGAAGAAGAACGTTTGACCAGTAATCCGCCCACCGCGTATCGTTCTCATAATCGTAAGCGGCGGCCGCAATCCACTTCAACTTCTGCGGATCTTCTCCTTCTCCGCCACCCATGATTTTCTCTCCGCCCAAGAAATTTCTTCGTGCCTATTATAGAACAGAGAAACCCTCAATCTGACTTTGGAATTTAAGCCTCACTCTTTCGCTAAAACGTGGTCACATTTGTACTAAGATTCATCGGCGTTCCTTGGTGTACTATCAGGTGTTACACAATTGCTATCCTGTTTTGCTCTAACAATCTCTGGTTTGACATAAAATCGTTGGTGTGTGATTCACGACTTTTAAGTGTTTGTAGATCCATTTGCTTTTTGAGTGCTTAAAATTAAAATTTTACAAACCGAAAATTTCAAAACTTTGGGGTTATTTAATAAAATATTACAAATTTTAAATATTTACAAACCCATGAATCATTGATCGGATTTCCCAAATTTTGGGTTCCCCTTCTTTGTTGACTGGTTTAGTGAAAAAAGAATTTTTTAATAAAAATTAAACTGAGATCAATTTTTTTAAAAAAAATAAAAGAATTGATACGAGAAAAATAAATTGTATCCCAATAATTTTTTAAAAATATATATAGAATCCAAACAATTTGATATCGTGTAGTTTGGCTCATAGTAGTGTACAACATTCAACTCCAGCATAGAGCTGTTAAAATAAGGATATCAAATCTCTGGATTCATCGGGTCCATCCTACATGTAGGGGCACTACCCCATGATAGAATCAAGGGCCCAAATTTAACCACACATACATAGGGTCCACTAATTTTTTTAAAATCACATATGTGTGTGAATCTTGTCCATCCAAGCCACCACTATAGCATCGAAGCTACCGATTCATCGATAAAATCTCTATTTTTTAAAAAAGTCTACTGTCTCGTGAACATCTATATATTGGTTTCTCATTTCTATTGACATTTATAAATATAGATGTTTCGTTAAGATTACTTCTTACCACATTCTTGAATCTCTCACAAGACAATACACCTTAAAAAATGCATGAATGTGATGATGATCAATTCAGGCACCGCTTGGTTTGTTGTATGAGATAAAGAAAGGATGAGTAATAAGAGAGATAAGAAAATGAAAAATGAGGATAAACCGTACATTATAATAAGTAATATGATGTTTGGTGTAATTTTAAGACATAGTTTGGTATACATGATAAGATAAGCATGTGATATATAATATAAGGATAAGTTAAGGATAAATAAGATGTAGGATATTATATTTAATGTTTGGTATGGTTTTAATAAGAGTGATTAAATTTATATATTAGATTGTAATGACAAAATTAACTTTATCATAATAAATTTTATAATTTCAAAGTTGTTGCTTGAGTTCATATTTCTTATTTTTTCATGTGCCGACAGTGCTTGCATGATTTATTTATTTTTACCTAATTTTATATATTATATAATATATAAAAAAATTTTAAATGGATTTAAAAAAATTTAAATAAATAGATATCAAACAACCAAACCAAATTCATTTGTCGACATAATATCATATATAAAAAACCATAATATGGAATGTAGTATGACAAGTCTATAAAAAAGCACAACTGAAGGATCGATGGAAGCACAAGTGAAATGAGAGAAGATAGGGTTTATAATTTTTATAAATTGAGGGTAATTAGCACTTGACTCCACTTAGCGAAATTTTCATTAATTTTGTATATTACTATAAAATGACTAAGATATTCGTACCCTAAAAAATTATTGTGTAATAATAAAATAAAAATAAAATTCATTAATAATAAAAATCATAAGAATTCAATTATTATATAATTGTTAATGATATTAATATTAATAATTTATTTCTTTGATAAGTACTTTTATTAATATTAATATTATATTTAATAATGTTTAGTATAATTTATATTTCACTATGCAATATTATCTCATTGTTAACGATATTATTCCTGATGCGATCCGGGTGAAATGGACGAGCCGGGTCCGGTGCTCCGCCGGATCTGCTATCAAGATAATGAAGAAAATAAGAGCAAGGGAGAGTATATCTGCGATGAAGATATATGTCTGTAATATGGCTCCAGCTGTAACCTGCACACAAGGAAAAAAACTCGTGAATGGGCGTCGGAGGGGTGTCCGGCGTGGCCACTCCGATGCTTAAATCAGTGAATGACTCAACAAAAACCCAATGTAACCAAGTGATGGTTGTGATATTGGTGTAAGAGTGTAGGCAATAAAATGAATGAATCTTAATGCAAAGAGATCACCTGGTATTTATAATAGGAGAAGTAATGATGACCTCGTTCTTCGTACTACCTACTAATAATAGTAGGGCGGCTGATTGTACCCTATATCCTGACATGTCAAATATCATATTAGTCACATCCCGCCTGTCTGATTTTGTCAACCACCTAGTACCATGGATAGGACGACCGCCTACACCCTACCCTACTGTCGTACTTGAGTGTGGTGTTCATATCGAGGTGGTCTGGTAGAAAATCTCTCGGAAGCTTGCATGAGAGCCCGGGCGTCCAATAGCCCGGGGAGAAGACGTCTCGGTCGTTTAGTAGCCCGACCTTCTGATGAACCCTTCTCGCAGATGCTATCCATCTAGTGTCCCGGGTCGTCCGTGACCGGGACACAATCCATACCCCTGACCCGGACACAACCCATGACCCAAGCTATCCCGAAGATATCAATTCCTATAATGAATAATTGAATTCAAATTGTTTCTTATTATTGTTGTATTCAATATTCTTATTATTATTATTTAAAACTTTTTATTTATTATAACTCTTATATTTAATACAAATATTATTATTATTCTTGCATTTATCATTTATTATTATTTTATTATTTTAATTAATTATTAATTTGTTTCTTCTTATTTGATATTATTCAATTCATTAATATTATTACCATCGTTAATTTATATCTTTTATTTATTAATTTTCTGTGTAATAATATTATTTGAAAATAACAAAAATTGTGAGTAATAATATCTTGATAAATATTTAAATTAATAAAATTACTTTATTAAAATTAATTTTATTCAAATAAATAATAAAATTAAATTGGAATTTATAAATAACTTTTTTTTTTATTTTTGTTAAGAGAAAAACAGATCTTTCTTTTGGAAGGAATATGAAATTTTTTTATTTTTAAATTTGAGGTTATAAAAGTCAATCTTCAGGTGATGATAATTTATCAAACTAACGAAAAGTGACAAATCATCCTGAAATTAATGTGAACAGTTCGGGCCAAGTGACTCATCCCACTTCTGTTAAAAACGAAACAAACATAGGATTGATTTGGACTATTAAATAATATATTGTTTATCCCACAAACCAAACATAGCTTCAGAGAATAATGATCTAAATCCTTAAAAAAATTGATGTGAGTGATATATTCAAAGCTTATCAGCATAGACGTATCTATGTTAAGCATAAGTGGGCTATAGCTCACTAAAAATTTCCAAATCCAACTTAGTATATTTTATGTATTTAAATTAAATTAAATTAAATATATAAATTAATTCATAATGAATTAAAAGGTTATTGAAAGAGATCGGACACAAACAATATAATGTTATTTTATTTTATGACAGTCAGAGAGGCTTGCACATCGTAAGTAATCCAGCCTTTCATTACATGATTAAACACATTGTAATACAATTTCACTTTTTACGAGAAGTAATAGAGGAATTGAGTATGGATATACAGAAGATCCATACAAAAGATAACATAGCTGATGTTCTGATCAAACTAGTAAACACTGATTAGTTTGAATGGTGTAGATTGTTAAGTGACCTAGCAGAAACATGAGAAAAAGATAATGACAAGATTGAAAAGATGTGTGAATATGTGTTTGATTCTGAATTAAATCTCCAAGTGAGAGAAAGTGAATGGTAGTCTTGACATAAGAGACGTTAAACATTATGCGGATTGTGAGGTTGTGTCCTACAATTGAGAGTGTGTTCTTGGAGTTTCGATCAGGCAATGGATAAGCCCTAAGTCAAAACAGGTTTGTACAAAGAGTTGTATAAAATGTGTCGTCCAAAAATATTACATATTCATGAACTTTCATATTTTTTAAATATCTCACCAAAATTTTTACTAAATGTTTATTCGATTTCTAAGAAGGATTATTTTGAGTGTCTTCCAATTGGTTTAAAAACTAAACTTGATTTAATTCATTAATGTTCAATATTTCAAAAAACGAGTCATTGTAGCTCAAAGATTATCTCCCAATCAATCATATCGCTACCTCACATTGTATATTCTAAAAACAGATTTCAAAATATTATGTAATTCGGGAAGAATGAAACTTAAAGATTGCTTCCTTTTTCCCGTTCTGTAATTTTATTATATAATCTTGTTTTACTGAGAGATAATTAAAGGGGGGGAAATGAAAAACAATCTTTAAGTCTCATTCTTCCCTAACTGTATAATCTTTTGAAATATGGTTTTAGAATATACAATGTGAGGTAGGATAATTTTTTGAAAAATAATATGCTATTGGAACATTTGCGTAGGTCGCCATATGCTTCATTTCGAGTATGATTTAGAGATTGAAATATTACTAGTTGTGCTTTCAAATGTCCAATTACTCTTGCAATGAATCATATGGTCTTGCATTTTGGAGTGCTTCTGGTTCTGGAGCTCGTTACTGGTCGTAAGCTTGTAAATGCAACTCAATCTTTTGGAGATGAAAGCTTGGTTGAATGGGCAAGGTCCACCACCCTCCTTGTTCATTGTCTTTTTGATAAAATGGTTTTAAATGAAACCTACTTTTCGGAATTTTATATTCTTTTAAATATCGTTTTATCCATTGTAAGTATATATGAAATCTTGGATCATATTGAACTTTGCTTGTCATTAAGACATCTTACTAGTCCTCCACTCGTTCGAGCACTCGAGACAGAATATTCCAATGACTTCGTAGATTTAAGGTTGCACAAAAACTTCCTACCAACTGAAATCTTCTTGGTTTTGATGATAGTGAGAACTTTAGATTTGATGGACGGAGCGATGGGATGATACCCAGACAAAATGGGATTCATGATTCCAGAAATCACTATGATCCAATCAGAATCTTTCATAGGATGGCATTTGATAGTCAAGATTATTGGTTTCAGGTGCGGTATCTTGATACGGGCTAATCACAAATCATTGAGCTAACAAAACAGATTTTCTAATGGATTTGAAACATAAAAATGAATTGATTAGATCAACATACAATAAATATAAATATGAAAATAAATAATAAAATTGGACACCGAAATTTATGTGGAAAACCCCTAAAAATTATTGGGTTAAAAATCATGGGCAAGATGAAAAGATTTTCACTATAATATATATTGTGTGTGACAACCTCTCACCATGCTTCCAAATAGAATACACACTCTTAATGCATAAAAACAAACATCTGACAAATATTATATAATTTATGCATTCGAAAGCTATAAAATGAGATAATATAGAATTGAGAATGGAATTATTCAAATGTTCGGATTTGTGCATGTATTTATAGCTAAGCTCCATGGTTGAACATTAAATTGCATAAGAAATTTCCGTCTGGTTTCACAAATTCATCTGCAACATGTCGACAGCACAGACAAATTCATCTGCAACTTGTCGACTGCACAATTTTGTCCTACTTCCGTCTGATTTCACACGCTACCACCTACCAATTATATGTCTAATTGGAAAATTGGAGAATTGATTGAGAATCAAACACATTTTCATACATCCTTTCAATCTTATCATTCTACGTTTTTTATGTTTCTGTTAGGCCACTTGAGGATCTACACCATTCAAACTTATCAGTGTTTACTTTTTTGGTCAGAACATCAGCTATGTTATCCTTTGTATGGATCTTCTGCATATTCATACTTCATTCATCTACTACTTCTCGTAAAAAGTGAAATTGTATTCCAGTGTGTTTAATACTGTAACGAAAGGCTGGATTCCTTGCGATGTGCAAGCCACTATGACTGTCATAAACAAAATAACATTATCTTGTTTGTGTCCGATATCTTTTAATAACCTTTTAATTCATTATGAATTAATTTATATATTTAATTTAATTTAAAATATACTAAGTTGAATTTGGAAATTTGTAGTGAGCAAGAGCTCAATTATGCTTCAACATAGATACGTCTATTCTGATAAGCTTTGGATATATCAATCACATCAATTTTTTTAAAGGATTTAGATCATTATTCTCTGAATTGATCATCATCACATTCATGCATTTTTTAAGGTGTATTGTCTTGTGAGAGATTCAAGAAAGTGGTAAGAAATAATCTTCATGAAACATCTATATTTATGAATGTCAATAGAAATGAGATTTGATGAATTCAGTCAGAGATTTGATGCTCTTATTTTGACAGCTCTATACTGGAGTTGAATGTCGTACACCACTATGAGCCAAACTACGTGATATAAAATTGTTTGGATCCTATATATATATTTTTAACAAATTATTGGGATACAAGTTATTTTTTTTAGTAACAATTCATTTATTTTTTTTTAAAAAAAATTGATCCCAGTTCAATTTTCATTAAATAAAAATTCTTTTTTGCTAAACCGGCCCACAAAGAAAGGGAACCCAAATTTTGGGAAATCTGATTAATGATTCATGTAAGACGGATCAATCTTACCAATGTTCACAATAAAAAATAATACTCTTAACATAAAAAGTAATACTTTTTCATTAATAACCCAAATAAAGATCCGTCTCACAAAATACGACCCGTGAGACCGTCTCACACAAATTTTTGCCAATGATTAATGGGTTTATTAAGTATTTAAATTTTGTAATATTTTATTAAAAACCCCCAAAGTTTTGAAATTTTTGGTTTGTAAAATTTTAATTTTAAGCATTCAAAAAGCAAATTGATCTATAAATAATAAACACCTAATGAACAAATTAAAGTAATAGGTACCACTTTTCATTTTTTTTAAAAAAATGACCAAAAGCAACTTTATTAATTTTTTATGACAAGAAAGATTCCATTAATCATAAAGCCAAACTCATATTTATAATATTTATATTATATAAAGAAGAAGTAAATATATATTTGGAAAAAAAATCACTTCAAGGGCATAAATGTATATTTATTTCAATTTTTGTTCTATCTACGATGACTGGTTAATGTTTTAGGTCCGATGATGGAAAGGTGGAACATATATTAAATCCAAAATTCTTAGACGATGACACTTCGAATTACTTTGTAAAAAACCTCCCTTTCTTTACAGTTGTGTCCATCTTCTATAAATCAAAAGATTTTGAATCTCGCTACCCAATGCGAGATCCCACAGTTGGTGTAAGCTTTCCGAAAGATAGGTTTCTTTCGCAAATCCCCGTAAGAACCCGTTCTTCCGAAGCGTACAAAATCATCTCCATCGGAATAATTAGAATCTGTCGGATCGGCGGGTATGGAAGCGACGGCGTCTCTGCCGCCTTATGTTTCTTCAAAAGAATTGGTAGAGCAAGACCCGGCATCGGATCCTCTGTTCAGGGTCTCTAGTGTTCCGAGTGGTTCACCGGACCAGCAGTGGAGGAGGAGAGGTGGGAGGAGAACGTCGTCGTTGCTTGCTCGCCAGAGGTCGTTTGGCCGTGAGGTCGGCCACGCTGCGTCGGAGACTTATTTGATTACCAGGCTCAGCTTCAAGCTCCTTCGCTATCTTGGGTATGCTATTCCCAAAATCACTGTTCTATTTCTGGACAATGATTCTGTGCAAGTTCTGAGCTTTTTGGGTTTTAGATGCAACGTAGTTCGAATGAGGAGTTCTTGTATATTCAGGAAAAAATAATAATAAAAGTTGGATTATTGCAAGGAACGATTTTTATTATGAATGTTCACTAATAATATCTGTTTTCAGGGTAGGCTACCGGTGGATCACGAGACTCCTTTCTCTTGCTCTTTATGCCATGTTTCTTTTGCCTGGATTTCTCCAAGGTGAGCATCAATTGTCGAACTTTTATTCGATTCTTCAAATTATTCTGTAAATTGGGCATGTAGAGAAATCTTTTTACCAAGGAATGCTAATGAATCAGAAATCTTGGAAAGCATTTTGATAATGCATAACTAGGTAGAGTACTAGCAAGTAATAAGCAAATGTTTGATGGAGAAAAACTGCGGGTAGACGAAATTGTCTGGAAAATACAGAATACAGATTCATTCTTATGGATGTTTGAGACAATGTGTGTGCTGCCTTAGTCTGCGTTATTGATCGGATTTTGGTGAGACTATAGTCTATTGTTTTTCGATACTCGTGTGTTATGATGCGTTATCTTCTTAGTTGTATTCTGATTTCCTGGGTATGCCGAGTGTACTGTAAACTTTTTACTTTTTTAATGAAATTAGTTTCATTAAAAAAAAAAAGTAATAAGCAAATGTTTCCATTTGTTTTTTTGAATTATTTACTAATCTCCTCGGTGGAAACTGCAATTGATACTTTTAGGATTCATATATTTTATTCTCTTTAGATGGAAATAGGGTGCCGTTTTCTGCAAGTACTTTGACTGTATCTGTTTTTGGCAGTCGGATATCTGCAAGTACTTTGACTGTATCTGATTTTTTAATCGATTTTGATATGGATGGATATTCTTTTGCTTTTTGTTAATTTGTTTCTTGGTGAAGGTTTTTGGTTGTCAAATTAGGTCTTCATTTGTAGAAAGAATCGCATCGAGGTTTAATTTCTTTTACTCCCTCTTCAAGGTTGAAGATTTATCTTGGCTACATCTATACAGTTTAATTATTTTCCTTTTTTCCTATGTATAGAAGAATGATGATTTGAGTTGCTTAGTTGGGTGTTTGTCAAACGAAACAAACGAATTTTATCTGGCCCAGATCATTTTGTGGTCTAGATGGGCAGCTGGTGAAGAAATATTATGTGCTTCATACGAGCATGAACATGAAAATCTGGGAATTTTGTTTTATTGGAATTCTTTTTCATGGGATCTGGTCAGTTCGCCATTCTAAATTTAGGAGTGTATGAACCTGGATTTTCCTCGTTTATCATAGTTGGTCTTGCATAAATGAGAGATCAAGTTTTCAGTGTGAATATTAGTTGGAATGTTTATTCTGAATATGGCATTAAGAGAATGTTTATGCATGCTGGTTCTTGATACTTATTTTTTGGAGCTAAGTTGATGTATATTACATTCCAGGATCCAGATCTACTTGTGGAGCCCATGACTACTAGTACCGCACCTGCAAAATCTTCAGCAGCCTCGCCACAATCAACACCATCGTCTTATGTGTGGAATTAATATGTCAGTGGAAGGAAATCCTGCATGAGGTTGGTCATAATGTTGCTAAGTCATTTATATATTCTCTCAATTAAATGGGAATATATACTTCTCTTCATCTTTCTGCAATGATTATAATTTCTGGATATTATAGATTTATAAATTTCATTATCAAAATTTTTTTTTTTAAAATAGTAAGAAAATGAATGAGGCGATTTTGGGAACTAGTTCTAAGATGATCTAGACTTTCGCGAATTCAAAAATGGTCTTGTGCAGCATATGTCGGCTTCTATCTTGCAGGTTACATTCTTTTAGCATATATATTGCCTTGGAGAACATGTTGTCTTGTTTAGTCTTGGGAGTTTTCTTGGATGATCAATTATGTTGATTATCCTGAAAGTTTGTAATTTGGTCGAATCCAAAGTTCAAGAAGGGGCTGGCTATCGATTTAGAGTCGGATTCCTGATTCTTCAGTTGGTTCTAATGATTGTATTCAATGTCAGTGCTACTATATTGTCCTCGCATATGTGAACTTGGGATTTGGACATGTTCACTAATGTTGGGCTCCATCAGATTATAACATGGCCGAAATGTTCTTGACCATTCTTCTTGGTGCGACAAACTCAATGGTCACAACTCAATTAATTTTGTATCATGTCGCTGCTCTTTGTTGTCTGCAAAAAGTAGCAGTCTTCGGTAGGAATGAATCCTCGTTCCTGGATGATATGCCAAGTAACAGAACTTATATCAGCTTTACGAAGAGGCAAGTCCTCTTTTCGAGAACCCAATGGAACCAAGTACGCAATGACATCGGTTACGACTAGCACGATGAAAGGTTTGCAAGCTTTTTTGAGATGAGAGTCATTCTAGAACGTATGAGAGATGCAATCCGGAATCTCCATGGAGAAGCAACCCGCAATGTCTCTTGAGATGAGCAAGTTTAGATTGGTTGAACAAAGGTTGTGTATAAAGCTCCATATGAGATATGGATTGGGAGGCCACCCAAATATTCTTTTATTCTTTTTTAAGAATATGAGGGTTCCCTGCTAGTGTGAAGCAGACAGTGAGAGATAAATTGGGTTGTAGAGCCAAATTTTGCTACTTTGTAGGATATTTATTGAATTGTGTTGGATATTATTTCTATGATCCCGATGAAACAAATGTGTTTGTTTTAGGGAATGTCACATTCTTAAAGAATGAGTTTCTATTGGATAGAAAACGCGGGATGATAGAACTCGAAGATATTCGGGATCCACCCACTTCTGAAATAGTAGAACTAACACCCCAACAAGCAGTTGAAGAAACACAAACTCCTAGGAAATCCGAAATGGTCCCAAAACCACCTAAAAGTATGAGCCTGCTTCTTGAAGAAGGCCAAGAAGAGCTCATTCTTCAATGTGATTCAAGACATGTCAAATAAGCATTGTTTGATGTTGATTCATCTAAATGGCTTGAAGCCATGTAGTCAGAGATGAACTCTATGTATTCAAACTAAGTATGATCTTTAGTAGATATACCCGGGAGAATTGTTTCCATAAGAGGAAAATGAATTCACAAAAAGAAACTTGGAGTGGATGGGAAGGTAATGAGCCTGAAACGTCTGCCTTTCTTTTTCTTAAAACGTACTAGAAATTTTTTTTTCTCAAACCTCACTAAGTCGGCCGAGTTGCATAAACACATGCATAAAATATTTTGGAACTATTTTAAAAATAAAACAACCAACTATATATTTGAGAAATACAGCCCATACTATAATCTCTCGAAACCTCTCAAAAATAAATATAAGTCATAAAATATCTTTAACATAATTTAAAATCATGAATCATAAACTAGTGCGGAAAACTAGCGTCGGTCCTCGGGTTATGTGTACCTTTAGTTCAGCAAAGTCAACCATCAAGACCTCCAAAAACATTATTATCATAATCACCTGCATCAATCACACCTAGTGAGTCTAAAGACTCAACACGTCATATTCTTGATAACAAGTAATACGTATAAAACCACAGGCAATAGTGAAAAATACTTGTACTTAAAATATCGTTTTCATGAAGATGCATAAACTTCAAACATGAACATTTTCGTAAACCTTTTTATGATGCATGAACTTTAAATAAAAACATTTTCATAATGATGCATCAACTTTAAACATAAATATTTTCATGACATGCATAACATAAACCTTAACTTTTTCCTTTTCCTCAAAACATAACATAAATCCTTTTATCATGATCATAAACATTTTTCCTTTTCCTTTTCCTTTTATTTTGTTGAATTCAGATCGTTAATTGTGACTTTCCTCAACATGACATGAACATGAAAAATCGATGGATCCATCTACATTTAACCACAGTACTGGGCGGCGGGGGACACCAGCAACACTCTCACCGGTCAACTGGGCCCTGTCCTATCCTCATCGAATAGAAATACGATCGTCGGGCTCCCTCTGAGGCCTTTTCCCATAAGTGGGTTCCCTCGGGGGCCTTTTCCCCTCACGATCTTCTCATTCTTACCGTTACCACATAACCGTTACCACATATTCGTAACGATGGAAATACGATCGTCGAGCTCCCACTGGGACCGTCACCCTCACGATACCTCCAACATTATCGAATTAGTGACAATTACTTCACTTCCTTCAACGTTTACATTCTCATCACTTTATAAAATCATGCATAACATAATATTTTATTTTTGAAACCAAGCATGCAACATGTCTTTTAAATGTCTTCCTTAAATCATAAAAATCCCATGGACATTTAAAAATCATAATTTAATCATGAACATTTCATAAACATTTAAAAATAATCATTTTAACCTCAAAACATTTAAAATAACATTTTGTCATATTAAATCATAAACATATAAAATTCCCTAAAAATTTAAAATAATCTTTATAAAATATAAAATTCCATAAACATCCATAACCATTAAAAATAGTCATATTAGCACATAAAACAACATTTAGGACACTACCATGACGTTTACTAATTTCTAGGTGTAAAATGACTGTTTTACCCCTGGACGTAGAATTTCACGTTTTTTACTTTTTCTTAATTTCATTGAGTCTAACACATTCCAAATAATTATTTAAGCTTACATAAATTTTCTCATATTTTTATTTAGCTTAAATCGATGACTTTTAGATTAATCTTTAAATCTGACGTGTTAATGTGTTTTAATCCCGAATTAAACCAAACCTTAATATAAAATTCTCAAATTAAAAAATTAGACTTTTAATAATTATTTAAGTTTAAACCTAATTTTTCATAATTTTATAAAGCCTAAAACTAGGCGTTTCAATTAACTCGTTAATTGACGTTTCGTGCGGCGATTAAATCCCGAATAAATCCAAAACTCATTATTTTGATCTCAAATTTTAAACATAACATTTTTATTATTTATTCTACACTTCCAAGTCATGAGCCACACCCGAGGAACCATGGATTCAATTTTTCTCCTTTAATTTTCGAAATTGACACAATAGTGAACCCACCGAGCCATCTCTCAATTTACTCGAGTCATGCCCGAGCCGCCTCGAGCCAAACTCTAGCCAACCCATCTAGGCACCCTCCTGACCAAGCCCTAGCGCCTGAACCTAGCCCTGGCTCGCTTAAACTCACCTGGAACGTGACCCTGTACTCTGTGTGTGCGTGCGTAAGTTCCTTGGTGCATTAGAACTCCTATCTAGCCTAGGCCCCCTTCCAGCCGAGCCACCACTGAGCCCACATGACCCTCACCATCCCTGGACCACGACCAGACCCTACCCAAACCAGCCCAAGCCCTAGACCCCGCGCACGAGCCGCCTAAAGAAGAACAGCACCCTGCGCGCTACCCCTTTTCTCTCACGGTTCCATCTTTCCCTCGAGCCAGCAGCGTCCCATGACTCTCCAGCCCCTGGCCCGACCCCTTCCCATCCTCTTAGGACTCTGATGAACCACCTAGACCATCCCCAACCCGAGCCGCAGCCCCCTAAACAGCAGCTGATCGCAAGTTGCTTGGGGAGAGTCCCAACTTTCGTGGACTCTTCCCCAGCCTGAACCACGAGTCCTAGCCATGATAGGACTCTTCCTAGGACCTAGCCACGACCCTTAGGACCCAACCCCCAGACCTGGTCGAGCTCCAAGCCCCCATGCACCCTAGCCAAGTTCCTTGAATTTTTGTACAAGCCATGCAACTCACGGCTTCATCTTTCTGAAATTTCCTACGGCTCCAGCTCAATTTAATTTCGTTGCAGCATGTTGGGGTTGATTTAGGACTCTAAAACATGTGAAAACATCCCTCAAACCTATCATAATCATGGCAGCTCCTTAACAACATAATATTCATGTTTTTGGTTCATAAACCACACTTTAAAAATCACATATGCTAGAAAAACGAAAATATAACAAAGTGTCCCTTGTTTTTCATGCAAAACAATTTTAAATAATTACTATGGTGTGAAAGATGAGAAAAAAAAGAAATATGGCGTGCCTTTGCGTATTTTACGCACGAAAATTCGATGGCGATGCGAAGAACGACGATGCGGAGACTATGCTGAAATTTCCTTCAAAAAGCTGAAGCTATTCTCCTTGGAGAATTACGTGTGTGCTGTGATTTTGCTTAGAAAGAAAGAGTTTGAAGGATTTGGAGTAGGGGAGGCGTGAGTTTGTGATTGTGTAGGGTAGGATTTTGAGTTTTAAATAATAAATAAAACACTAACCAAGGTTTAGGCCCATTAGGAAAATTAATTAGGCCCAATAGCCCATTATTACTTAATTAGAATATTTAAAAGATTTAAAAATAATTTTGCTTAATTAAGTTTGTGAATTTATTAGTCGGGTTGCTAAAACGTTCGTATTTTTGTTGAAAATCCGACACCGATAAAAATTACGTCCCGATGTATAAATTCACCTCAAAACCCTTTATTTTTCAAAAATAAGAAAAAGCGTCACCCTTAATTTAAATAATCAAAAATAATTATTTAATAAAAATATTTTCTATTTTTCATCCCTCGGTCTCCGTTCCTCGATCGCAACTCGAATAAATTTTAAAAATATATTTTAATGCAATCATGGAGAAAAATATATTTTAAACATGCAAATATGCACAACATAATTAATTCATGCAATTAAAACAATTAATTAAAATAAAAGAGAATTTAATAACTCAAATGCATGTGGTTCGCGTGGACCTTTAAATTTTCGGGGCGTTACAGAGCCCAACAAGATTTTGCTTCAGACTACTTACAGAATTAAACATATTACCTACCCAAATAAATGATATTATTTTCTCAAAAGCCAAATAAATTTTTTACCAAAAATTCCAAATGATCCAAGAAATTCTTTTCTTAAAACCCGAAGGCATAATTATTCCTTTAAAAAGAATAAATGAATATGCCAAATATAAAATTAAATGTCAAAAAAAAAACTTTAGATATAGACTATTATTCTTGAAAACTTCAATTCTATATTCTTTCTAATCAAATATAATTTTCAGCTTTAAGATATTTTTTTTCATTCAGATAAATAATAAAGAAGAAAGAATAAGTATAAATTCCTTATTAGATTTAGGGTTAGATCATAAATCATTATTATAGATGAAGATGACATAAACAGTGTCAACATTGTTGCCCTCAAAAGTGCAATCCAATATTTATTTGATACCGGCAATAATGAAATTAAACTAGAAATAAAATCAACATGCCCAGAATTGATTAGAACAGCAGTTCACAGAATTTGAGTCAAACCCTTTAAAACGGAGAAAACCAAAAGTGGAACTTGAAGTCCACCACCCAACCATTTGCAGAAATACAATCCAAAAACAAATAAAACACCAGAGATCAGAGCCATTTGTCTTCAAACATAAATTCATTGAAAAAAGAAATGAAGATTACAAATTATATTTTATGAACCAGATTTACAAAATCTACATAATGAGCTTATCTACATGCGTTGATCATTTTCCAAAATTCTACACAGATGCTTCCAAAGTTTTTTATTTTTATAATAGAATGTACGATAAATTCTTGGAAGACTTAGAAGATAAGAAGACAGAAGAAATATTCCACTCATAAGAGGAAAATATTAACCTTGAAGATTTACTTGATTAAGAAGGAATGCACAATTTAGACACATAATTATTATTGAATTGTAAATTGTAAAATGTATATATTTGTGTATAAAAAAATTTGACGTCAAAATGATGCAATCGTGACGACGACAAATACTATTCAAGATTCCGAAAATACTCTCGAAGATATCTATAAAAGGAAGACAAAACTTCCAAGAGAATGCAAGTTCTAATTCAAGTTTTTATTCTTTCACTTCCTCTCTTTTTCTTTTTTTTTTTTTCTCTTTCTCTTTCTTACTTTTCCTACTTTCTCCACTAACACTCATAGTGTTTAACCTTCAAGCCTTATGTTTTTGAAGAATTTGTAAATCTTTTGAAGATTCATATTGAATTTCTTATTTTGATTCGAATGTGTGTTTTATTTGTGTTAAAGATCTTTAAATACATGTACTTAAATTCCTGTATTTAAATTCCTACTTTTAAATTCTGCATTTATATATTATACATAATATATGGCTGGTTTAACTGTCTACTTTATTTATTTATTTATGCCTCATTTTCCTTTTATTATTCGATTACTATTATTATTTTTTATGAATATATCTTTTGGTGTCCAATTATCCCTCTTGGTATCAATGGGTAGTCTTTGTGTAGATGTGTGTGTGGAAAGATTACTTTAAGCAAAAACATATATTCATTGATTAATTAGAAACACAAATTTACTCTTTTATTTATACCTTCTTTTAGTAAATGTATTTTGTGTTGTCATGTATTTATAGAGAAATATGAACGGAAAAGAAGTGAAGTAACATCGATCATAAACAAACTATAGCAAAGAGACCTATCCGGTAATGAGTAATGACAACTTAACAAAAGATCAAGGCAACAAATACCGAAAATCCAAAATTCTATGGAAAATGTTCTATGCGAATTGGGAAGATGCGTTAATAGCTTTTTTCATTTTTGTTCAACCAATCTATGCTCATCTCCATAGACATTACAGGTTGTTTCTCCATGGAGATTCTAGATTGCATTTCTCATACGTTCTAGAGTGACTCTCATCTCAGTAAAGCTTGCAAACTTTTTATCGTGCTTGTCGTAACCGATGTCATCGTGTACTTGGTTCCACTGGGTCCTCGAAAGGAGGACTTAACTATTCATAAAGTTGATAAAAGTTCTGTTGCTTGGCATATCATCTAGGAATGTGGATTCTTTCATACTGAAGACTGTTACTTTTCGCACACAACAAAGAGCAGCGACATGATACAAAATTAATTGAGTTGTGATCATTGAGTTTGTCGCACCAAAAAGAATGGTCAAGACCATTTCGGCCATACCATAATCATTATCCTCCATCAACATAATTTCCATTAGGTTGATGGAGGCCAATATTTGTGAACATGTCTAAATCCCAAGTTCACATATGCGAGGACAATATAGTAGCACTGACATTGAACACAATCATTAGAACCAACTGAAGAATCAGGAATCCAACTCTGAATCGATAGCTAGCCCCTTCTTGAACTTTGGATTCGACCAAATAACAAACTTTCAGGATAACCAACATAATTGGTTATACAAGAAAACTCCCAAGACTGAACAAGACAACATGTTCTCGGAGGCTTTATATATGCTAAAAGAATGTAACCTGCAAAATAGAAGGCGACAGATGCTGCACAAGACCATTTTGAATTCGCGAAAGTCTGGACCATCTTAGAACTAGTTCCCAAAATCGTCTCATTCCTTTTCTTGCTATTCTAAAAAGAAAATTTTGATTATGAAATTTATAAATCTATTATACGCATAAATTAGAAGCATTGCAGAAAGATGAAACAAGTATATATTCTCATTTAATTGATAGAATAGATAAATGGCTTAGCAACATTTATGACCAACCTCCTGCAAGATTTCCTTCAACTTAACACAATTTGATCAAATTCCATATTAGTGTGGTAATATGACGTATATTTTTATAAAGATGTATACAATTATTGAGTTATCTTATGGAATTTGATCGAATGACAAAAGATAATTTAATTCTTATGGGTAAAATTAATCTGTCAGTGGAAAGAAATCCTAAAGGAGGTTGGTTAAAATGTTGTTAAACAATTTATCTATTCTCTCAATTAAATGAGAATATATACTTGTCTTCATCTTTTTGCAATGCTTCTAATTTTATGTCTATTATAGATTTATAAATTTCATAATCAATATATTTTTTTTAGAATAACAAGAAAAAAAATGAGACGATTTTAGGAACTAGTTCTAAGATGGTCCAGATTTTGAGTAACGTTAAATAGAGTTACCGAGCATTATTATATTTTATTTTAAAAATGTTAAACTTTTTAAAGAGAACTATTTTTTTATTTAAAAAATGTATTGAATAATATTATATTAAATATAAATATTAATTTTGTATTATTAATAATTTAATAGTAAATAAATAATATTGCTCAAATGTATAAAATATTTTATTGATAAAGTTTTTGGCTTATTTCGATATTAGTTAAAATAAAATAATTTAAGGACAGGGAAATTAATTAATAGTAGTAAAATTTCGTAGGACAAATATAATAATCAGTTGATATATATGTAAAAGTAATTGGTTCAACCGAAAGAAGTGGAGCAGATTACTGTTGGTCTGCATGATTGATTACTCACTCAAACTCAACGTAACAAATTTCTGTTATCTTTTCGTCATTATGTATATCTAATCAAAATTCATTACTCAAAAAGCTNTATATCAAATATCGATAAATCTTGTTTCCTTTAGACACATACCATCGATATATTCTTTGTTATCTTTTTAGCAGCTGAATGTTATCAAACTGATGGTGCGAATCTCTTTACTGTCCTAGCTCGCTTCTCACTTTGAAATAACATCCAACTGCTAAAAGGGTAACAATGAATATGATCGATGGTCAATGTAAAAAAGAAACACGATTTATCAAAATTATATATATGCATGTAAAAATTACTCACTGGTCTATAGTTCCTTCTTCATTTTTGTTTATTGAGTAATGAATCCTTGATTATATATATAATGGTGAAGAGAGAATAAAAATTTGTTACGCTGAGCCTGAGTGAATGATTAGTCATGCATGTCAGCAGTATTTTGCTCCACTTCTTCCTGTTGAGCCAATTATTTTTGCACATGTGTCAACTTATTATTATATTTGTCCTTCAAAATTTTACTACATCAATTAGTTTTTATGTCTTTATATTATTTTATTTTAACTAATGTCAAAATAAGCCAAAAACTTTATTAGTAAAATATTTTATATATTTGAACAATATTATATATTTACTATTAAATTATTTAATAATACATAATTAATATTTATATTTAATATTATTCAATATATTCTTTTTTAATAAAAAATTATTTTTTAAAAGTTTAAAATTTTAAAATAAAAATGATCGGTAACTCTAATGGTGCCAAGCTCTTTACTTGTCTTAGCTCGCTCCTCACTTTGAAATAACATTCAACTGCTAAAAGTGTAACAAAAAATATGATCGATTGTCGGTGTCAAAAGGAAACAAGATTTATCAATATATGTGTGTGTGTGTGTGTTGGATCTCGGTTTTCTACGCGCCCAAACGCAGCGGAAGTTTTAAAATTTTTATTATATTTTGACAATCAAAATATATTTGATTTGGACGCTCGTATGGTTTTACGATTATACATTCATAGGGTGTTAAAATTTTATACCTTTGGTGAATAATTTCACTTGGCACCAACTACTCCGGTATTAGCGGACGTAGCTCTTGTTGTAAATCCCTACGAACGTTCTTCAATCTCCGAATCAGGTCCACGAATGGAATATTTGTTCCTCTTCTAATTTGCACTAGAAAGTATAGAAGATCTTTTCGTAGAGATAGAACACAATTTGGTTCAAATTAAAACCTTTTGAGATCACAAAATTGGAGGAGCCGAAACTATTGGAAGAGCCGAAACTTTTTCTTGCAAAATTCCAAGAAGGTTTCGTATGAATCTTGTGCAATTAAGAAAAAAAAAATCCTTAATTATTTCTTTTATCATCATTTACTTAATTAATCTAATTAATTAAGTAAACTAAATATTTGGAGGAATCATGGTTGTGACTTTCGAAAATCACCCACAATGAAAATTAGTATGTTGTGGAGGCTAGGGTTTTTTTTTGTCACCTACTTAAAACCAAGCCTCCATGACCTAATTATCATAATATTATATTTGGGCATTTTAATTAACATTAATGGGCTTGATTAATTAATTAGATTAGTCCAACTAATTTAATCAATTAATCAAGGTCCATTAACAACTTTAATTATTTAATATGTTGGACTTGTACTCTTACAAGCCCATTAAACATATTACCCACCATATTTAATTTATTAATTAATAAGCTCAACCTTTGAGTTTAATAAATTAAATCATTTATAAATTCAACATTTGAATTTATTATTCAAATTATAAATTCAACTCCTTGAATTTATATCACCTCCAAAATTTAATATCTAACAAACCCAACATTTTGAGTTTAATAAATTAAATTCTCAAATTTTATAAATTCAACTCTTTGAATTTATTCTCTCAAAATTTAATTATCATAAATTCAACTCCTTGAATTTACTATAATATATAAATTCAACTACTTGAATTTATTCTCTCAACGGGAACAAATGATCCAGTACTTGTGTGACCCTCAATGGTTCAGGGATACAGCTAGCCGTGGGTTCACAACTCCTTGTGATTCAGAATAACATTTATTCTTATTCGGGCTTACCCTAGTTAGCCCCATTCTTTTCATCAACACCTTGATCAAGAATGTCAGAACTCATTTCTGATTGCACCCATCGGATCATGGTAAGAGCGTCTAGTAGCATCGCCCCATGATCCCCTAGGTATCACTGATAGTGCCTGCAAGAACCAGTCGATTATGATTAGCGTACAGTACGGTCCCTTCATCTCATATATCCCGATCGAATCTGCAACCATTGGTTCATCGAGGGTTGCATATTAATTCGATAACTATGTGATAACTTTAATAGTGGCATCGCGTGTACTATTGGAGAACTCTTTCTCTAACGTACATCTCATACTCTGGCCAGAGATTCCATGCACTATAATTTCATCAGATCACATAGGATATCCACACCCGCAGGTGAGCGGTGAATCCCCGACTACAATGCACTGGCTCCTATATGTTTCGCAACTGTACCCAACCTCGCCACCTGATGACTCTCCTGGAGCCAGTAAACGAGTCAAAGCACAGCCCTAGCATATAGAGCCTCAGTGTTGTCCCGGGTTGTAAGGACTAACGGTGCACAATCATAACCACGGACTTATCCTCTCGATGAATGATAACCACTTGGAAAGTCCGAGGGAGGGTTGTTCAGTATAATCATCATATGACTACCCATCTGTATGTTTGGACATCTCTATGCCCTTACCAAGAAACGCAGTACACAACATCACAGATGCTAGTCTCGAGCTCGAGCGACCTTTATCCCTGTTTTAGGCGGCTGAATCGACTAGGAACGAATTTAGAATATGCAGTGTTTACAAATGAGTTTCAACATCGAATTACGATTCATTTGTATTAAAGCATAATCAAGGACTTTATCTATGCTGCTTGCATGGGTATACAGATAAAGTACAACAAAACCATTAAAAAGTAAATTATATTAAAATAAAGATTGTTTATTACAACTGAGTCAATAAATTCCCTAGCCAACAGTTGGCTTACAGGGCATCTACTCTAACAATCTCCCACTTGCCCTAGAGCCAACTACCCATAAACTTTAATCCCATTGATTCGCGATGCTTTTCAAACAATGGTCCTGGCAAGGGCTTTGTAAGTGGATCAACAACATTATCTGCAGAGGCGACTCTTTCAACTGATATATCTCCTCTTCCCACAATCTCCCGGATGATGTGGAACTTCCTCAGTATATGTTTGGATCTTTGATGGGACCTTGGTTCCTTTGCTTGCGCAAAGGCACCAGTGTTGTCGCAGTACACCGGGACTGGATCAACTCCATTAGGAATGACGTCCAACTCTTGGACAAAATATCTCATCCAAACTGCCTCTTTGGCTGCAGCTGATGCAGCAACGTATTCAGCTTCAGTGGTGGAATCCGCAACGTGTCTTGCTTGGAACTCTTCCAAGAGACAGCCGCACCATTAAGCATGAATACAAAACCAGAGGTCGATTTCGAATCATCTACGTCACATTGGAAGCTAGAATCAGTGTAGCCTTCCAATTTCAATTCTCCACCCCCATAGACCATGAATAAGTTCTTAGTTCTTCTCAAGTACTTAAGAATATCTTTCACGGCCTTCCAATGCATTGGACCAGGGTTCGCCTTATATCTGCTTGTAACACTCAGAGCGTAAGCAACATCATGACATGTCGATATCATACCATACATGATACTACCAATAGCTGACACATATGGAATATGTGTCATTATCTCTATCTCTTCATCAGTTTTGGGACACATGGCTTTAGATAGAGTAACACCATGACACATTGGTAAGTATTCTCTCTTGGACTCTTCCATAGAGAATATCTTCAGAATGGTATCGAAATAAGTGACTTGGGTGAGTCCCAGCATCCTCTTCGATCTATCTCTATAGATCTATATTCCCAATACATAAGATGCTTCACCCATGTCCTTCATGGAGAATTTACTTGCTAACCATACTTTAGTTGATTGCAGTAATCCTACATCATTCCCAATGAGTAGTATGTCATCAACATAAAGTATTAGGAATGTCACTGCACTCCCACTAACTTTCTTGTACACGCATGGTTCCTCACGATTCTTAGCAAAACCAAACTCTTTGATAGTGCTCTCAAATCTGAGGTTCCATCTCCTTGACGCCTGCTTGAGACCGTATATTGATCTCTGAAGTTTGCATACCTTATGCTTACTTCCTACTGATATGTATCCCTCAGGTTGAGACATATAAATCTCTTCTTTCATGTCTCCATTGAGGAATGCAGTCTTTACATCCATTTGCCATATCTCATAGTCATACCATGCTTTTATGGCTAGTAGTATTCTAATGGACTTAAACATAACAACTGGTGAAAAAGTTTCCTTTTAGTCAACTCCTTGCCTTTGAGTATAACGTTTTTGCAATCAGTCTTGCTTTGAAGGTCACTACCTTTCCATCCGCCCCAAGCTTTCTCTTGTAGATCCATTTGCATCCTATGGGAACAATTCCCTCAGGTGGATCCACTAATGTCCAGACTTGGTTTGAATACATAGAGTCCATTTCTGACTGCATGGCTTCAAGCCATTTGGTTGAATCGGTATCAGATATTGCTTCTTTGAAATTCATTGGATCACATCCAACACAAGGCTCATCATGGCCTTGTTCATGAAGAAGTGTATATCTGGCAGGAGGTCTAATAACCCTATCAGACCTTCTAGGAGCTTGTACTTCAACTACTGGTTCTAGGGGATTTGGTTCAACTTCTAAAGTTGAGGGAGTATCTTGAATTTCTTCAAGTTCTATCATCTTGTCTTTTTTATCTAATAGAAACTCCCTTTCCAAAAAGGTGGCATTTCTTGAAACAAACACTTTTGCTTCACTAGGACGATAAAAATAATATCCAACAAAATTCTTTGGATATCCTACAAAGTAGCACAAAGTGGATCTACTATCCAATTTGTCTCCCACTGTCTGCTTCACATAAGCAGGACATTCCCATATTCACATGTAAGAATACTTGGGAGGTTCCCCATCCATGACTCATATGGTGTTTTATCCACTGCTTTAATATGGACATTATTCAACAACACTGCCGCAGTTTCAAGCGCAAAGCCCCAAAACGATGTATGCAATTCAATGAATCCCATCATGGATCGAACCATGTCCAACAAGGTTCGATTTCGACGTTCAGAAACTCCATTCAATTGTGGTGTTGCTGGTGGAGTCCACTGTGAGAGAATCTCATTCTCTTTTAGATAACCCAAAAATTCAGCACTCAAGTATTCTTCACATCGATCAGATCGAAGTGCCTTAATACTTCTTTCTAGCTGATTTTCTACTTCAGATCTGAATTCTTTGAAATTTTCAAACACTTCAGATTTGTGTTTCATCAAATAAACATACACATACCTCGGATGGTCATCAGTAAAGGTAATGAAGTAGGATTGCCCATATTTTGTGCTAACTCTTTGCGGGCCACAAACGTCTGTATGGATCAAATCCAGTAGACCATGCGCACGTTCCTCGTTTCCATCGAATGGAGTCGTGGTCATTTTTCCTTTTAGACAGGACTTACAAGTAAGTAGAGAATTTATGTCTGACAAGTCAAACATGTCTTCTCCCACTAGCTTGTGCATCCTTCTTTGGGGAATATGACCTAGTCTAGCGTGCCATATTTGTGCGGGATTTGGATCTTCTAATTTTCTTTTGTTTGTTGTTGAAATCTTGTTTAATTTGGACATTCATTTATCATTTCCAAAACATTTTTTGGCCCAGATAATTTCTTATGTCCATTCTTCTTGCAGTGAAACAAATATGTTCTCACTTATCGGCCTTTGTGGGCCCTTTAAGTATCCTTCGGAGTTTGCTTCTTATTGGGTCTGTTTTTCTTTGTGAGGGGCAGAACATTTCTTTCCCTTACCTTGTGGGCTATTTTTCTTTCCTGACAAGAAACCCAATTAGGAAACATCATTTTCCTATTTTATGGTAGCTTCATAAGTGATAATCATACTGACTAGCTCTTCAAGGCTATCATCAATCTTAATCAAATTGAAGTTCACCATAAACCCGTCAAATGAGGAAGAGAATGACAACAAATTGATGTCATCAAGTAACTCGTTGGGAATCACATATTCCAGGCCCACCACTTTCTCAATAAGCCCAATCATATGTACACCACGCTCATGGATCAAAGCCCCATCTTGCATACATGTAGTCATGAGCTCCTTGAAAGTGATGTGCATCATCGTATGAGTTTCATAAACCATGCAACTTTTACACGTGTATTCAAATGTCATCATCATTCAATCTTTCCTCAAACTGTCCCTACAGTTCATTT
>NC_133315.1:16511571-16560274 GCF_012295235.1 Primulina huaijiensis | reverse complement strand
AATAATATACATGCATACTACTATATATCACATATATCATAATATGACATTCAACAATAAATAAATAAGGATGATCGATCGCCAACACTATTAGATCCATGTGAGCCAGACATGGATCCAGGTCCAAAACCTAGGTGAATGCAGGGATGCAAATGCAACTTATTACATGAGCTTCCAATATTTTACATGTCTTCATCTTGTGCTCCGGGCCCACCATCTTCCAGTCTTGATCTCCCACTATTTCTAAAAATTACATTTAAATAGCCATGGCACATAAGGGATACATCTCATGGGATGGGAACGAGCCATAAACCAGGCCCACTTTAATAATATCAAATATTAACAAAATGAATAAAACAGTAAAATATCCTAACATACACCTAACACATTGGTCAAGGCTCTCGATCATCCTTCATGCATTTAATATCAAATATTAAAATCAATTTAATTAAACAATTTAAGTAATTGATAAATTACATATCTAATAATTTATCACTAACCACCACAATTATTAAAAATTTATTAAATTAAATAAACTCATTTATTTAATTTCCAATTAAATAAATAATAATTGATTTCTTGTAAAAACTCATTTTTACCATAAATAATTAAAATCATATTCTAATTATTTTTTTTTTTACAAGAAAATTATTAATTTTCTAAAATTTAATTTTCCAAAATAAAATTTGAATCAATTTTCAAAAATATCAATTTTACCCAAAAATTTGAAAAATCAGAAAATTCCACTTATATTTTTCAATCAATTTATAATAGATAAAGAAGATGAATTTTTCTTCCGCAGAATGAAATAATGACCTTTTATTTTCATCTAAAATATACTATAAAAATAAACCAATAAGACATCTGCAAAATTATTTTACATCCAAAGAATTGAATATTGATGTTGCAAGACATGAGAAAAAAGAAACAGACACCTAAAATCAGTAATAATATTAATGTTAATAAGTCTGAGATGATCAATAGGTGAAAGAAAAAAATAAATCAAGTTATGTGGTTGCTCAGAGAATGGCTGTAGAAATCTGAACTTAAATATAGACTACCAAAGTTCATCTTTTGGAACATTCTGATTTGAGCAGAAGAATGATTTCTTGAATCATGAATGCCACTTTGTCCCGGTTTCGTGCCGTTACTCAAATCTGCAGATTTTTATTGAATCCAAAGCTCTCACTCTCTGCAAACAAAGAGAATGGGTTGGAAAGGCATCCACAAAGTTCAAGAAGTTGAATTAACATATTGCATCTGGCTCATTCTAGGTCTTCTTGTCGCGGAATGATGCACACAAGCCGAGGCCGCTTCAACCATCCGGAACATTTCAGTTTCTAGGATGTTTTTGTCCATCCTTGAATCTACTAAGTGACTGAAATCTTTTGTCTCCGAGTGCTCGTGCGAGTAAAGGACAAGCCTGAAGAATAGACAATGAAAAGCTATCTAGCTAACAAGAGCAGGGCTTAATATGATCCAAGATTCGAAACTTACTATGCTCTTACTGTTGATGAAACAAAATTTATAAGAATCCAAATTTCGGGAAATTCAACAGGATATAAACCATTTTACCAAGAAGATAACGAACAAGAAGGGGGCGATGGACCTCACCCATTTAACCAGGCTTTCATCTCCTAAAGGTTTAGCTGCATCGATAGGCTTACGACCAGTAATGAGCTCCATAAGCACAACACTAAATGAAAAAAACGTCAGACTACTCGGTCAATTTACCAGTTGATGCATACTCAGGAGTCAAGTATTTGTATCAGATCCAAATACTTTTGAAAAAACGGATGAATATAGAATACGTATGACTTATTCATAACAAGAATAATTGGACTTATAATTCGAAATATTTCAATCTCTCCAAATTTTAGTCAAAACAAAGCATACCCGAAGGTTCCCATTACCCTTGTTGACACATGGTTATGTGAATCCAACTCGAATGCCAGCTTTGAAGCCTTTCCATTTGTGGAAATAAATTACTTCAGAAACGCTTATGCTAGGCTATGATGTATGAATGTATTTATGTGTTCGAAATTGACATACCCGAGCTTCGAATTTGTTATCCAGGAGAATATTTTTAAGGATTTGATATCTCTATGAATGATAAGTGGTTTACCTGATAAAGACAACCAAAACGCAAGTGATTCCTTGCAAAAATTTAAAAGAAATTGCAGGCCATATAGCATATCGTTTTCAAATAATATCCTACCTCACATTTTATTGTATGAAAATGTATTAACTCTGAAGATAGAAGCTTAAAACTTACATTCCTCGTGAAGATAAGTTAATCCACGAGCTGCAGCTGCGGCGACTTTGACTCTCTTAGCCCAATCCCTTGTCTTCGGCTACATACGCCAATAACTTGAGAACTCAGACAACAATATTTGTCCGGAAAATGGGCAAAACATCATGAATATGTGACATAGCATAAAGATGGTAATACACGTCACGCCCTGAAACCGAGACACATTATCGGTGTCATTTAACAATTTAAAATTGTGCAACAACAAGTCGTGTATTACATAAAATAACCAAAAGTCAGTCTATTACATAAATCAAGACTGTTTTTACCTAACATTAATACGGAAACGATAACGTAATTGAAAATAAAAATAAAATCGATGTTTGAAACTTCATGTCTCGAACTTGATCATCAATCCCAAAACATATGTTGTCCATCATCTTCCAATTGATCTTCGCCCTTATCTAGGGAGGGAAGTAAGTGGAGGAGTGTCGCAGAACATTCAGCATGTGGGACCAATCGTACAAAAAAATATCAAAATATACATATAATATGAGTTCAAAAGTGACATGTCACAGAACATATCGCAACATGAATCAAGACACAAGACAAACATGATTCAAAACAAGACATCAAAACATATCATAACTGAAGCATAAACTACAAGGCACTTTTATTCATCTTTTTATCAATGATATAATGATCAGTCCCTAATTGTTACTACTGTGAGACCATATATCGGTTATTATAACCCACCACCTCAGGACTTTATCTTATCTTATCATGTTTCACAAATTTTCTTACCACTTATAATTTGAATCATAACAGTGTATTTTCATGATTCATAGCATAAAAAAATAATCATGTGGAAGGAAACATATATGAAATCAGAGGATATGAAACAAGTAATGTACGGTTGAGTTTTCAAAAATTGAAACATCATTATTTTAAAACACACATATAAGCCTCCTTACTTAATCTTAAGTTGAGAATAACATGAACAAAGTTGTTGGAAAGGTTGCTAAAGTAGACACAATTCTTAGACAACTATTCTTTGATAACTCAAAAGTGGTTTTTCCTTGCTTGAAGTGGACAGAACTTTGCTTACAAATAGTTGCTCGAAGATGGCAGAAATCAGCTTCTAAAATTTAGATAATGAACAATACCTTCCTACCCTAGTTTGGGCAGATTTTTCGCTTGGAATTAGCAGCACTCTTGCTCAAATATGTTGTTGTAGGGAAATTCGAAAATAGGAAGNCTATGTCTCCCAAGACTGATGTCGAGATAGCGGCGATGACAAGCATTCCTTATGCATCTGCGATTGGTAGCATCATGTATGGGATGATATCTACACGTCCTGACGTGGCTTTTGTAACGACCCATTACAGGCCCAGTGGACCGCCCATACGGCCCACTGCCCCAATCGACCCAAGGCTATCCCGATCTTGGGCTCTGCTCTATGGGCCTTGGCCCATCTATGGAACTCTTCCCTCACGTGCTTTCCATAGGCGTCGTATGGGTTACTCATAGAACTCTCCAGCCCATGCACTGGAGTCTGTGCCTTCCCAGACTCGAACCTGAGATCACATGGATATATAGATATTCAGCACAAGTCTGGTACCAATTGAGCTAGGGACCGTAATGGGTCGTTACAGGAAGAGAAATGTTTTGTGTTTGGTATGATTTCCTTCAGTTTTGGGGTAGTATTTATAGACTAGAATGGGGAGGGAAACTCAAGAGAACTCAATAAAATTTGAATGGGAACTTCCTCATACCTTAATGTTTCGTCACCTAAGTACTTGGCTCTTGGTATCCACAATTCGATGGGAACTTCTTCGTACTTTAATTATTAATTCAAATTTCCTTTGATCAGAAGTGGTCCAACCTCAAGAATATGACTTAGATCTGAAATATATCTTCTTAGTTGCGAAATGTAGAAAACTAGAATTCTAAACATGTTGGGTGGGAATGCTAATATGTAAGAAAGTGTTCTCACTTTCTCTAGAATTCCAAAATGTCCAAAATATCTAAGGTTCACTTTCCCAGCCTTATTGAATCGGTTCACAACTTTCATGGTTGACACTTTCACCCGTGCTTTTTTGCGCACTTCAAATTCCACCGGTCTTCTCTTTAGGTCAATGAAGCTTTTATGTCGATCTTGTGCAGTCTTTAGTCTCTTTTTGATGATAGTAACTTTATCCACTGTTTCTTGGATCAACTCAGGTCCAGTTATAGAATTTTCCCTACTTTATCCCAATATAGTAGTGATCGAAATTTTTGTCCATGCAGATCTTCGTACGGTGTCATTTTGTTGTGATAACTATTATTGTTAGCGAACTCGATCAATGGCAGATGTAATTTCCCCGAAACTTGTTGAAAGCTCTTTCAAAAACAGGATACAAATCTAGGCTCTCTATCCGATAGTATGCTAGATGGAACTCCATATAATCATACGATATTATTCATGTATAAGGTGTTCAGTTTGCCCATATTA
Source organism: Primulina huaijiensis (assembly GCF_012295235.1). Classification (NCBI taxonomy): domain Eukaryota; kingdom Viridiplantae; phylum Streptophyta; class Magnoliopsida; order Lamiales; family Gesneriaceae; genus Primulina; species Primulina huaijiensis. Next base: position 16,555,529 of record NC_133315.1, on the reverse strand, counting down.
TAATTCATGCGGACGGATAAGAAATGCGCAGATTTCATGAGTCTATCTACGATTACCCATATACTATTATGACTTTGTCTATACTTTGGCAAACCGACTACAAATTTCATGAAAATATGTTCTCATTTCCATTCCGAGATTTCCAATAGTTGAAGGAGACCTTTAGGTCTTTGGCCTTCAGCTTTGACTTATTGGAACACGTGGCACTTAGAGACAAACATTGCAACGTCTTTTTTCATTCAACTCTACTACAAGTTTTTCTTCAAATCTTTGTACATCAGTACTACCGGAATGGACTGAAAATTTTCAATTGTATGCCTCAGACATCACTTATTGTCGAAGATTATCAATATCTAGTACACACAATCGTTCTTTCATAGTAATAACAGATAAAAATTTAAAATTTTGAGCCTAAAATTTGGGTATATAAATTATTGAGGGAAATTTTTTTTATTGTTTTTTGGTTTAAAATGGAGAGCTAAACATGTAATATTTACAGAAAAAAATTTAAAATTTGATTCTAAAATTTATAATATGTGTGTGTGTCCCCAGCATGGAGCTAGCTCCGCCCATGGCTAATAAATATAGTGATTATTCATTTATAAATGTTGGACAAATGCATAGCGTAATATGAGTATCCATCGACAAGTTATACTTAATAATACAATTTTTTTTGTGGAGTGATTTTTATCTTAAAAATTTAGAGATTTGATTAAAACAAAAATTATAAATATACATATTATTTTTTAAGATTCTTTCATAAAACTTTATGGTGCCTTATAATTTATTTTTTTTTGGAAGTAAATTAAATCCTTATATAATTTTCAACGAGGAGTGAAATTGTCGTTTAAATTTAGAAAATATTGAGATAGTTCTGTGTATTAATAATGAATTTAGAATAACCAAGTTTCTCTTCAATATCTAAAGTTAAATAAAAAAAAGGGTATCTATATTTGATATTAAAATGTAAACGTTTCATGATGTCAATATTAATCTATATAGAAGGCCTGCACTTAATAAAATAGTATAAGTAGTTAAGTGTATATCACAATATTTTTTGAGTTAATATAGTACGTGTAATGCCTGAGATTTTATCAATGTAATCTGAGATTGATTAATTTATAAATTGATCGGATGATAGACTGACAACTTCGAGGAATGAATTGGAATGACATAAGTTGAGTAGGGTGTGAGACCCGAAGGTATCGCGCATATGCGCGACGAGGTAGCGCGCATATGCGCGAGCTGTGCGAGAAGCTTCTTGCGCGGACAGAACTTTGCGCGCACATGCGCGGCTTGAGGGCGCGCATATGCGCGAGGAGGTGCATTGCCATATACCGAGTCCAAAGAATGTGGCGCGTATGCGCGGGGTATTCGGTAGCCAAATGTGGATTCCAGAGAATATCGCGCATATGCGCGGAAGAAATGCGCGCATATGCACGAGCTGCCGAGAAGGAAAATGCCGGGACAGAGATCAAGTCTCGCGCATATGCGCGAGAGGCAGAATTGCAAGACGTTGGGCAGAACTTCCGGCGCATATGCGCGGGTCTTGGGCACGCATATGCACGCGGCATGCAGAATGAAAATAAGCCACCCGTCCGATTTGCAATCCGACTTCAGTACTGTGTTCCTATCGACGCAGGCTACAACTGGACGTAAGTTTTACTACGTTTTGATATGTCTTGAAATTATGATATTGCCAGAATCGGATATGATTCATATATGATGTTCTTGACATGTTAGACATCGTAGAATCGAAGTCAGATTGAGAAACAGATTGATTATGGAATTGTTATAGTTTTTCAGAGTATATTGATTGATAGTGGACAGATTTGGATTATTGATTGATTACAGATTGTATTGGATATTGGTTATGGATTGTAATTAATATCTGTTGAGATTGTATTGACGGGGATATCGGGATTGTTCCGTTATGCCGTTGATTTTGAATTAAATCCAGATTTATCAGATTCTGTATTGATCTGAGCAGTATATTAATATGGTCTTATTTGATATTGTCATTACCAGACTGAGGGTTGACAGACTTTGAATTCCAGACAGGAACGTCATCAGAACTGCGATAAAAGAAAGGTATAAGTTAATGTGGTACCGGGAGAACAACTCGAGTTCGATTGACTTGAGTTTTCCTAAATCACATACTTTATTTTATTGCATTGATATTTGCAATTAATGAATTGATATGTTTGTTCTATTGATTTATATAGAGCATGTATTAGACGAGTATTAGAGGAGTGATCTTGTGACAGTAGTGCCGAATAGTGATGGAATCGTCAATGGCATATTGCACATTATCACAGGATAGTGTATTGGTGAAAATGCCAAAGTCTATGACGGATAGGTCAAGACACTGGATGATTGGTTATATCGACGTGGATAGAATCGGAGTTTCTTCTATTACTGTTGGTCGATATGGAATGCCAACGTCTGGAAACGGGGATCCCTAGACTAGGATTGAGTCTAGTCTGAGATGTGGAGTCACGAGTCGGATTGACAGTTTTATAGTGATTATGTTTTTAGATTTTGATGCATATTATTGAGATCTATTTCATGCTTTATATTGTTTGTATGATTGCATGTTTCGTTGATTTATACTGGGATATATTTCTCACCAGATTTATCCGACTGTTGTCGTGTTTGTATGTGTGCATGGCAACAGGTGGGACAGGATCGGGGTCGAGGAGATGAAGAGAGATCGTGATTAGAGTGGAGACTACGGACTTTAATCTGAGATAGGGTTTGGACACTTGATATTTAAATGTTAAACCTTCGTTTGAATGATTGTATATAGTACCAGACTTGTACTTTAATACTGACATGTGTATTAGATCGAATTCCATTATGTTCCGCATTTTATATGTTTTAAAAAAATATATTTAGATCCTATTTACTATAATTGATTAAATTGTCCCGATGATGATTAAGAACTTGATTAGCGTCCGGGTCCCCACAGTACGTTTCTCTTACAATATTTTTTAGAAAAAATTATCAAAGTCTACCCCCCTTTCCGGAAAAAAAGAAAACACTATTTTTTAAAAAGCTTCATTTATGCTGTATTTAGAGTAATTCTCTGTATATTTCGATATTATTAGATCATATGAATTTATCATATTTTATGATTGAAAAATTCTTTGTCTCCAAAAATAATTTAAGAAGATGATCAATTTCCTTCTCCATTTCCTCCAAATATACAGTCAAAAAAATGAAAATTCTCTAAACCTACATAAGTTCTCAAAAATGTTAAAGTTGATATAAGAATTTTCATTTTACTATTTAAATACAACTGAATTTTCATATTCCTTTATTATTTACCTTAAAAAAAATTCGAATCATAGCTTCGAATATCAGCCAAGCCCCTTGTTTTTTGGCCTTTAATATTAAATATATATGTTGAATACTAGAATTTGAAATTTCTAAAATTCTATCCAAACACTAGCAAGAATTCACACAAGAGTATATGAAATAATACTCAACATTTTATTTAATTATAACTTTTTAATCATATCACTACTTAATATATTTACTTTTAATATTTTTTTTAGAAAACTAAATTTTCAACTCTTTTTGATATATAAGTTAATATTATTAAATAATTTTTAAAATAATAACTCAATTATTTGAAATAAAATTTTAAAAAATGATCAATCGTAGCAATGTAACAATAATAAATTTGAGACGGAAAATATATTTAATTATATTGGCTATCTTATTTCTCGTGTCTCAATAATCTCTCTCAATAATTTCATTATTTACAATTCATTGAATTAAAGTAGAACACATGATCTTGACTCTGATACATAATAGTTTGTCTGGTTTGATATATTTATTTAATTTTCTGATTTAACTTTTTTTAAAATGAAAAAATTAAATAAATGGATTACTAATATTCACGACTTCTCTCCTCACCAACTCTTGTAACATATCATTCCAAGAATCAATCGGACCAGGCAAACACCAATGAACACAATCATTCGGAATGGTCTGATTTACCCCTGGCCAATGCCCATATTTACTCGGATGCCCATCCGCCCTCAACACCATCGGCTTCGTCGCATCAAACAACCTGAATCTCACTCCAGTTCTCCTCCCTACAGTCTGTGCAACTCCCAGCTCCTCCATCTGTGTCCTATACATATCCAACTCATACCCCTCCAATTCCTTGCCATTCCTCCCAAACGGCGCCGTTCGCGCACAGTCCCCGCCCTTATCCCACGGGCCACCCTCGAAATGCGACGGAGCAAACGTCCTCAGAAACGCCACGCCTTTGAATTCCCGGGCTCTGTTGATCGCCCGGAACGCCGTGCGGAAGGCCCATCTGTAGCCGAAGGTCGACGCCATCTGGGTGATATTGGGATCGGAGCAGTAGAGGCAGCCGACCAGGCTGCGGTTGAGGTAGAAGTACGTGGGGCGGAAGAACCAGTGGCCGGCGGAGATGATCAAGAAGTCGAAAGTGGCGATTTTTGCGGTCCACGTCTCGTCGAATTCGTCGAGGTAGAGATGGTAAGGGCGAGTGATATCGTTGGGATCGGATCTTCGTGTTCGGACCAAATAAGGCGAGGAGATGATGGAGATGTTGAATTTGTATTGTGTGTATTGGTAGAGAATGTTTTCGTCCGTTGGCTTGGAGACATCCTGCGGGCGGACAACCTGCGATAATTCAAATTTAATATATATATTTCATTCAAAAAAATTTAATATATAAATTATATATATAAATTGTATTTCCATTAATTTGTTGTGAAAATATTTTTATATTCGGATTATTTATATGTGTTCGTATTTATTGAGTATTTGTATACAAGATTCCGCAACTAGTCCAGTTCAATGAGATTAATATAAATAATCATAAACGAAAAAACGATATTAATCTTAAATGGAATCATAAATTAATTTTAAAATTTTAACTCTTACATCTTAACGTGACAAGTTAATTTATCTAATATAATTAAATATTAATAAGTCTCTTGTGAGATCGGAGACACATCAATCTGGTCCATACATGCAATGAAAATTAATACTTTTGACATAACACGAGACCGATCTCACAAAATTGACCTGCCAATGATCTCCCAAATTTTTTTGTGATTGAATATCCTATCTTTTATTGGAACTACTGAATAATTGATTTTAGAATAGTGATAAGGCTAGTCAAACTCACACATCAACTTAGAATTATAATTCTAAATTACTTTGATGGGTGACTCAAATACGCTTGTTCTTAATTTAGATTTAAAGAAGAAAAAAATAAAAAGGTGGTTAAAACATAGTTTCGTTTTAGCACAAGAAACAAACCACCAACCTAATTGGAAGTCTGAATTAAATCCCCAATTATTTAAATAAAATTATAGAAACGGTAATTGGATGTAATTAATTAAAATATGATGAGAATTATAATAAGATTTGATAAAGATGGCTCGCCTAATAACATAAAAATATGTATACCAGGTCCAGGGACAGACTCACAAGTCAATGTTGTGAGACAGATCTTTTATTTAGATCACTCAGAAAAAAATATTATTTTTATGTCAAAAATATTACTTATTATTTTAATATGAGCTGAGTTGACTCTTCTCACATATAAAGTCTCAAAAGAGACCTATAAGTTTCTAACATATAAAAATATTTTAATCTATATTATGTACAAAAATTAAGTCCGAATTTGTGAAATTAATTAGTTTTTATATGAAAATACCCTGCCTAGAAACTAATTAATAGTTGGCAAAAACTTGTGTGAGACGGTTTCACGCGTAGTATTTTGTGAGACAGATATCTTATTTGGGTCCTTCATAAAAAAATATTATTTTTTATGTTTTTTATTGTGAATATCGGTAGGATTGACCCGTCTCACAGATAAAGATTCGTGAGACTGTCTCACGAGAAACCTACTCTCAATAATTTGTTAGTTGTGCAAATCTTCAGTATCTATTAATTTGACCGTACATGTAAAAAAAACATGACATAAAACAATAGAATTAGTCGTATTCATTTTTAAAATATATATTATTTATAAATTTAAACATATAAAAAAGAATACATTTATTTACCAAGTAAATATTTGATTGGACCATTACAAAAAGGGGCGGCTTTAACTTTTATAGTCAATGTATGTGAGCAATTAAAATAATTCGTTCATTTGTATTTTGTCACATTAGTAATATTCTTCCTAGAAGTAATAAAAATTAATTATATCAAAATATTTTGATTAAAAAAGAGTTTTGATGTGATGCAAATTCATCATACATATTTACGTGAATATCGATAAAACGATTCTCACTTACTAGATATGTAATTTTTCAGTATTTTATCATAGATAAATGTCATCTCGAATTAAAACTGATCAAAAAATTACCCAAAAATCAAGTCTTGATCGCAATTAATTACTAGTTAATTATGACAGTGACTAAGATGGAGATGTCTACTTACTCGCGACAGAAGGCAAATCAGAGATTGCATGTGATTTCTCGCGACTGAATCTCCAACGAAGCCTAAGGATTTCCCCTTCACCAGTTCCAAAAACTTGTGCGGGTCGAATATGGGGAGCTCACAGTCATCGGGCCTCCATCTCCATTTCATGAAACCCGTGTCGGGCCGCCCGAATTTCATGCAGTTCTGATGCTCCTGTATCGTTTGGCATGTCGTGTTTGTGTAATAAGGGCCGCCGGGATTCGGCACCCACTCCCCGGAAAACAAGTCGCAGGTTGTACCAGTATCGCCGCTGTTCGGGACTTTTCTACTCTTTTTTCCTGGGGTTTTGGCTGTGGAGTCAGCCTTGGCGGTGGTTGGTGGTGGTGGTGATGGGTTACTGGCCGACGATACGCCACTGTCGGGCTGTCGTGGTTTATCTTCGTCTGCTAAAATTATGGTGTTTCCCGACGGTTTGTCGTAATATGTGATAATGAAAGGTAGAGCTAATTTCTTGGGGAAGAAAGGGAAATATAGTGTGAAAATTAGAATAAAGAATATAAGTATTGGGAGAAATTTGGGGGATCTTTTTCGGGTTTGTGATTTTCCTGAGAGAATTTCAGAAGCTGGAAACTTCATTGAAGAAGTTTTCTCAGGAGATAACGAAACAGAAAATCAAGCTGGTGCAGATGACAAAATGTCAAGAAAACTGATGGCTTTCGATTTATATATTCAAAAAAATATTTAATATTTCAGGGCTTCCAATAAATTAATTTGTATCATTTTAAAAATAAACAAGTTGTGATTCAAATAACATGTATCATTAATCCATTTAAAATACAAGTTATTCACCTACAGTAAATTTTGATTAATACAAGATTGGAATCTTATCTCGGCCAACTTACAAAACAGTTTTAAAATTTTCGCTACATAAGAGTAAGTTTCTTGTCATCTATTTTCATGGATTTATATCCATGAAACATGTTTATCCGAATCATATTTATAATAAAAAATAATATTTTAAAAATAAAATATAATATTTTTTAATGGACCGGGTTGTGTTGGATATTTGTCTCACAAAATTGACTCGTGAGACAATCTCATATGAGTTTTTGTTAATTTGAGCATGTATCTTGTAATACGGTCTCACATGTGTGTGTGTGTGTGTATTGTAATGCCCAGATTCGATGATTGTCCTCACTGTATGAAGACGAGTCTTTCTAACATGCTTATGTCCTCACTCACACGCACCCTAGGAAACTTCTTAGGGGGTCACCCATCCCAAAATTACCTCAAGTCAAGCACGCATAACTTTAGAGTTCTTATGTGATGAGCTATCGAAAAGAAGATGCACCTTCTTGATATGAGTAGTACATATCAAATCTTTTAAGCCCTCCTAAACTCCACAGTCTCATACCTGAACAGTTTCGGAATCCCTCTCCTTCTTGTGTAAGATCTGTACATTAATGTTCCTTCCGCCTAGAAGCTAGCCAGGAGCCGCTCATTGTCCGTGCAACCTCATGACACAGGCAATCACCCCCCGCCCTCTTCGGCCCCGGGCCTCACATGCCCACTAGCTTCCGTTTGGTTCGAGGACCGTACTAGGAGAGGTCGACTTTGATACCAACTGTAATGCCCAGATTCGACGACTGTCCTCACTGTATCAAGACAAGTCTTTCCAGCATGCTTATGTCCTCACTCACACACACCCGAAGACTTTTATGTTTCCGCACTAGCTAGATAGATAAATGATTTAAAAATTTATGTTAAGGATTTTTATTAGAGATATTTTTATGCTTCATTTTATTGTTAGTAATCTTTTAAAAGTCGATTTAGGAATTTTGGTTGATTGATGATTTATGATTTATTTTATGCACTTGAGATTTCATATATTAAATTATTATGATTCATGATTATGTTAAATTATTTTATTTAGTAATTTATAATTTACGATAAAAAAAAATAAAAAAATCGAGATCGTTTCATTTATATCCATGATATAAATCGATCTATTTTATAAAAGTAATATTTTTAGAATAAAAATAACACTTTTTCATGAGTCGGATTGTATAAGAGATATGTCTCAACAAAATTGACCAGTGAGACTGTCTCATATAAGTTTTTGTGATCATTTGTACGGTTCATTTGGAATTTGGAAATAAATTATTACATTATATTTGATTTATTTTAATAATAATCGAACTGTAGTGTGAAGAATGATCGGTGATAATGTGACATGGGGACCGGTGGTAGTTTTCGCGTGAATGATGATGATATTACTAATTAGGACTAAAATTAAAGCATAGGCTATGAGAAGTTTATAGGTCAACTAAATTTTATTCCAAGTATTTCTTGCTATGGACATAACATTAGTAGAATATTTTGATTATGCTAATTTTTTAAAAAATATAATATTTTTATTTTTAAGGGATATAACCAGAAGAATATTAAAATCAACTCTCAAGTTGACAAAAACTTAAATAAAATTGAGTATATATCTTGTAAGACAATCTCACGGATTTTTATTCGTGAGACGGGTCAACCATGTCCATATTTATGATAACAATTAATATTTTTAGCATAAAAAATAATACATTTTTATAGTTAACCCAAATAGAATATTCGTCTCATAAAATTGACCGTGAGTTGGTCTTGTATAAGTTATTGTGAATAATATTTGTCGTAACATGATATATTGTTTTCATTATTCTAAATTGTTTATAAAAACTTATAAAATTCCTTCAAAAAAAAATAAAAATAAAAACTTATAAAATATTTAGAAATTAGTTTATATCATTTTAAAGATCTTCTGCCCCAAAAAAAGGCTATTGATCTAGCCCATACTTGTTATTCCGTGTTATATAACCTTTGAATCCATTTACTTTTAAGGTTGCGTTGATGATTGCGACTTTCTACTTTTCAATTAATTTTTCTATTTTTCAAATCAAGTATAAATTATTATTTTAATTAAATTTTTTACTCTTAAATTATCTAGTGCGCCCTTCCGCTACCAATTGTAGCTATACTTCTACGAATTTAATGATTGTACATAGACTAATTTACAGTTGAGTGAGTCTCTTGTGAGACGGTCTCACGAATCTTTATCTGTGAGACAGGTCAACACTACCGATATTCACAATAAAAAGTAATACTCTTAGCATAAAAAGTAATACTTTTTCATGAATGACCCAAATAAGATATCCGTCTCACAAAATACAACCCGTGAAACCGTCTTACACAAGTTTTTGCCTTTATAGTTTGGCTTTTTTCTTGTTACACAAATTTAATTAATTATTATAAACAAGTAATTTGTCACATATTCTCAAAATATATTATTGTGCACACTTGAATAATTCAAAGTTCTAGAGTTGTCGATTCAATAATCGTATGTAATCTAAACCAATTATCAAAAAGGAAAATTATTTTATAGTCAATTAAGTTTTCAAATTTTGATTTATATATAACTTTTAATTTTTTTCTATTTTTGTTCAATCGTTGATGTAATATCTGACATGGTAAAAAAGTTTGTGTCACATCAGTATTTTCAACGTCACATTAGTATTTTCTTAAGTATCACATCAACAATTAGAACAAAAATAAACGAAGATTAAAAGTTAGTGTATAAAAATCATTAGTGAAACCGAGAAAAAATAAACAAAAAATAAACTATTTTTCATTCTCAAAATGAGCAAATGCCTACACTTGTTTCTCTCTAACTTCCCACTAATTGACATCCCAACCGATTAATATGGTTTCCTTGTAAGAAAGAATCTCTTACTCGTTATTTTTATATATAAAAAAAACAACTACTTTGGTCCAAAATGGTTTCTTGGTGCTACAAGCAATTTATGCTTCAATTAGTAGAAAGGGCGGAATAATTTTCTACACATTAAATCAGTGGGAAATTAAATTTAATTTCTTTGACTTTTATAAGCAATAAGATTATGACCTGATCAAGTTGATTAGTGCGAGTATAGAGTATTTAATTTGTGACAAAAACTTGTGTGAGACGGTCTCACGGGTCATATTTTGTGAGACAGATCTCTTATTTGGGTCATCCATGAAAAAGTATTACTTTTTATGATAAGAGTATTACTTTTTATTGTGAATATTGATAAGGTTGACTCGTCTCACAAATAAAGATTCGTGAGACCGTCTCACAAGAGACCTACTCTTAATTTAAAGCGATTAATTAAACACATATATTACGTATATGGGTGAAAATATTTTATGTTAATGAATAAAGGCAAAAACTTGTGTGAAACGGTCTCACGGGTCATATTTGTGAGATGAATCTCTTATTTTGGTCATCCATGAAAAATTATTACTTTTTATGCTAAGAGTATTACTTTTTATTGTGAATATCGGTAGGGTTGACCCGTCTCACATATTAGGATCCGTGAGACGGTCTCATACGAAACTCACTCTATTAACATATCTTCACCAACAATAAACTAACAAACATCTAAATTCTAGCAAAATCTCAAAGAATTATGGAGAGGCGCATATAAATCAATAATTATTCATTGACGAGATGATCATTCTACAATTTTGCGAAACAATTTTGCGAAAGACGTCGATTTCATATTGGAAATCATTTTGTAAAGGATAAATAAAAAGTAATTAGTGTCAAAACTTATATACAAATTATAAGAAATAAAAAATCTATCAATTTTATTTTCTATATGACTATTTTGAAATTTTCTGAAAAAATAAATAAATAAAATTCGCAATATCTTATACTTCTATTTTCAACAACTGTTGCAAGAAGTCATTCCAAGAATCAATCGGGCCAGGCAAACACCAATGCACACAATCATTTGCAAATGACTGATTTAGCCCTTGCAAATGCCCATATTTACTCGGGTGCCCATCTGGTCTCAACAACATGGGCTTCGTCGCATCAAACAACCTAAACTTCGTCCCTCCGTTTCTCTTATCTGCTTTCTGTGCAATTCGAAGCTCCTCCAGCTGTATCAGATACATCTCCAAGCTATAATCCTCCAGAGAAGTCTCGTTCCTCCTAAACGGCGCCGTTCGCACGCAATCGCCGCCTTTATCCCACGGGCCGCCCTCGAAATGCGACGGCGCAAACGTCCTCAGAAACGCCACGCCGACGAAATCGGAGGCTTCGTTTATCGCTCGAAGCGCCGTCCGGAAAGCCCGTCGGTAGCTGAAGCTCGCCTTCAAGTGGTTGACTTCGGTTTCCGGGCAGTAGAGGCAGCCGACGAGTCGGCGGTTGAGGTAGAAGTAGGTGGGGCGGAAGAACCAGTGGCCGGCGGAGATGATGACGTAGTCGTAAAACGCGACTTTGGTTGTCCAGTTGAGATTTAATTCGTCGAGGTGGAGATTGAAAGGGCGCTTTTCGTCGTCGGGATCGGTCTTGTCTGTGTGGACCAAGTAAGGCGACCAAAACATGGAAATGTTGAAATCGTGTTCGTTGAATTCGTAGCGTTTGTTTTGATCCAACGGGTGTGATAGGTCCACAGGAGTTGATGTCTGAAAATTGGATAAACAAATAAACCAGAACAAACTTAATTATTTTTATTGATAATAATATTCCATGTCATCTTTTCCATAGTATAACAAATTAAATTAATTTACAATACTTATCCCTACAAAATCAGATGTAAAGCATATTGTAGTGATTTAAAGCCCCATTAAAGTAGCAAGATAGACAAAATTTATAAATGTTTTTTTTACAGATTTATGAATTCATGGAATAATTCTATCAAGCAGGTAGTTTATTTTTATAATTCAACATTTCCTCTATCATGTCTAAATCAATTATTGGATTATATCTACTCAACACATTAATGTTAATGATTAAACGCTTATCATTAAGTCAAAAGTTGTCAATCAAGACGCAACTTTATTTTCTTATACTCGTAATAGCAGAGACAGTATCATACTGTTGGCTCTGTCCCCAGAAGAGACAATATTATCCGTTAAGTTATAACGTGATTAATTTTACAGTCAAGCTACCCAACCAGATCAAGCTACGCAAAGACAACAATTTGATGCAAGAGAACTCCACAGGAAGTCGTTCATCCCAATATCACTCTTATTCTTGCATGTTTAACCCAACAAATGATTTTCATGTTATAAAATTTATTTATTTTCAATATACATTAGAGAATCTAGTGGTACTAATTTACTATAAATCTGTAATTTAGCCATTCATCTTATCCCACAATTATAATTTAATAATAATATTATGCCTAGTTATATTATATATAAATATTTTGATTAAAATTATTCATGTATTTTATTATTTAGATTATCAAATAAGGATTTTACAAATTTCCATCACTTTGTTCCAAAATTAAAAATAAAAATTGATGGTGTAACAAGTTAGCTCTTTCTTCTACAAGAAATTTTACTATAAACTAGCATAATGTGGCATGTAAAAAATTCATACTCCATTTTTCAAATTTCCAACAATCTTTATTACACTGTAAGAAGTAATTATGATAAATAACCACACAAAAAAAAAATTGCAAGAAATTGAATTATTTGGTCGTGGAAAGGAAATATACTTACCCTTGACAATAGGCAAACCAAAGACTGCATGTGATTTCTTGCCACAGAATCACCAACAAAAGCTATGGATTTTCCCCTTACCAGTTCCAGAAATTGAACAGGATCAAAGATGGGAAGTTCACAATCATCGGGCTTCCACCTCCATTGCAAGTAACCTGTGTCGGGCCGCCCGAATTTCAAGCAATTCTGGTGCTCCTGTATCGCGTTGCACGTCTCGTTCGTGTAATACGGGCCCTCTGGATTCGGCACCCATTCCCCGGTGAACAGGTCACATTTATCCTGATCCGCTACTTTCGATCGTAGCGTTTCGATCCGATCATCGTTGTGGCCGCTTTCGAATTTCTGTTTCGTGTTTTCTTCACGTACATAATCTCTCCGATGGACAACGTCCCTCTTAGCCCGACGGGCCTTGGTCCTTCTTCCCTTAACGTTCCGTCTACCGACTGGTGAGGAGACATGGCGTTGCACCACCGTATCATCACCGCCTTCGCTACTCTCACACCTCTCCGCCTCGCCGGAACAAGGCTGATTTATTTCTTCCTTCACAGGAGGAGCCAAATATTCCAAATGAGACGACGGCTGTATCATGTCCTCTGCCGAATCCTGCAACGATTCGTATGCTTTCGATTCTTCCGTTAGTTTCTTGGAGGAATCTCGAAACGAAGGGTAATATAAAGGGATTGTTAGGAGTACCGTTAGGGCTATAAGTGGGGCGATCTTTGGAGTTTTTCTTCTTGTTTGTTGGGGTTTCCCCAATGGAAGTTCAGAGACTTGGAGCTTCATTGTAATCCTCGTGTTCTGTAAAAGGAAAGGGAAAATCAGAAAATCGGTGAAGAAAAAAGACCAACTCTGCGCAGCTTTCGGTAAGGTGGTAGAGAAACCAGTGATGGCTATGGCAAATGGAATAATTAATAATTGGAGGAGAAATTACAAGATTTCCTTCGATACATAATCACACAATTTTATTTATTGCGTGTAATATTATACATACATAAATATGTATATATATATATATATTATAAGATCGATTAATAATAATAAGATTTATGAAATAATTCAATATTTGATTAGGAAAATGAGATGTAAAATCAATAATCAGATGAGTAAGTCTTTCATATGACAGTCTCACGGATCTTTACTCGTGAGACAGCTCAATCACGTTCATATTTATAATAAAAATTAATATATTTGACATAAAAAGTAATATTTTTCGTGAGTGACTCATATACAATATCTGTTTCACAAAATTGGCCCATGAGATTGTCTCACAGAAATTTTTGTGTAATTAAATATTGATTATAACTTTTCAAGAAGCTGAAATTGGTCAGACATGGTTAATGGTAGCCTCATAATTTGAGGTTTTAATTTGATGATTATTATTTTAGGCATTTTTAATTATACTTTGTACTTTATTACAAAAAATAAATTGTGTATGATTTTCAGTTAAAAACAATGTACCTCTAAATGAATTAACGAATGTTAAGATAAAAGAAATAAAAATTAGAATTTTTATTTAAAATATGATAATATCGAATATATAAAATTAAGTTTTGTTACGGAAATATATTTACTTGGTATTGTTTTTTAAATAACCAAAATCAAATCCGTTTGATCGGATTAGCGAATTTTTGAAATAAATCAGTTGGACAGTTGTTTCGATTAAACAGAAACTCTTTTTTTTTTTTTCATATCTAAATTTGCTAATATAATAAATATATTTATATTGTTGTTATTATTTTATTTTTTATTTTAATATTTTTAACATTATTATTAATACAACTAATTTACCTAACATCATCATCATCTTATTTTTATTAATAAAAATTAATTCAATTGTGTTTTTTAATTAATTTGATTTATATTCAAATAGAGATAATATCATAATTGTAAAAATTATTGAGAATCCATACTATAATTTAAAATAATAAAATGAAATTATAAAAATCAATGCAGAGACACAATGCAATTTACAATTTGAATAATATATGTTATTATTCATTTATTTTTTATGATTTTTTATTAATATTATTATTTTTTTAAAATAAAAATACTGGCGGATTGCCTTAATTTGAAATTACAATTCTTTTTTTTTCTTCAATATTTCTTGCCGACCTACGAATTAGTGGAAATATAATTAGGGGTCTTCAAACTTCATATAAAACCGAAAAAATCGAAAATTCAAACCGAAAAAACCGAACACCGAACCGAACCAAAAGCCGAATCTTGTAATTCGGATATACATGTTAAAATCGAAGTTTATTTGGTTCGATTTTGGATTATATATATCAAAACCGAACAGACCGAAAAATTGAAATTTCATTAAATTAATAAATTTTTTATATTTTTATTTATATTATATATTTTGATATGATATTTAGTGAATGAAGAACCATTTTGAACAATTTTAATTGATTGTTGTTTGTTTAATTAATTTAGACCTTATATTTAAATATTTTATTAAAAAAACATGTAGAAAGTTAACACATTATATTTTACAATATATTTATATTATTAATTTAAATAATTATACCAAAACCGAAATAACCGACCGAAATAACCGAACCGTTTTGGTAGAAAACCGAACAGAACCGAAATGGTTTGTATATCAAATTATATGTTTCTAAAACCGAAAACCGAAATAAAAAACCAAAAGACGAACCGAACTAATCGATGAGCACCTCTAATTACAATGTCGCCGTCGCGTATGGAGCTAACAGTAGGGGCCAAAAAGTCTATTTTCGGATCTTAGGTCACCAAAATGATATTTAAAACAAACATAAGGGTCTGATTGACTAATAATACTTTTCTAGCTTATAGAATCTATTTGGGAATTTCACACTCTTCGCTATAGATTCCCAAAAACATCTCCAAACTGAAAAACACTAATAACCAGAAATCAAAATTCGATATGAATTTTGTTTTTGAAAGTTGTGAGGATTTTTAATGGAAGGGGGAATGTCTTCACTGATGCTAACCTAAACTCCATACTCAAGTCTTTAACTAGTGTTGGGAGATTGAGAGAGTGGAAAGAAATATTGGGAGCAATGGAGAAGGGTGGTTATCTACCTACTGTTTCTTCTCAATGTTAGATTGCCTTCAAGCTTGGTAGTGGTGGGAAAAGTAGGGAAGCACGGGAATTTATGGATAAAATGGTAGAGGCAGAGGGTGATACGGATAACGGTACTTGGGTTTCTTTACTTAAAGGATACTGCTTGGATCTTGATTTGGATGAAGCAACTTATACGTTGCGCAAAATGTTAGCAAAAGGGGGCCTCTTCTGGTGCTGAGCATGCTTTACAATTGTTGGTGGGTATGTATTGTCGAAAGAACAAGCTGTTAAGTGCATACAAGTTAGTTTTAGAGATGGTGAATGGCAAAGGGTTAACTTCTCGGCATACCAAATACAAAGAATTGACGAGCAAACTATTACTCAAAAATCATTTCAAAGAGGCACTGGATGTGATGGATATGATGAAGAATCACGGGTACCCACCAGTTATGGATTCATTTGTTGCATATCTCTCCAAGATTGGCAATGCTGAAGAAGCTGACTGACTGGTTTTCACAAGCCCTGGCTTCAAAGATATCTCCATCGGAATCTGTGTATCTTCTTCTATTTGAATCATATTTAAAAGCTGTTCGACAAAATGAAGCTCAGGATTTCTTGCTAAATGCCCTAGTCACATAAAGAATCATGCAGATGTTTTGAATTTGTTTTGTTCCATGAAATCTGGAGATAAAGCTCGTAATGTCGCCAGAGTCCTTTACGACTCAAAATATCTCTTACCCTGTTGTTTCTTGTAGCACTATGAGATGGGGTATTTCCTTTTCGATTCCGTCTCCTCACATTCCAATTTATTAAATTTTGTGCCGGTTTTTTAAGCATGCTCAGATTTTGATAGAAATAAATTCGGGAATAACACGCGGTGATCATATTTTTTGATAAATGTGATTATGATCTGTTAAACGATCCGGCTTATCGGCCCTTTCATATGTGTAAGCACCAAAGTATAGACTCTGGGCTTGAACCGAGTTCGCCGGCAAGCTTTCCTCCTGCAACTGTCAAAATAAGCAAGACTAGCAGACATACCAGGGGTATGCCCGTGTGTATAAAACACTTCTCCAAGCAGACTGGCGTCGGATCATTTCGTTTGCAAACTTGTCGTCGACTAGAATGCTACCAAGATCAGGGTCTTCTTGATCTGGTCCGAGAAGATTGATCTATCGATTCAACCACCGTTCCAAATCCGGGTCAATATCCCCAAACCTAAGTTATTGTAATTATTATACAATAACCTTCAAAAAGTGAACTCCTAATGTGATCCCAGCTTAGCACATCATAAAAAAGATACATACAAGTCTTCAACTGTAATCTTTCCACGGGCTATACTCAAACTCAAAGTTAGCAGAATTCTCAGTATGACTCAAATAAATTCAGCAAGATCGCAGCTTCCCCATACCAAATCACAATTGACACCAACCTACAAACAAAGGGGAGCTTTTTTGCTCAAACAAAAACAAAAATGGTCGATTGCATGATTCCCAATTTTTTTTTTAAAAAAATGCATACTAACAATCAAATTTATCAGAAGTGAAAAATCAATATTAACCATATGGACAACCCCAAGAAACTCCAAAACCCGAACCAAACCTTGATTTGGTTGGCCGAAGAAATCAAAGGGATCCCAACCCAGCGGTGTAAAAGATGCTAAAATCTGTAAAATTTCACAGATGATTAAGTATCAATCATACTTATTTATAAAGTGACAAAGAGAGATAGAACCAACGCAAACACCAATCTCTTGGAAGTCTTGTTAGTATCTAAAGCTGGTAGAGCTCAAAGTCCTATCCATATTTGTAAATTTTCATATAAGGACAGGACAATATATTTCAAGAATGTTCAAAGCAAGGAGTCCTGGACCTGGCACAACATGCCCATGCCGCGGATGATATTAACCGGCTTTAATTCGAATATACTTTAGATACTCCCATTTGAGCCGCGCCGATAATGTCCTTAAAGACATGTTGGAACAGGACATATATATATATTTTTTAAATGAGTCGATTTTTATGTGGCTTTTTTATTTTTTTGAGTATTCGAGCTTCCCCCTGCTTGCTAAAGGCCAAATGAGTGTACCGGGTATTCGGATGGATCCTTAATGCTTAAACTATAAAGCACAATTAGAGAATGTATTCTTAAGTTGCTTCAAGTCCTGTAAATGTATTAATTCACCTGGAAAGTCTAATGTTTTCAATTGGTAGTAATGTTGTGTTTCATGCTAAGACTTGCTTGTACTGGTTGCTTTTTTGTGCATCCATGGCAGGGCCGGTACACAGAAACTTATTTATGACGACATATCAAGATTTCGATAAAATACTACTCTCGTCTCATAGTGAACACCAAAGTCTAACAAGACTTTAAATTTGTGAAAAAACAAAAACAAAACACAGAATCACAGCCTTCTCTCCAGAAAAATTCAGGGAACATGAGAAAAGAAAATAGTTGATAATACTTGTAGACTTCTTTTTTGTCATTTGCAGAGGATATCTTGGAATTCTCTAATAATACTAGGATAAGGACTATTGAGCTGCATATTAGCAATCATCTGACGAAGCTCGGAAGTTTCTTCTTTCAGTTGTGCATTCTCTTGAACTACTCGTCCATGATCCTCCGACACATGGTTCAACTTGTCGACGAGTTGATTATTTTCACTCCGCAGCCAAATGACTTGGGACCAGAGCTCATCCAAGTGCTTCTGCTTCCTCATACGTGATCTTCTTGCAGATTCTCGGTTAGAAATCTTTCTTCTTTGCTTCCTCTCATCTATGACGCTGCATTGTTGCTCATCTGCTTCATCAGAAGTTGTATTGTTGCTCAAACATGTTGTTTGAGGATTAAATTCATGAACTTTTGGATTAATGTGTAGTTGAAATAAAGGGTCCGGAAATCCGTTACTAGTTATACCAAAATGGGTAGGGAATGCAATCAAATTTGAAGGAAATATATAGTGGAGCTCGTTGTCTTCACCCGGTTGCATTTCTTTAGTATTACCAACGTATCTCTATAAGTAATATGAGAATGGAAAATGCAAGTGAGAAGAAGTGTTGGTGTTAGAAGGCGAAGGAACTTGTGGTGATTTATAGTGTGGAATGCCCTATTCTATCGATTTATTGTGCAGTAGAGTTCGATGAGACCATGGGATATGATGCCAATTGAAGTTATGCTTAATGTTCATACATAGCTTTGTTAAGTATAAGACTTGAATCTAATTCAATCCCAAAAGCTAGGTCAAGAGAGAGGATTGTCCAAATCTATATATGCAAATATCAGATATTTTATCCAACCGATGTGGGACAACTAACATACTCTCTCACGCTCATGAATGAACATATGGAGCGTGAAGTTACAAATGACTCAATTATGGGCAGAACGGGTGGCCCAACTATGGGTAGTCCAACACATGACGGTGAAACCTGAGCTCTGATATCATGTTAAGAATAAGACTTAGACCTAACTAGCTTTTCTACAATGCATTAATTTAAGATGATGGACTAGTCCATACATTATGTTGTCCATGTATATAATTCTTTCATGCATGCATGATTACCATGGATGTTATTAGGGTCAGTTCCACCCGACGTGTCAAATACCCCGAGGATTGATCCAATGGATATCTAGAGGACACGTCATTATTCATGTGATGCAATGTATTGATCTATTCACATGAAAATGATACACGTATGTCCTCTTCGTCACAAAAAAGACTGCTTTGTTCATATTGAGGTGTTTGTAGATATTACTTAAATTTTGAAATATTGGATGACTTATGGATAATCTTCAAGTAGATGCTTACATCAGTGAGAGGATTTTATCATGGGGCGTGCAATGATTGAATTGGGGAATACTAGGCAGAGTGGATTGAGAGGTCAATCTAAAAGTGGTATTAATACAAGGTTGGCCAGCGTAAAACTGTACACCACAATATATTGGAAATAGTCTTGAAAGTGGCAATCTTAAGGGAAATATCGGTGATTCCATCGATCGCCACTTTTGTGGACTTAAATTAAGACAAAAATTTGAACTTTTTATTTTAGTCATATTTCAATATTGGGATTTTTTGTCAGATACGGAAAGGAATGTCTTGCTAGCACATGAGGCTGACAATTGAGTTGGGCTAGCTCCAGATCATCATGCATGACTCACAAAACTTAATATAAATGTGAGTCGGATCGACCTCGAGTTTGAATATTTAGTTCGATTAATATATGAGTTAAGTTTAGGCTTGTATAGGCTCATCTCATTTAAAGCTCAATCCTAAGATTTGTTTCAGAGAATACTGGAACTGAAGAATCATTTGATGATTCATTTGCTAGCTAAGTACATGCAGTTTGAATTTCTCATCAGATTGACAAAGGTTTTTTAATTAAATATACGGCCCAAGCTCAATCCAAAGCTCGAAAAATTTTACGAGCCGGACACGAGCTGCACATACATGTGAGCTTTATTGAGCTGAGCTTGTGTGAGTCTCGCGTGTATTTCTTGTATTCATTAAGAAAAATCTTCTACGGTTTGTGGTGAGTATTCAAAGTTGCTGAGTGCATGAAATTGTACTTTGAAAAATGCATCTTTCCACTAAGAAGAAGGGGTGGAATGGAGGCAAAATGCTTTCTCCTACATATTGGTTCAAGCTGAGTGGCCTAAACGTTCAACTATGTCATTAGACAAATGTTGACTCCTATTTCTTTTCTTGTCTGAATTTGTTGCTTTTGTGGTTTATTTTTTACTTTTTTCCCCCATGTATGTCCTTTACCCTAATGGGGATTGGGTTGAAGATGATTAATGTAGTTGAATACAAGACATCACCACTTTTTTTTTTCTTTTTTTTGCTTTTAGGAGTTCTACTTCCGTTTTTCCACCTACAGAATTTCGAAGGATCACCTTGTTATTTTACTTGTCATCACCAACACCAGCACGGACCGGTGGTTCAGAATCTTCCTATAGAGAGTAAAAATGCAAGGATCAATATCATCAAGCAATCTAGAGTTGCATTGCAGCCTAGCCGCGAGCTTGCATGATCCTTAAAATACCACACGCGCGCGATGACTTATTTAACCACTTTGATGCACTGCTCGGTATAGATGTAGAGAATTCGATACCGAGCCAACCACGACATCTAAACCATAGGTGACTACTTGTCACGAGCTGTTGGTCATCCACCGGCATTCACATGGTGGATGCATGAAAAGGTGTTTGGCTAATTAAAGCCGATGATTACCAATGTTTTTCTTTGGTAAAATTGGTGTTAACAAAACATTTTGGAGATACCTATGTTTCTTGCTTTTGTTTGTCAAAAAGTATATCATGTAAGTAATCACTTAAAATCTATTTAACTTTTTCTTTTGTTCGATGAATTCGTTAGTTCAATTAAAGTATGATTGATGATGTTACATCAATTGTTTTGGATGATCAACAAACCACCCAACCGAATTGAATATTACGAAAATGATATGTACGAACAAAGACCTTATTAAGTAGAAAACTGATGGTCGAAATCAACTCATTAGAACAAATTTTACTCAAGCCAACTGCTGACCCTACTCAACTGAATAAGTCAGGCTAAACAAAATATATTCCCTGAAACTATCAGTTTATTCTGTTAAGGGTAAAAACCCAACTGAGTTTTTGGATAAAGTTTTTCGTCCGGATACAACTTCTGATTGTCTGTAAATATCAGGATTCTGCGATTATCTATATTGTACGATTTTAAGAAAAGACGCTGACATGGAAACGACCTGAACAACGGCCGCTACCGTATTTGGAACGGTAATCATATTTTATTTTGTCGACCGTTGGATCGAAGACAATAAATATAAGAAATAAGCAATCAGTCAACAACTCTATCGACCTTCAAAATTATCTATTACTCTCAAGCTATTAAGAGCCAGATCGATCCAAATTTTCAAAAGTACAAACTTAAGAGTTTACATAAGACCATCAAAGATCTTTTGTACACAGAGTTTTCATTCTGCAATACTTGTAATCTTACGGTAAAAGTTTACTGATCAAGTTTTCTTAATTCAGTGAAATATTTCAGTTAGGCAGTGGTAATATTTACTGAATTAAGTTGTTACACAGTGTTGTAATTCCAAAGTCCTCGGGTAAAAATCATTCCATGCGGAAGAATGAGTGGCATAGGAATTATTCAAGTATTTCAACATTAAAAAAAAATTTGTGCAATTTACATTTCAGTTATCCTGCTTTTAGATTTCATTTCATAACCAAACTGATTATCTTTCATTTCATATCCAAACTGATCATTACTTAAGTCATTTTTGTATTCAAATTGTGTCAGTGAGCTTCTTTTCGTGCACTACTCAACTGCTAGGTTATTGATACCCAAACTGACGAGAATTCAATTTTAGTTTAAGCTCAATCGTAATATTTCTCTAAATTTATTAAGATTATTTATTCACTCTCTCTAAACAAATGTCTAAACTCCAAAAATTTGTCCATCGATATTTCAATGGTATATTTATTTTTATTAATATTTATAATGATGAAAATTGAAAGGTGTAGATCAAGCCAAAATATGCACCCTATCCTATGGACATCGTTTATATCTTGTGGTGCCTTGTCTGTTTATTAGCAAAACCCTTTTTTTTCCTCATAAATATAAATTTCATCGCAATGCAATGATCACAAATTTATCTATACTAGCAAATATTTTCTTCATATGAAAAGAATAAAATCATTTCACCCTCATGGAATAATTATAAATGAGAATATCTTCGGAAACTTATTAATTTATATTTGATTTGATTTCGAATAAGAACAAATAACTCAATTGTCATTTATATCCTATGATGCAAATTAATTTCGTGAGAAAGAAGAGACGTATAAGATTTAAGCACATATATATAATTAATATAAAAAATAAATATTATGTGTTGAAAATGTGTAATACATTTTTATTTTTTGAGTAATTAGTTTAGTTATTTATATTACTGAAATCACATAAAATTTAAGATTACTTGTAATTGTAGATGATGATCAAGAATTACCCGCAGTCTCTTGTTGCTAGACAATTTTTTGTTAGATGAGGATCTTTATGTTTAATTTACCAATCAATTTTTGTCCTCCACCTTTTGTTTGTGAAAAAGGTTCAATTCATATATCAATACATGTGACCTTTTGTACTAGTGCCATTGACTAAAGGTAGAGTTAGATGTGTTCAAACTTCGTATAAAAGCGAAAAAAACGAAAATCCAAACCAAAAAAACCGAACTCCGAACTNAAGTTTATTTGGTTCGATTTCGAATTATATATGTTAAAACCGAACCAACCGAAAAAACCGAATTTTATTAAATTAATAAATTTTTTATATCATATATTTTGATATGATATTTAGTGAATGAAAAACCATTTTGAACAATTTTTAGTTGATTATTGTTTGTTTAATTAATTTAGACCTTATATTTAAATATTTTACTAAAAAACATGTAGAAAGTTAACGANACCAAAAAAACCGAACTCCGAACTGAACCGAAAGCCGAATTTTGTAATTCGGAGATAAATGTTAAAACCGAAGTTTATTTAGTTCGGTTTCGGATTATATATGTCAAAACCGAACCAACCGAAAAAACTGAAATTTTATTAAATTAATAATTTTTTTTATATTTTTATTTATAATATATATTTTGATATGATATTTAGTGAATGAAAAACTTTTTTGAACAATTTTTAGTTGATTGTTGTTTGTTTAATTAATTTAGACCTTATATTTAAATATTTTACTAAAAAACATGTAGAAAGTTAACGAATTATATTTTACAATATATTTATATTATTAATTTAAATAATTATACCAAAACCGAATTAACCGACCGAAATAACCGAACCGTTTTGGTAGAAAACCGAACCGAAGAAAAATGGTTCGGATATCGGATTATATATTTCTAAAACCGAAAATCGAAAAAAACGAAATAAAAAACCGAAAATCGAACGGAACCGACCGATGAACACCTCTAGGTAGAGTAGGACGTAATATTTTGAGTCACTTGTTATAAGTTCTAGAGAGGACTATATAATATAGTTCAGTCAGGCATACTTTTCTATTATGGCGTCAAATTTGAATTTGCAAACAATTATGTGAATGTGTCGTACAAAAGTGGTAGAGTAGTATGTCTCCAATGTGTTGATCAGGCAAAAACCATAAGACTTATGTTTGCATCAGTTCCTGAATATTTTTCGGTATGCAAACAGAGGTGCCACTGAAGCAATAAGTGCCGAGTATTCTGTTAACTGATTCCGTAGGATGATAGCCATCCCAGAAAAATGTTGGTCTGGATCGGGACATGCGGGAAGCCCTGGAATGCATGCTGATGTCCCGTTCATCAAAGCTATGCAGCATGGGTTACTTGTATCTTTCAAACCTAAAAGTTAGACAAAAAAAATGACAAGATAATTAGTGGATGGTTGATTGGCTATACTAACTTTCTTGGACCCATCCCTGTGGACATGCTTTGTACATATAACGAGTAGATTTGAATTTAGTTACCGTATTGAGATGGGTTGAGGATCGCATCATATCCTAGCCGGTGACCTTGGCCAAGAATAAAAGATGAGCCTTGGAGTGTAGATGTTAGACTTTGAAGCAAGGAGGCTAACTGAAGATTAAACATGATTGCCATCTCATTCAACTTCTCAACGCAGGGTCCACTGTGTTTGTATTGCCTAATAATGTGTGGAATGCACCCAAGAGGGCCGAGCTCGAACATCACCACCTTCCTTGCTCCCAACTTGTACAATCTCTGCAATGAGAAAGTTCAGTAGTTCGTGTATTTTCTTGATTATTTGTACGACGAACACATAACCAGAGGAGGACTCATGTTTTCTGATGAGCATTGACAGAGTATTATTCAATGTTACCTGCAGCTGTAGGGAGAGTTTACTTATGAGAATTTTAGCGAATGATTGAGGACTTGTGGTGGAGTCATATTCTCGTGGGGAGACAATATCTAGGACCGAATTCGTGATACTTGGAGGATTGATCAAAATGTTGCCTGATTCATTACTGTATTGAGCTGCAAAGTAACCGAGGTAGTCATTGCTCCCAATTGTGATCACAAATAATGACTTTGATAAATAGTTTGAAAGCTCCTCTGGATTGTTGTAGTATTTAGGCAAATCCTTTTCAACTGTTCGTTGAAATAAGTTGATTTGGTCACTTAGACTCAGGCACTTTCCCTGCAGACAACCACAGTTTACATGTTGAGAAAATTAGTGAGATGAATGGATATACTCTAATGTAAGGCATAGTTTGGTACACATGATAAACTAAATATGTGATATATAATATAATGATAAGTTAAAGATAAATAAGATGTATGATATTATATTTAATGTTTGGTATGATTTTAATAAGAGTGATTAAATTTATATATTAGATTGTAATGATAAAATTAACCTTATCATAATAAATTTTATAGTTTCAAAGTTGTTGCTTGAGTTCATATTTCTTATCTGTTCATGCGCTGACAGTGCTTGCATGATTTATTTATTTTTACCTAATTTTATATATTATATAATATAATAATTGAGCCCTTGATTTTGTGAATCAAGTCAAATTTCAATTTTTATGGTTAATCGAGTGATACTAATAATTTTATTGAGATTTATAAAAATCATTTATATAATTATCTCGAGTTCATATAATTATCATATTATATCATATATAAAAATAAATAAAAATACTTATTTGATGGGGCGGTGAAATGAGAGAACGATAGGGTTTATGATTTTTATATATTGAGAACAATAAAGTCATTTTTGGTGTTTTTTATCATTAAATTAAAATTATCACATCTCAAAAAAGAGATATTTTATCTTTATATAAAATTATTTATCACGAGCCCATGATAATATAATGGGCTTTCTAAAAAGTACCAAACGTAAGATAAGGATGATTATTTATCAATCTCTCTTATCCAATGTACCAAACTATACCTAAGAGTAGACGGTCTCACTGATTTATATCTTGAGACGGATCGATCTGATCCATATTTGCAATGAAAAGTAATATTTTTAAAATAAAAAATGTATTTTTCATGGATCGAATCGGTTTGAAGAACGGTCTCACTAAATTGATCCGTGAGACCGTCTCATATGAGTTTTGTGGTAATTATAAAATCGGGTTAGGGTTTGTTTGGAAGTAATAATATGTTTTATTTTTAGAAAAAAATGTAATTTTGGTCTTATACATTTATCTCTTTGTGATTTTAATTATCTATGTTGTCAAGTTCTAGTTTTAATTTTAGTATTTTGTCTTTGTTTTCTTGCAATTTTAGTCGTTTTCTCCGGCATTGCGTTGATATGGTAGTGGCATATACTTTGTCACACCAGTAACCCGTGCAAAAAAGACTAAAATCGCCAAAAAAACTGAAAAAAATTCAACAATATAGAAAATCAAAACCCCACGTATTCAAACAAATAGGACCCAAATTGAAATGTTGGCTTATTTTTGTTCTTGTTCTTGTTCCTACTTATTTGTAATTTTTTTTCATTTTTGCTTTACGATTGTTGAAATAAACTAAAAATAATATTAATGCTTAATATTTTTCTTTTTATTTTAAAAAAACATAGTAAATTTGGCGGTTAAAACAATTTAAATAGTAAATATTGTATTCATAATTAAAAAGAAATATATAATCATATATTACGTAAATGTAAAAAATAGTGATATAAGTATTGAAAATGAAAAAAAATTAGTTGTAAAAATTTACCGAATCGCGTCCAGTTTGAGGAAGAATTCCACATGATCCAGAGGCAAAATTCAGTCCTCTCAATTCCAATTCACCTCTTACATTTAGCAAGCCAATTTGATCAGCCAACTTCAAGCATTTCCCTGAAAAAGTCAACCCCACGTTACAAAAATAATTATTTAAAAGAATATCGAGTAATTTACATAGTCAATCTNAAAATTAGTAAAATCGTAAATTTTTAATCATAAATATATAAACAAACTTTTATTTACCCCGTCTTCGATTCCCGGAAGATTAACGGCACACGGCCCTGTTAATCCGTCCACCAAACTCACATATGGAGGAGGAAATGGCAATCCAAGAAACTCAGCTGCCAAAACAAGAAATTCATTTTACCAATCAAATACCATCATTAAGTGAATCATGATAATTTACTAAATTAATTTTTAGCAGCTAGATTTATAGCTACTAGACATTCGAGACATAGATTGTTTTATTTTTATTTTTTACATGAGAGGATTAATGCTGGTCGCAAAGACATTCGTTTTGTTAAAATTACCTATAAAATCGACGGTGGTTTTGCCGTTGGTGAATCTTCCGGTGGGTCCTCTCTCGAAGTTCATGCCATAGGGGGGATAATTCACCTTTGATAAAGTTGGCAATAATAATCCAACAGAGAATCGCCGAAGGCATACAATGCAGGTGCAGAAGGAGATTTCTCTGCACTTCCGAGACCAAAAACAAGAAATGCGATCAACATTGGATATAGCAAATCTTTATTCATTTTACTCTAAACTTTCATGAACAAGATAAATGAGATTTAAGTTTTGGAGACTTTCTTGAAATGAGTTATCAACGCATAAAGATGGGGAAATCATGTGCTAGTTGGAATGATATTATATGGTATGTGAATTTATAAAAAAAAAATATTAAAAAAAGAGAGAATATACTTTTTAAATGGATAAATCTGAACAAAAAAATGGTATATTAAGAGGTAGTTGTGTCCAAATCCTTCAATTTGACTTTAGCATTAGGACAATGGCTAGCACTTTTGAGGATTCTAAAAATATTCTTGCGATATTGAGTTGTCACCCTAGCAGCTTCATGTTATATTGTTGAAACATTACTTGTTATTTTCCTCCACCGATATTGGTGGATCCAATATATATTTATATCGACCAAGGAATTTATTCAATTCTAATTAAGGGGGAAATAAAATTCAGAAATTTTTAAAATTAAATATCAATTGCTGGAACACTGCTTTAGTTTTAACAAAAACTCATGTCAAACCGTCTCACTGGTCAATTTGATGAGACGGATATCTGATTCGACTCATCTCATGAAAAAATATTATTTTTTCTGTCAAAAATAATATTTTTCACTACAAATATTAGGGATGTAATCGAGTCTAGCCGAACTCTTGAATGTTTGAGTTTGACTCATTTATAATCGACCCGAGCTCGAGCTTTATTTAACGTATATATACATGGCTTACGAGCTTATTCAAACTTTTATAGAGTTTAAACGAACTTAATAAATATTTATATTTTCATTACAAAGTCAATTATATATTTAGAGAAAAATATAACATTATTAAAATTTGTAAATTTATTATAATAAATAAATTTAATAGAATTTTCTATATATTTCATAAGTAATGTGCAAAATCAATAAATCAAATATCAAAATTATTTTTTTTTCATCTAAGAGTTGACTCATGAACTTATCAACGAACATGTTCACGAGCCAACGAGTCGAATATTATAAATCTTGGACTTGATTTGTTTGTCTTAACGAGCCTCATTAAACGAGCTCAAACGAGTTTTTATCGAATCAAGCTTCGAATAACTCACAAACGGTTTGGTTCATTTACATCTCTAACAAATATGAACCGAATCAACTCATGTCACACATATAGATTCGTGAAATCGTCTTATAAGAGTCTGTACGTTAGTTTAAAAGGGTGCTTTTAGGTTAAAAAGTTCGTAATAATCTCGAAAAACAACTACTTTAATTTATTAACTTTATACAATCTACAAAAGTGATAATAATAATAATATAAATAATTTGGCGCAGAAATACCAAAATAAGACTCTGATATCACAAAATTGACAATATGGTATTCATGTTCATACATAACATAGAAACTATATGTATTAATTCATTCAAAATGCGATGATATTGATTGATGCTCTTCCAAATTAGGTCGATACGTTAACGTGTATTAGGTTATTCAAAATATAGCGATAATCATACATGTGAATTGCTGTGAGAAGACTGGGGCATAGAAATGTTTGATGATTGAGTTAAGGACAACGAAAGGGTTCTTCGCACCAAACCTCCTTATAAAACATCTAAAATGTACACTAAATGGGCATTATAGCCTTTATTTTCATTTTATCAAAGTTGCATGAACACCCTCTGTATCACCTGAAATCTAGCGAGTTGAAATATTTCGATGATATCATATATAACAATGATCAAATGACCAGCGAACAAAGCGATTAGAAAAAAAATTTAATTTTCTACAAGTCATATTGAAGGTTCACAAGACTAATTCATATGTTATTTATACTAACAGGACGCTACAAGATCGAGTTGGATTACATATATACAACAACTGGCAGCGTACGGTTATAATAGATAACGTCCGGATTAGTCTAGCTAACCTGATATATGACTTTTAGCAAATTCAGTTTTCTTTCCAACTGTTTTGCCCGCTGGTCATTTTGATCATTAGTCTATGAGATATTATCAAAATACTTCAACTCGCTGATTTTCATGTGGTGCAAGGATGTTCGTACAACTTTTATAAAAAACTAGAGTCTAGAATTCCTATTTAATTTTCAAATAGAAGAAATAAGTATTTTCGATCGATAATTCACAGGAGAGTTTGGTGCAAATAACTTGACAAAAAATATGAATGAAAAACAACTAGTTAAAAAAAGGTTTTATACCTAGGTATTTATTGGTAATTGGTATAGAAAGTAGTTTATTTTATTAGTATGGGGTCCGATATATTTTTTTCCTTATCCACAAGTTTTTATTTGCGTCACAGGGATTTTTCTAGTAAGGCCACAAAGTTATTTTTTCTTATCACACAAATTATACATATATTTTGGATGTATAATATAATGCTCCCGTTTTTCATGCGGAAAAACTATTGTTTCATTATCTTAAATACCAATGATATTGTCAACTGTTTGATTTTGTGATTTGCTAATGAAAAGTTCAAATTTTTATGTAAAGAAATTGTTTGGCGTATGGTACGAGATAATCTAAGAATGTAAATATGTTGTACGAGTAATATAAAATTGACTAATGTAAATAATTTATGTTAAGTAATTTAGTTCCAAAACAATACAAACCATTATATAGCTAACTTTGTCATTTAGACGAAAAAAAGAGGTTTGGTTTCAAATCCCGGTTCGAACCTTGAGCATTGTACAAGGACGTGCTGTAGGATGCTGCGAATCCTCTTGAAAGAGAGGGGTGTCTTCGAGAACGCGGACACATGTGGTGCATGAATGTCGTTCTGATAAATGAGATTTCGAGTAAATGTTTCGTATACAAGTAAAGGAATGATTGTATATATCTTATTCTTATGAGCGTCCAGAAGAATTTACGAGTGAGACGACATAGACTC
Organism: Primulina huaijiensis; assembly: GCF_012295235.1. Taxonomy (NCBI): domain Eukaryota; kingdom Viridiplantae; phylum Streptophyta; class Magnoliopsida; order Lamiales; family Gesneriaceae; genus Primulina; species Primulina huaijiensis. Next base: position 16,525,159 of record NC_133315.1, on the reverse strand, counting down.
CAACAATTTTGTTTTTTAATATTTATTATTGTTACTATTTAGTTATTGTTGAAAAATTATTTAAAAATGTGAAAAATATTTGTATTGAAAATGTTAATGTTGAATGTTGAAAATTAGGTAAAATTAGGTGTTGAATATTGAAAATTAGTGTGTGATGATGTAGGTAATGATGTATTTTATTTTTGGATTATTTGTAAAATTTTTCTATAAATAGATCTCTCATTTGTGAAGAAAATCACAATTGAGTTGAGAGAAAAATGTTATAAAGTGTGTAGTGTGATNTTTTTAAACAAAATAACTTATGACACCTAATTATAATAATGTGATATGATATACATAATTATTTAAATATGACTAATATTATATACACCATATTATTACCATAAAATTATACAAATACATACATTTATTTTCTTATACACCAACGGTAATAAACGGTAACAAAACGGCTAGTTTTTGCTCTATAAATACAATCTCACAAATACATTCAATCACTCCAACTTTCTCTTCTTCTCTAAAAATTATTCTTCATCAAATTTTCGAAGAAAGAAAGAAGATGGCTTTCACGAGGTTATTTTTAATTATTTTGGTTATCATACTCACCAGTCTTGTATTTATCGGAGAATATCCTCCTCGTGTGTTTTCTTTATTTTTACGAATACTTGTACTTGTTGTTTATCCATTACTTTGTATTGCAATATTCATTAACTAATAAAATGCATCGTAATTTTTAGGACCACCATGGCAAACTTGGCAAAGCTCGAATTCATCGCTCTTGATATTAGTGGGAAAAACTATATGCCATGGACTCTTGATGTAGAAATGCATCTTGAGTCATTAGGTCTAATCGAGACCATTAAAGAAAATGGTATATCTTCATCACAAGAAAAAGCAAAAGCTATAATATTTTTACGACGACACCTTGATGAAGGTTTAAAATGTGAAAATAACATCTAAAAAGATCCCATGGCTCTGTGGAAAAGATTAAAAGAGAGATTTGAACATATAAGGGAAGTTATACTTCCGACCGCCGTGATGAATGGAATATGTTAAGATTCCAAGACTTTAAAAAAGTCAGTGATTACAATTCAGCGATGTATAGAATAATCTCGCAGTTAAAATTTTGTGGACATGAGGTTACAGAATCGAAAATGCTTGACAAAACATTTTCCACGTTTCACGCATCAAATATAACTTTACAGCAACAATATAGAGTGCGTGGATTTGCGAGATATTCTGAACTCATCGTCTGTCTTCTTGTGGCGGAAAAGAACAACGAGCTATTAATGAGAAATCATCAGTCTCGACCCACTGGATCAACAGTATTTCCAGAAGTAAATGCTGTAAGTAAAAATGAATTTAAACCTGGAAACCAAAATCAAATTCAAAGACAAGGTTTTGGTCGAGGTCGAGGTCGAGGTCGTGGACGTGGACGTGGACGAGGAAGTGGTCGTGGTCGTGGACGCGGCCGTGGTTTTGAAAATAATCGAGATAGTTATTTCTATAACTCATCTCAAAATAACGCCTCAAACCATCCACAGAAAAGACATCAAGAAAACATGAGTGTTAATGAAAATCACTCGAAAAGATTTGAAAGTTCTTGTTTCAGATGCGGCACTCCAGGACATTGGTCTCGTATTTGTCGAGCCCCTGAGCATCTTTGCAAACTTTATAAAGAATCAATAAAGGGGAAAGAAAAAGAGACCAACTTCACTGAGCGAAGTGACCGTTTGAGTGATTCAACTCATTTTGATGCTGCTGATTTTATGAATGATTTCTCTGGAAATGATCAATATGTTGGTGGGATAGAAATGAACAATATTGATGCTGCAGATTTTCTCAATGATTTCTCTGAAAATGAACAATATAGTGGTAGAATATAACTGTACAATAATTTATTTTTCATGTATTTATATGATAATGTTTGATTGTACAATTATGATATGTGTTATATTTAAATATGTATTGTCATTAATTTTTTTTCATTGCATATTTTTTGAAGTTCAAATATGGAAAATTCTATGAGCAAAGCTGAAATTTGCATACTCGATAGTGGTACAACGCACACTATCCTCCGAGATAAAAGATATTTCTTGGAACTAAAACCAACAAAAACAATGGTGAATACAATATCAGGTCCTGTAGACTTGATTAAAGGTTGTGGTAAAACACAATTTTTGTTACCTAATGGTACAAAATTTTTGATTAATGATGCTTTGTATTCACCACAATCGAAAAGAAATTTGTTGAGTTTTAATGATATATACTCTCATGGGTATGATACTCAAACAATGAATGAAGGAAATGAGAAATATATATGTCTTACCACATATAAATCAGGAAAGAAATATGTGATTGAAAAACTACCAATGCTCCCTACTGGATTGCATTATACACATATAAGTCCCATTGAATCAAACATGGTAGTTGATAATTCTTCAATATTAAACAATTGGCATGATCGATTAGAACATCCTGGTTCAACAATGATGCGAAGAATTATAAAAAATACACATGGTCATCCGTTGAAAGACCAGAAGATCTTTCAGAATAATAAGTTTCAATGTTAAGCATGTTCTCTTGGAAAACTTATTATAAGACCATCACCAGCCAAAATCCAAACTGAATCACCAATGTTTCTTGAACGTATTCAGGGTGATATTTGTGGACCAATCCATCCACCATGTGGACCATTCAGATACTTTATGGTATTGATTGCTGCCTCCAGCAGATGGTCACATGTATGTTTATTGTCAACTCGAAATGTTGCATTTGCAAGATTACTTGCTCAAATAATAAAATTGAGGAATCAATTTCCCGATTATACAATCAAGAAAATTAGACTTGATAATGCTGGTGAATTTACTTCCCAGACTTTTAATGATTATTGTATGTCTATGGGAATTGTTGAGCATCCTGTTGCTCATGTACATACTCAAAATAGATTGACTGAATCATTGATTAAACGTCTGCAAATGATTGTTAGACCAATGATTATGAAAACAAAGCTCCCTATTTCTATATGGGGACATGCAATTTTACATGCTGCTTCATTAATTCGTATCAGACCAAGTGCATATCATAAATACTCCCCATTGCAGCTTGCATTTGGTAAAGAACCAGACATTTCTCATCTGAGAATTTTTGGATATATGGTGTATGTGCCTATTGCACCACCTCAACGAAAGAAAATGGGACCTCAAAGAAAGATTGGAATTTATATTGGTTATGATAGTCCATCGATCATTCGATATCTTGAACCTCAGACAGGCGACGTGTTCACAGCACGTTTTGCTGATTGTTATTTTAATGAGGAAATCTTCCCAATGTTAGGGGGAGAACAGAAACATACCGAAAAAGAAATTACATGGTATGTATCATCATTGTTGCATCTGGATCCAAGAACAAAACAATGTGAAAAAGATGTACAGCAAATTGTGCACTTGCAAAGAATAGCAAATCAAATACCAGATGCATTTGCAGACACAAAAGGAGTAACTAAATCATATATACATGCTGCAAATGCCCCTGCTCGAATTGAAATTCCGAAGAAACAAATTGAAGATAGTCATGATGTCATTAAACGCCTGAAGCGTGGAAGGCCAGTTGGTTCCAAGGATAAAAATCCTCGAAAAAGAAAATTCATAGAGAAACACAATGATCACAAAATAGAGAATGATGTTCTTGAAGAAACACATAATGATCACAAAATAGAGAATGATGTTCCTGAAGAAACACATGATGATGAAAATGTTCTGTCAGAACCACAAACTGATGAGAATCATGAAATCTCTATCAATTATATTAATACTGGAAAAATATGGAACCGAAAAGATATAGAAGAAATTGATGATATATTTTCTTATAATATGGCAATCGACATCATAAATGATAATGAAGATCATGAACCAAAATCTTTTGGTGAATGTAAAAATCGGCAGGATTGGATAAAATGGAAAGATGCCATCCAGGTTGAATTGGATTCGCTAAATAAACGTAATGTTTTTGGACCTATAGTCCTTACACCTGAAGGTGTAAAACCTGTTGGATACAAATGGGTTTTTATTCGAAAGCGAAATGAGAAAAATGAAATAGTAAGATATAAAGCTCGACTTGTTGCACAAGGTTTTTCTCAAAGGCCTGGAATTGATTATGAAGAAAGGTATTCTCCTGTGTTGGATGCAATTACGTTTCGGTATTTGATTAGCTTGGCTGTATCTGAAAATTTAGAAATGCGTCTTATGGATGTTGTTACAGCCTACTTATATGGATCACTTGATAGTAATATATATATGAAAATCCCTGAAGGATTTAAGATGCCTGAAGCACAAAGTTCAAAACCCAGAGAATGTTATTCTGTGAAATTACTAAGATCATTATATGGGTTGAAGCAATCCGGCAGAATGTGGTATAATAGGCTAAGTGATCACTTGATGAAAAAGGGATATGTAAATAATTCAATATGCCCTTGTGTTTTCATTAAGAAAACAACATCCGGATGCGTAATTATTGCTGTATATGTTGATGATTTAAACATTATTGGAACGAATAAGGAAATTCAAGAAGTTGTGTCATACTTGAAAGAAGAATTTGAAATGAAGGATCTTGGAAAAACCAAGTATTGTCTGGGTTTACAAATTGAACAAAAAGAATGTGGAATATTTGTTCACCAGACAAATTATACAGAAAAGATCCTTAAACGTTTTAATATGGACAAATCAAATCCTTTAAGTACTCCAATGGTTGTTAGATCATTAAACATAGAAAAGGATCCATTCCGTCCATGTTAAGATGATGAAGATATTCTTGGTCCAGAAGTACTATATTTAAGTGTTATCGGTGCCCTTATGTATCTTACAAATTGTACAAGGCCTGATATATCTTTCGCCGTAAATTTATTGGCAAGATTTAGCACATATCCAACAAAGAGACGCTGGAACGGAATTAAACATATATTCCGTTATCTACGAGGAACGACAGACTTGAGACTTTTGTATTCAAAAGATGCTAATCCAAGTATAATTGGTTATGCTGGTGCTGCATACTTATCTGATCCACACAAGGCACGTTCCCAAACTGGATATGTATTTACTCGTGGAGGCACTGCAATTTCTTGGTGTTCACAGAAACAAACACTCGTAACAACTTCATCAAATCATGCCGAGATTATTGCACTACATGAAGCAAGCCGTGAATGTGTGTGGTTAAAATCAATGACTCAACATATCCAAATCTCATGCGGATTATCATTCGACGAGAAGCCTGTGATACTATATGAAGATAATGCTGCATGTGTTGCTCAAATGAAAGAAGGATACATAAAAAGCGACAGAACTAAACATATTCCTCCTAAGTTCTTCGCATTCACCAAGGAGCTTGAGAAGAATAAATGTATTGATGTTCGTCACATTCAATCAAGTGAAAACTCATCAGATCTCTTCACAAAGGCACTTCCTACGACAATATTCAGAAAGCACATATATAATATTGGGATGCGCAATCTACGAAATTTGTGAAGAATTGTTCGTGTCAACATGAGGGGGAGTTTACGTGACTGCACTCTTTTTCCCTTACTATGGTTTTTATCCCAATGGGTTTTTCCTAGTAAGGTTTTTAACGAGGCAGTATAAAAACACGTAATGAAGACAATCATTATGATCATCATCACAAGGGGGAGTGTTGAAAAATTATTTAAAAATGTGAAAAATATTTGTATTGAAAATGTGAATGTTGAATGTTGAAAATTAGGTAAAATTAGGTGTTGAATATTGAAAATTAGTGTATGATGATGTAGGTAATGATGTATTTTATTTTTGGATTATTTGTAAAATTTTTCTATAAATAGATCTCTCATTTGTGAAGAAAATCACAATTGAGTTGAGAGAAAAATATTATAAAGTGTGTAGTGTGATAATTTTAAGAGTTTGAGATTTTTACTTTTTACCGTAAATTTTTACTTTTTCACAACAGTTATATATTATTATAGATGTATATAATTAAGGACAATTTTGTCAAAAGGAAAACATCGAGGTGTGTTTCCTTTGTTGGCATGGAAGAGTTCTTTTTTCTTTCTAAATAAATAATACTCGATAATAGTAGTAGTAGACCGTCAGAGCCCATTTATATCCTGTCCAGTCCATTACAGAAAGGCCCAATAGAATAGTCCAAATCTTTTAAAAAGAATACCGCGCACGTTAGAGCACATCCACCACCAAAATTTTCTAAACTGAATGCGGTTGCCTAGGGCTCCTCAAAATCTCTCGTACAGCAAATATTCTTTCAGTATCCATAATACCCGATAGTTTCCTTGTATGCAAACACGTACATTGCTCGATAATTTGAAGCTCAAATGGTAAGAATTGCGAGCCATGTTGAAGATGAAGAAGCTCTCGATTGCTCTTCTCCGATAGGTATACAAGCATGCTTGTATGTGTGTGTATAGGTATCTAGTCGGGGAATTCATGTATGCTTGTGTTTATTTGTGTGATTTGAGTTGTGGTATTTTGAAATTTGAGCAGAGAGGGTGAGAGTTGATCATAAGGTGGATGCTTCTCGGTCGAAGCATTCGGAGACGGAGCAACGTAGGAGGAGCAAAATTAATGAGAGGTAAGCGTGATTCTTTTTATTATTATTGTCGTTGTTGTTGATTTATAGCTGTTTCTGTGATTTTTACAACTTTTTATGCAAGTTTGTGGTTCGTTTGGTCGCTAGTAATATGTTGGGCTTGTGGACATCGGACTTTGGTGTGAAATGTTCGAATTCTCGTGTTTCACTTGTACATTAAATGTGTTATTTTTCGGTTAGGAGTTGGAAGTTTGGATTTGGACTATTATAGTATATGAATTACTGCTTAATTTGGGATGGAGACAACCATTTCATTGTGAGACCTCAATTTTTATTTAACTTTCATCATACGTATCTTCTTGGGTGGAGATCATTGTAAATTTTATTCATTGCAGATTTCAGATTTTGAGAGATTTAATCCCTGAAAGTGAACAGAAGAAAGATAAAGCTTCATTACTGCTGGAGGTCTGTTATCCGCTTTTACAGTTAAATTTTTGAATGATTTCTTACTTCTGGTACAAATGCTAATAAGTTTATCTATACAGGTTATACAGTACATCCAATTTTTACAGGAGAAGTTACAAATGTATGAGGGAACATATCAAGGTTGGAGTCCAGAGCCTACAAAGTTGGCTCCATGGGTAAAATATACATGCTCTTTGATTTCCTTTTGATGCTGCACAAGTGAGACTTTTTCTATTTTTTTTTTGGCTCTTACTATTGGCTTTGTGTAATTTTCACCTACAATCTCTGCGAAGTGATGCAGACATCAAAAGTTTGAGCAGATTGCATTTCTTTCTCATTCATGTAAATTGGGTTGTCTGCATCAAGTTGTGTTATGATATTCTATCCGTGTGGGAGAACCATTGTTGAGAAACGACCAGATTCAAAGTGGGGATGGCATGACTGCTGCTTTGTGTATCATATAGTAGTTATAACAGGCGCTGTAATCTTTTGAATTGCTTAGTCAAAATTTTTGTCCATTACTTATGGTTGACACTTGACAGAAAATCAATTCTGGACCAGTTGAAAGCTTCCTTGATCAAACTCAGCTTCAGAGGCATATATATGGGAGTGAAGACAACAGTGTTCTCAACCCTTTACGTCATGTACGGAACTCACCAGAATCTGAGTTGATTGGATCTGGCTTGTATAAATCTACAGATAACGTGCCTAATGCAACAAATCAACCTCTTCTTATTAACCTGCCAACTCAAGCAGCAACATTTGAGGGTATGTCTGGTCAACCTAATCAAGAAAGTTTTCCTGATGCTGAGCATTTGACCCAGCTGTCGCAATCCCAATCATGGCCAGGGAGATCTTGTGTGGATGATTACTCTATTCCTATCTGCAATACAAATGAGAGTGAACTGAAGAGTGAAAGTGGGGAAGCCAGTCAGTCAAGTGTTTACTCTCAACTGTAAGCACCCGTTATGAAAAGAAAAGGAAATTGATCTATGTATATGACATATACCCAATTAGACCTGTTTGTCTAATTTTATGGGAAACTGCATTTGGTGCTGTTAATTATTTGATACATGCTATTGATTGTTGCAGGTTTCGTATCTCTATAACAATGATCATGGTGGAACACACTTAAATAAATACTCTAATAACGCACCATATATCAACATTAATGCAAATATTTGATGGGTATCAGTGAATTGGTTGTTAGTGTTTGATGGGATTTATGCTTAGAGATATGATTCTTTTTTGGCAATTAAGTTGGAATTTCATTGGATTTTTACATACTGATGATACATGGATTGCCAGTCTCTTTAGGCTTTTGCATAGTTTACAATTTTGATGTATAGGGATATAACGTGACCATTTCGTTTAAACTCGTGACTTGGAGATTGTATCTAATATCACTAATGAAAAGCTTCTAAGTAGAAGATAGTAGTTACTTATGATGTGGGTTTTTTTTCAACATCTTTTTGTTAAAGGAGATTTTTTTCTAAATATTTTATAACCTAATCTCTGTGTTTCCCATTTATTGATAGGAGATTTTCATGAAAATAGTTACATATTTCTGGGTTTAATGCTTATTTTGTTGACAGGATATTGAGTTCTTTGAAGAATGCTCTACAATCATCTGGAGTGAATTTATCTCAGGCCAGCATTTCGGTGCAACTTGATGTTGGCAAACAAATAAATGACAGAAGTACCATGGCAAAGTTTAGAATGAAGGTTCTTCCATCTTATTGCGAAGCTATATTTAACTTTGACTCCCCTGTGCTTATCTATGTTTGCTTGCTACTTTCTCAAACGATTCTCAAGTAACTGCCTAAAGATCTCCGGCAACTTCAATAGTATTCTGATATATTCCAAATTCATATCACGTAATCTCTTCGAGTGCATGTTGGCTCCTACAATTGACTGGGAAAAGGGGAAAGCAAGAAGAATAAACTAGTAGAAACAGGAAACAGGAAACAGGAAACAGAAAAAGGGGAATCCAGAATAGTCGAAGCCCAGGAGAGAACTTATCAAATTTTATTGCCTGTACAAAATAACCATCTGGCATGTTTATTCTTATTTGACCAATTGATTTCTAATTACGATAACTTTGTCAAACAGAGAATGAACTTATACATTATCATCTGTAAGTCATGGACTGCACAAATCAGAATTATGAGGAAAAGGTTCTTCCGAATGACTGCATGCTTGTGATGTTCAGTACTTGGACATTTTCTCTGTCCGAGGAAACTGTGCACAATCTATTATGATCCAATTGGATTACCTTATGTCATTCATCTATGTAACTTAGATTTTAGTTTTTCCAAATCGGATCTACTTTTATATGCTTGGTCTCTTACGTTTTCCTACTGATTTAGGATAATCAGAATCCACCTGGCCTTGCTTCTGTGGCTTCTGGGAACGAACATCCTCATAAACGGTTCAGAGTCGATGAAAGCTAGTGCAGTGCCCCCAGACGAATGTACATACATGCTCATGCTCTTCTGAAAGGAATTGTCATCGGGTTTTAGCATATTATGTATTTTTTTTTCAATTTTGGCAGGCTTCCCTTTCTTTATGACAAGGTTTGCCGCAAGGGGGCAATTGCACTAGCTTAACTTGGGTATCTACTTAGTTGTCTTTCACTCCGAATATTACGTATTCAGGCTATATCGAGCATTTGCCCTATTGCTGCACCTTTTAGCCTATACTTTTATCTCAGACTTTTAACTATAATTATGAAAATATTGGTAAATGAAGATGGGTGAAGTTGCATTTATTGGGTGGAATGCCTTGGAATAGAAGAGCTATTTCACTAAAAACTCCATTTTAATAAATAAATAACAATGGGTTTTTGATAGAGAAACATTTTGAAAATAAAATGCTCATAAAGATAGAAACAAAAAGTCACAATATTTAGCTTGTGGGTTTTTGTTTCTCTTTTAAAAATAAAAATAATAATAAGTTTTGTTGTAACCTAAAAAAGAAATTTTTTTAATTAGCAGCTTCTAGCTCGAAATCATTTTGATCAGAAATAATTGATTAAAACGTTCGCTACCTAGCTCATACATTTTTGTTATTTATTTAGTTTTTTTTTTTTGACAAAACATCTCATCTTAACTTTTACACGAATTTTCCATTCGGCTGAACTTTTGGCATTTAGGAGAGTTGATATTTGGAACTCCCAGATTAACTTCTGAAAAATATTCGAGATTTTATTTGTGAGAAATTATCAGTTCAAATTTGAGCCTTTTGTGTTCAGTTCCAATTAACCTCGATCAGCCAAGCGAAGTCTCATGTAGCCCAAAAACAGTCGAATAAAGTAATGTAGCGTGAGTTGATCAGATATAAAAATTTCACAATTTATCAATTTTTTTCTCGAGTATATAAGTTTAGGACAGTCCGATGGACCCATACGAAGCCCGCACTATGCATATGACTTATTTTGATATAATGTTTCCTTGATGTAATTGGACGAACCCAGATATGATGATAAAAACATAAAATGATGGAAAAGATGTTTGTTTATTGAAAACCAAAAGAAACAAAAAGATTTCTTTCACTGTTCTACGGAAAAAAAACAACAAAAAAATAAATTTTTTTATTGTGAAAAAAATTGAGATATCGAAAATTGAAAATCTTGAAATATTATTGTGTTAGTGAGGTAAAATGGATTCAAGAAAAACCAAGGGATAAACTACAATCCAAAAAATTTCTCCATTTGCATAAATGCTCCGCAAATACTCTAGAGGAGAGAAGAAAATATCAAGAAGAACAAAAGGTGAAGTATTTCCAGAAAAAGAAGACGAAGGAAGTGCAAAAAAGAGAGAGTGGAGTGTATAACGGATGTGGAAAAATAGTTAAAAACTTAAAAATTGTTATGAAAAAGTAAAAATTTACGGTAAAAAGTAAAAATCTCAAACTCTCAAAATTATCACACTACACACTTTATAATATTTTTCTCTCAACTCAATTGTGATTTTCTTCNAAAATTTTTTTTTTTTTTTTTATCTATCATCGTATTAATACATCAAACCAAACACCTCAATAATTATCACATATAATTTTTTTATCTATAAAAATTCAACAATTTATCATTCTATAAATAATCTCTTTGTAATCCAATCACTCCAACTTTTCAATCCCCGAAATGATATGCATATGCATGTGAAATTTCCATAAGTTTAGATAAAGGGGTTCTTGAAATTTTCTTCAAATTCCCAACTCAATGATTCATCATTGAATCCATCGATTAAACCTACCAAAACTCGCCTCGTCTTCTTGAAACCTAGATATCTGGTTTGTTTCAACAGAGAACACAACCTTCATTAATCCAAATGTAATGAATCAATCATAAATGAGACGCCGAGTTAAATAGCAACACGAGACTATAAGAGATACAGATCCAAGAATGCATAAGAGAACAAACCTGCGGTGGCCTTCAACAAGTTTAGCCATATTGCCGTCATAAGTGGGAACAAATACATCACTTTCCAAAGATGCAAAATAATCCAGAGCAGCCATTTGAGACAAATGGTTCTTGAAAAACTTCAAGTCTGATGGTTCCAACAATGCCTCCTTGTTAACCTATTGCACAAAACTCAGTACTCATTCAATGTGCTTTAAAATTAGACTTAGGGATGGACCCAGAACGGAATGAGCTGAGGCCGACAGTAGTTTACCCCTAAAACATCACTAAGTAGCCCCTTAACAAATTTTCTCGATCCATCCCTATCGAGAGCTCAAGCTTGACTCTTTCACTCACAAGATTCGGAAATGCCGCCTTCAAACTTCTCAATCTCCTCGTTCCACCATATATCTCTCCAGAAGCAATATACACTTGAGTGTTACTATCAATCAATACCGAGTGCAGTTAGTACTAGAGCAGTTTCTTCGGGTGTCAAAGGACATAGACCTTCCTTTCTTTTGAGTACGGGATCTATGACTTTCTCCTTCCACCAAGAGTTAGCAAATCTGGTCGTAGATTGTTTCTATAGGCAGTATGCTAAAACGAATCAATACTTTTAAGTCAAAACAGGAACATTTTTTTTACCTCATTGTAGTGAGTTCGTTCATCTCCTCGGTGTTGCAACCTTGAGTACAGCCAGAAAAAGACAACATATCCATTTCATATCTCAGATGCAGAACAAGGAAAGGGCCATTTAGCCTTCTCAGAATTTTTCTTCCCAATTCCTCAATTTGGGAAGTAAATCTTAGAGAATGGAAATTTACTTTACATCTCAGCTTTTGAATCTCGAGTGGTAGCCTGTTGTTAGCTAGCCGAGCATCAGTTCTGTTCAGATGCACTACTTTATACGCGTGAAGAAGCAGAAGAATCTGTCGACAAGTATCACAGCATCAATTCTTTAACTACCTAGGATATAATTATCACACCCATTTGTTTGAAATCAACCTGTTTATTGTAGTAAGAAATATTTGACCAGCTGACGGGTGATGGCTCATAAAACTTTCCTAGTTCAACTCTACTTTTAAGCTTTGAAGGAAGCTCTTAGAGTATCTGGACCTCATCCCTCAAAGATTTTATGAAATGGTCAATATTGAATATATCCTTAAAATCACTGCAAAACAGATAAAAAAAATTAGCAACAAATATAAGTATACAACAAATGCAGAAGAGAATCGCTTGGCATTCATTTCTAAGTACCTTGAATCTGCTCAAAATGATGTTTTATCCAATTCTGGGACAATAAGAGTTATGTTCAGATATTTGGCAATAGCAACCATGTCACATATCTGCAAATGCAGGAGTAAAAGCAGGTGAGAAACCAACAACTCAAATGAGTTTGGTGAAGTCACATGTTAAAGTTAACATACCGCCGCTCTCATTTGGTTGAGTCCTCCATTGCAAGAAACAAGAAGATGGCCATTGTTCTTGTATGATCCTGACAACAACAGAATTGAATTGAAAAAATAATTTGAAAAATACGTCGTGAAACCCTGCCAGAACACTATAGACACTGTTTGATATGTGGTATGAACGATCATATAATATGGATGTGCAATATGAGTAGTAAAATATTGATTAGATATGTTAGAGTAGATGCCCTGCAAGCCAACGGTTGGCTAGGGAATTTATTGACTCAAGTGAAATAAACAATCTTTATTTTAATATAATTTAACTTTTAATGGTTTCGTTATACTTTATCTGTATACCCATGCAATCAGCATAGATAAAGTCCTTGATTATGCTTTAATACAAATGAATCGTAATTCGATATTAAAACTCATTTGTAAACACTGCATATTCTAAATTCGTTCCTAGTCGATTCAGCCGCCTAAAACATGGATAAAGGTCGCTTGAGCTCGAGACTAGCATCTGTGATGTTGTGTACTGCGTTTCTTGGTAAGGGCATAGAGATGTCCAAACATACAGATGGGTAGTCATATGATGATTATACCGAACAACCCTCCCTCGGACTTTCCAAGTGGTTATCATTCATCGAGAGGATAAGTCCGTGGTTATGATTGTACACCATTAGTCCTTATGACCCGGGACAACACTGAGGCTCTATATGCTAGGGCTGTGCTTTGACTCGTTTACCGGCTC
>NC_133315.1:16507908-16508825 GCF_012295235.1 Primulina huaijiensis | reverse complement strand
CTTATAAATAAAGTTTATAAAAGCTTATAGAAATTTTGAGAGCATGACTGTTAAGACAGTCAAAAGGAATGCACCTGCCTTATTTAGACATTAGTGATCTCGAAATTAAAGTGTGCATCATAATAACAAATAAGTTGAAATTGTCACATCGATGATGTTGGATCGTCGATCGGGATTATGATGATGGGAGCATGGATCATAGGCTTGTAAGAGTATAAGCCTACCATGCTAATTTATTAAAGTTTAAATGTACTTTAATAATTAAATTATATTTTAATTGATTTAAAATATAACCCATTAAGTTTTTATATGGTATTGATTTATGGAAATATTTATGATACCATAATTTTAAAAACTTACACACAAAGCAAAATAATATTAATGCATTAATATTCGAGATTGCATTTAATATGGCATGGATTTAGAATCTTTAGTTAACTTAATTAATTGGATTAATTAAGTAAAAAGAAAGGTTAGAAATATAATTAGAATTTTTTTTATTATTCTAATTTCATGCATTTTCGAGAATTGAAAAGAAAGAATATACATTGCAAAAGGCATAATATTCGAGAATCACGATTAGCATGCAATAAGAATATTTCATTTACTTAATTAATTGGATTGATTAAGTTAAATGAAGGATTAGTATTAAAATAAGGATTTCTTATCCTTTTTAAGTAGCATGCATTCGGTGGATTTTTCTTTAAGGAAACAAGATTCATTAAAAAAAAGCTTCTCGGAATTTTGCAAAGCTCTCGAAATTCTTCTTTCTTTTGCAAGAAGTTTTCGGCAATTCTAATTAATGGAATTGAATCTATTTCTTCTTTGAATTCTATCTCTACGCGAAATATCTTCTATATTTTCTAGTGCAAGTTAGAAGAGGAACAAGTAATCCGGTCGTGGACCTGATTCGGAGA
>NC_133315.1:16502114-16506225 GCF_012295235.1 Primulina huaijiensis | reverse complement strand
AAGTAAAAATTAAAAGAGTTTAATTTTTCCTTGCCTTCCATCAACCGTGGTTGCATGTTGATCGCTACCCGCGGACAGTGTCTGGCTCATATTATTGGGGAGGCCTGGACGCCGGAAAGCTGTGACTTCCACCGGACATATGATGTGAATTGAGTGGAACTCCCATGACTTCGGCTCATATTATTGGGAGAACTCATGGCGACCGTCTACTACAATTCAATATTGATGGGTCGGTTTGACACGTGAAAATAAACGACGTCATATTATTGGGTCCTTATTAAACGTGAGGCGAAACACGCGGAGGTTGCATAGGGATGCAATTGGATTCTACCTTTTAGAAATTATAATTGGCTGATATTATTCGGGATTATAATTGGCTAATTGGACTCTACGTGCCCACTAAGGAAATACGATTTCCCTTTTTTCATCAGAGGGTGGTGGAAATGTTAAAATAGTGGGAGGGAGATTTATAAAATAAAATCCATATTTTATATCTTAAAATCATTTTAAAATAATCAGCAACTATTATTCTGTTTCCATATCAGTATATTTTCGATTTCGTCACATTATTAACAAGCTAACCGAATCTAATTTTCAAGACTGGTTGGGAAAATTGTTCTGAATTCGGAGAAAATGACATACACACTAATGTCAGTCCTGCTGAACTGACAAAGCATGCAAGATGGTAGGACCATAGCATACAAGCTAAAGTGTAACATGCTCGCTTCTATGTCAAATGAACTGTAGGGACAGTTTGAGGAAATTCTGAATGCTGCTGACATTCGAATGCACGTGCAAGAGTTGCATGGTGCATGAAACTATGCACACCACTTTCAAGGAGCTCATGACTACACGCATGCAAGATAGGGCCTTGGCCCATGAGCGTGGTGTACATATGATTGGGCTTATTGAGAATGTGGTGGGCCTGGAATATGTGATTCCTAACGAGTTGATTGATGACATCAATTTGTTGTTTTTCTCTTCTTCATTTGACGGGATTATGGTGAACTTCAATTTGAATAAGATAGATGATAGCCTTGAAGAGCTAGTCAATACGCTTATAACTTATGAGATCACCATAAAACAGGAAATTATTTTTTTTCTTATGGGCCTCTCGTCAGACGAAAATGGCCCACAAGGTAAGGGAAAGAAATGTTCTGCCCCTCACAAGAAAAACAATCCCAATAAGAAGCAAACTCTGAAGGATACTTAAAGGGCCTACAAAGCCCGATAAGTCAGAACATATTTATTTCACTGCCAGAAGTCCGGACCTCAGAAATTATCTGCGCCAGAAATGTTCTGGAAATGATAAGTGAATGTCCAAGTAAACATGATCTCAACAACAAACAAAAGAAAGATAGATGATCCAAAACCCGCACAAATATGGCACGCTAGACTATGTCACATTTCCCAAAGACGGATGCACAACCTAGTGGGAGAATGCATGTTTGAATTGTCAGACATAAATTCTCTACCTGCTTGTGAGTCTTGTCTAAAAGGAAAAATGACCAAGACTCCATTCGATGGAAATGTGGAACGTGCGCATGGTCTACTGGATTTGATCCATACAGACGTTTGTGGCCCGCTAAGTGTTAGCACAAAATTTGGGCAATCCTACCACATTACCTTTACTGATGACCATTCGAGGTATGGGTATGTTTATTTGATGAAACACAAATCTGAATTGTTTGAAAAGTTCAAAGAATTCAGATCTGAAGTAGAAAATCAGCTAGAAAGAAGTATTAAGGCACTTCGATCTGATCGATGTGAAGAATACTTGAGTGCTGAATTTTTGGGTTATCTAAAAGAGAATGAGATTCTCTCACAGTGGACTCCACCAGCAACACCACAATTGAATGGTGTTTCTGAACGTCGAAATCGAACCTTGTTGGACATGGTTCGATCCATGATGGGATTCATTGAATTGCCTACATCGTTTTGGGGCTTTGCGCTTGAAATGCGGCAATGTTGTTGAATAATGTCCATACTAAAGCAGTGGATAAAACACCATATGAGATATGGATGGGGAACCTCCCAAGTATTCTTACATGTGAATATGGGAATGTCCTGCTTATGTGAAGCAGATAGTGGGAGACAAATTGGATAGTAGATCCACTTTGTGCTACTTTGTAGGATATTCAAAGAATTTTGTTGGATATTATTTTTATCATCCTAGTGAAGCAAAAGTGTTTGTTTCAAGAAATGCCACCTTTTTGGAAAGGGAGTTTCTATTAGATTAAAAAGGCAAGATGATAGAACTTGAAGAAATTCAAGATACTCTCTCAACTGTAGAAGTTGAACCTAATCCCCAACAACCAGTAGTTGAAGTACACGCTCCTAGAAGGTCTAATAGTGTAATCAGACCACCTGCAAGATACACGCCTTTTTATGAACAAGGCCATGATGAGCCTTACGTTGGATGTGATCCAATGATCTTCAAAGAAGCAACTGCATTCCTCAATGGAGACATCAAGAAGATATTCATATGTCTCAACCTGAGGGATACATATCAGTAGAAAGTGAGCATAAGGTATGCAAACTTCAGAGATCAACATATGATCTCAACCAGGCGTCCAGGAGTTGGAACCTCAGATTTGATAGCACTATCAAAGAGTTTGGTTTTGCTAAGAATCTTGAGGGACCATGTGTGTACAAGAAAGTTAGTGGGAGTGCAGTGACATTCTTAGTACTTTATGTTTATGATATCCTGCTCATTGAGAATGATGTAGGATTACTGCAATCAACTAAAGTATGTTTAGCCAATAAATTCTCCATGAAAGACATGGGTGAAGTATCCTACGTATTGGGAATACAAATCTATAGAGATAGATCATAGAGGATGCTCGGACTCACCCAAGCGATTTATATCGATATCATTCTAAATAGATTCTCTATGGAAGAGTCCAGGAGAGGATACTTACCAATGTGTCATGGTATTACTCTATCTAATGCAATGTGGCCCGAGACTGATGGAAAGATAGAGATGATGACACGTATTCCATATGCGTCAGCTATTGGTAGTATCATGTATGGTATGATATCGACATGTCCTGATGTTGCTTACGCTTTGAGTGTTACAAGCAGATCTCAGGCGAACCATGGTCCATTGCATTGGAAGGCCGTGAAAGATATTCTTAAGTACTTGAGAAGGACTAAGAACTTGTTCATGGTCTATGAGAATGGAGAATTAAAATTTGAAGGCTACACTGATTCTAGCTTCCAATGTGGCGTAGTAGTTTCGAAATCACCCTCTAGTTTTGTATTCATGCTAAATGGTGCGGGTATCTCTTGGAAAAGTTCCAAGCAAGACACCGTTGCGGATTCCACCACTGAAGCTGAATACATTGTTGCATCTGATGCAGCCAAAGAGAAAGTTTGGATGAGGAATTTTGTCTAAGAGTTGGGCGTCATTCCTAATGGAGTTGATCCAGTCCCGATGTACTGCGACAACACTGGTGCCGTTGCGCAAGCAAAGGAACCAAGGTCTCATCAAAGATCCAAACATATACTGAGGAAGTTCCACATCATCCAGGAGATTGTGGGAAGAGGAGACGTATCAGTGGAAAGAGTCTCCTTTGCAGATAATGTTGCTGATCCACTTACAAAGCCCTTGCCAGGACCATTGTTTGAGAAGCATCGCGAAGCAATGGGATTAAAGTTTATGGGTAGTTGGCTCTAGGGCAAGTGGGAGATTGTTAGAGTAGATGCCCTGCAAGCCAACGGTTGGCTAGGGAATTTATTGACTCAAGTGAAATAAACAATCTTTATTTTAATATAATTTAACTTTTAATGGTTTCGTTATACTTTATCTGTATACCCATGCAATCAGCATAGATAAAGTCCTTGATTATGCTTTAATACAAATGAATCGTAATTCGATATTGAAACTCATTTGTAAACACTGCATATTCTAAATTCGTTCCTAGTCGATTCAGCCGCCTAAAACATGGATAAAGGTCGCTTGAGCTCGAGACTAGCATCTGTGATGTTGTGTACTGCGTTTCTTGGTAAGGGCATAGAGATGTCCAAACATACAGATGGGTAGTCATATGATGATTATACCGAACAACCCTCCCTCGGACTTTCCAAGTGGTTATCATTCATCGAGAGG
>NC_133315.1:16441388-16501448 GCF_012295235.1 Primulina huaijiensis | reverse complement strand
CTTATAAATAAAGTTTATAAAAGCTTATAGAAATTTTGAGAGCATGACTGTTAAGACAGTCAAAAGGAATGCACCTGCCTTATTTAGACATTAGTGATCTCGAAATTAAAGTGTGCATCATAATAACAAATAAGTTGAAATTGTCACATCGATGATGTTGGATCGTCGATCGGGATTATGATGATGGGAGCATGGATCATAGGCTTGTAAGAGTATAAGCCTACCATGCTAATTTATTAAAGTTTAAATGTACTTTAATAATTAAATTATATTTTAATTGATTTAAAATATAACCCATTAAGTTTTTATATGGTATTGATTTATGGAAATATTTATGATACCATAATTTTAAAAACTTACACACAAAGCAAAATAATATTAATGCATTAATATTCGAGATTGCATTTAATATGGCATGGATTTAGAATCTTTAGTTAACTTAATTAATTGGATTAATTAAGTAAAAAGAAAGGTTAGAAATATAATTAGAATTTTTTTTATTATTCTAATTTCATGCATTTTCGAGAATTGAAAAGAAAGAATATACATTGCAAAAGGCATAATATTCGAGAATCACGATTAGCATGCAATAAGAATATTTCATTTACTTAATTAATTGGATTGATTAAGTTAAATGAAGGATTAGTATTAAAATAAGGATTTCTTATCCTTTTTAAGTAGCATGCATTCGGTGGATTTTTCTTTAAGGAAACAAGATTCATTAAAAAAAAGCTTCTCGGAATTTTGCAAAGCTCTCGAAATTCTTCTTTCTTTTGCAAGAAGTTTTCGGCAATTCTAATTAATGGAATTGAATCGATTTCTTCTTTGAATTCTATCTCTACGCGAAATATCTTCTATATTTTCTAGTGCAAGTTAGAAGAGGAACAAGTAATCCGGTCGTGGACCTGATTCGGAGAATGAAGAATGTTCGTAGGGATTTACAACAAGAGCTACGTCCGCTAATACCGGTGTAGTTGGAGCCAAGTGAAATTATTCACCAAAGGTATAATTCTTTAACATCCTATGAATGTTTAATTTATAAAACCATACGAGTGCTCAAACAAATATTTTGATTGTCAAAATTAAAATAAAATTTTAAAACTTCCGCTGCGTTTTGGGCACGTAGAAAACCGAGATCCAACAAGATATAGATTATTTATGTATTGCGATTAATTATATGATGGTGTATGAGTTTAGTATATGCCGAGTAATCGTAATGAAAAAGGCATAATTCTGACAGAATCCAATGAGCAAGTCAAGTCGTCCCCAATGTAACAAGGCAAACAAAACTAATGTCAAAGAAACAGAATCATATTATATTACTAGAAGTTTATATATCTTATACTACACACCTAAGCAAAAAAGAACACAAAATTCGAAATTACTCACTAACACAAGAAAAAGAAAAGAAAAGAAAAGAACCAGTGACTTACTCTTTGGAGGTAGATGCACTTTTGGTTGAACAAAATACTTATTTTCCTCTGTGTACTTATCAGGTGAACTAACATACGAAGGCCAGTCTTTTAGCAACTTCGCCCCCCTAAAGTCCCCTACCGCCACCAATTGAATCAAACAAGTCCATAGTGATAAAACCGTGACTGCCCTCAAAATCCAGAGCTTCATTCTACCACGGCACACTCTCAAAAGCATGGTCTTTGGTGTAAGAAAATTGTGACCCGTAAAATAAACGTGTTGAAAATGACGACGGCCATTGCCAACAATTGTTGAAAAAAAATTTGTACACGGCAGCCTCAAATTTTGAACATTGAGATACGTATACAAATTTGGTTTGAATCTCGAGCTCCCAAAACACTCAGTGATGGTATGAGTGTGCCTATAAATACCGAATGCATTGAGGTCCCTAAACACACAATCTCATACAGAAAATACACCATCTAAAGGAGTGTTGAAGTATTTAGAAGACTTCAATTGAAAAGAAATCAGAAAGCTTCAACAAATTTTCAATGGCCGGAGGTAATTATCGATTAAGCTTACGCATATTATATATCATGTTCATGTATACGTAAAAAAACATGATTTTGATAAAAATCCCTAAGATTTGGCACTTTAGCTTCACCATAAAACTTCACCATGCTCAAATCTCGAGACCGCGGTCTCTCTTTTTTCTTTTCATTGCTGCCTTCCTGTCTGCGCGAGTTATACAATGATGAACTAACTCCAAAGGTGTAAAATACAACTAACCTGGGACTAAAATGATGCCAAATTACAGTTCATACGAGGAAGACAGTGAAAAACAGGGGACAAGCACACAAGAAACCAAGGTTGTTGAAAGACAGGTTAAAAAAACTGAAAAGAAGAGACTAGTTTTGACTACTTTAATGCTACATTTACGCAGAAAAAGAGGGTGGGTACACTCCTTGAATACCCAAAAACAGCAATAAGCAGCTGACTGCAAATGGTAGTTCAGAATCTTGAAATAAAGATTCATTAATCTCTCACTTTAATAAAGCTCCACGTAGTGTGATACTTGGTAACTGGTATACAGGACTATGGTTGAATTCTTGAATATCAATGGAGCAGACACACAATGGTGTTCGAAACTACGCAGACCCTTTCCAAGATTCGGGGCAAAGGTTGGGTTTCCGATCAAATCCCTGCGAAATTCCGCAGGCAACTCGTGGATGGAAGGCAGTTCAAGACTCCGCAGAAAGCTCCGAAAGAAAGAACTGGCAGTGGCAATAGTTTACACCCGTCTGTAATGTAACGTGTGTAATTGCAATTCTTTAGACTATATNGAAACCCAAATTGAAAGTTGAATTAATACATTCATATTCATCATTAAATTTTACTATTTAATTTTAATAGATTTAACATGTTTATCCACTAAAAATATTGAAAGAATTGTTTATACAATTTAATAAAAAAAGTCAAAGTACATCATTTTCTGATTCTGAATAACGATCACATTATTATTACGTTACAATGATAAATAAATTATTATTTTTAGTTTATCATCATAGTCTTTACCTCAATAAACACATTTTCGAATGTAGGATGTTAAATTTAATATTGACATTAGATAATTATAGTATTAATTCTAACATTCTTTTTTTATTCTTCTCAATATATTACTTTTTCTATCTTCAAATATATTAATCTATTTATTATTGTATATAAAGTATAATAATTATTTGGTTAATTGATCACATATAAGATTAGATGTTTAGAAAAAATTATAATATATCTTTAAAGACCAATAGATGATGAAATTAAATTTGAAATCAAGAGAAAAATTAAGAAAATATAGAACACTACAGTGCATAAACTTTCGCTTTGTACAATGACAAAACATACGGTGAGACCAAGTGAGATACTTATATATATGAGTCTCATTCAAATTAGTCCATTATAATATTTTTATTAACTCACTTTGTCTTTCTTTTTTGCTTCACTAACTTTGCAGTGTGACTCGTTCAAGCATTAACTTTTTATTTTTTTAGTAAATAGTGGTCTCCACTCTCACCGACTTCAATCTTTAGAAGTCGGTATTAGTAGTTTATAGGTAATAGACAATTATTTAGTTTTTATTTTCTGTCTTTTGATTAATTGTGTAATTTTTTATGTTCTACCTAATTCATTTTTAGAATTTTTATAATCATGATTAGAAGTGTTGCACGCATACAATATAAAATTAATATATTTTAAAATATTAATATTGAAGTGTCGAATAAATGTATTAAATCATTATTTAAGAACTTCTAGAAATACAATATACATCATAATTCAGATTTAAAGAGTAACATACAAATAAAAAAATTACGGTGAATATCTTATAAAATAAATGGTATTAGCCCAAAAAGATTAAATATGATTATCGTAAATGAATTTTTCTTAATTAATTAGAAAATTTTCAGCAAATGCGCTGAATTAATTAGAATGTTTTCAATATAGTATGTCGATAAATATTTTTCCATATGAGTTAGTAATTGAGTCCTTATGAACATTTAAAAAAATGTGTCTTTAGTTATAGTAATGATGTCTTATAATTTAAAATATTAAATGAAACAAATTATCGAGATAAAAAATTAATTAGGAATTCAAGAATATGTGATTACTCAATTAGTTTAATTGACACGCTATTTAGTTTGCTGATTTAATAGATGTTAAATCCACAATCATTGAGTTTGAAAAGAATTTTTGTAGAATAAAATATAATTATAATAAATTACTTGATTGTATATGTAATAAAATTTTGTATATTTCATATATGTTTGATTTATTTCATTTATAAGGTTGAAATTTTATATATTAAAATATAAGATTTGTTATATATCTTAATATCGATAAATTCACTAAAAATTTATATATTAATTTTCGCTACCATATAATTCTGGTTTCGCCCTAGACTTTTTTGTATTCGTTTGTTTGAATTTATTATTTCTCATTTTACCAAGACCCATAATATGTCAAACATGAAAGTGAATATTACTTTAAATAGATGATAATATTTATATATTGTAATAAACATATTTACCCCTCACGATACTGATAAAACTAACTTAAAAATAATATGTTGACGAACATATTGTCAGGAATCCAAAAATACAACTCAAATGTCAACTTTGACACTCAATTTTGAGTGACTGCCAAAATGTCTCATCAACTCATAATTTTTGGACAAAATAGTATGTAGGACCGAGCGCTTGCTGCTTTAACAAAAGCTATAGCTAGTGGTAATGGTGCAACTCAAATATTTTAAACCGCACAGCAGCTCAAACACCGCGGTTCGATCTCTCTACCAAACATGGACAATTATTGCACCCAACAATCTCCCTCCCAATAATTGCACTCCTTACAATCAATGGGAATCGAACCCGTGACCTTGGCTTTGATATCAATTGTAGGACCGAGCGCTTGCCGCTTTACCAAAAGCTATAGCTAGTGGTAATGGTAATGGTGCAACTCAAATCTTTTAAACCGCAAAGCAGCTCAAGCACCACAGTTCGATCACTCTACCAAGCAGGGACAATTATTGCACCCAACATAGCAACATCACAATTTTGAAATCAAACTGATATTTTTCATTTTATATCAAGAATTCATTATTGAAAATCGATAATATTATATATATAGATATTTAATATAAACTCGTGCGAGCTCATTTGGGCCACCTTTAAATGAGTCGACAAAATTTCAACCCAACTCACTTAAATTGTTTGGCGGTGCAGTCCAAAACGAAAAGACCCAACCCAAATTGACGGCTCAAAGCACAACGGTCTTTTATCGTGTTTTATTTAAATAATTTTTAAATATAAAACGCAAAAAAATTTCGGTTGCAAAAAACTTTAATTTAAACACATAAATTCTAGAAAACTATCACATGAGGACATGAAAAAAATTAATAAGACACCAAAGAAAATTCACAATTCGATAATGAATTATTTCTAAACTTTAATTAATTTAATTTGCATAATGAAAAGATAAATAAAAAATCTAAATAATTGGATTAAAAATAACATATTATAATGTGGATAGACATAAAAAAACCAAATATTAATTTACATAATGAAAAGATATCATTGGATAAAAATAACATATTATAATGTGAGTAGATATAAAAAATCAAATACTAATAATCACACATATTTAAAATATGAACAAGGAAAAAGAAAAGACACATTTAAAATAAACAATTAATGTAAAGAAAGTAATTAATAAAAAGATAAAGTTAATTCATATATAAAGTCACATATTTATATATATAATAGATAGATAATAGATATATAACTGCAAATATATCAAAGGAAGAGTTTTTTACGGTATATAATATATATGGATAAAAATAAATCATTTAAAGCTCATATAAAAATCGTGATTTGAAGTTGGTGAAAAAGTATGCTAAGTCATTAAAATTATATTTTATTCAATTCAATTTTATGAATATAATATACATAGATTATTGAGGAGGTTTTGTGTGAAACAGTTTCACGAATTTTTATCCGTGAGATGAGATGAGTCGATCCATAATTATAACGAAAAAAATATTTTTGGTCTAAAAAAATGAGTTGGGATAGATATATGTCTCATAAATTGATCAATCACAAAAGTTTTTGTGTAGATTATTAGTAAAAGTCAATGTATTAATTATTGACTAAGACAAATAATTATAATGTGGGTTTGCTAAGAAAACGGATTAATTGACATATAATAATTTATATGAAGTGATTTTCTCGGAGGTGTCAAAATCAGACACGACCCACCAACCCGACACGATTCGACCCGAAAAAAATTAGATTTGGGTTTGGGTCAGATCAGATTGAACCTGATAGCTGACCCAAAAAAAATGATCGGGTTGGGTTGGGTTTAGTTGGGTTCGGGTTAACCTGGGTTGACTAGAAAATTTTAATTTTTTTAAAAAAATATAAATAATAAATATTGCCTACATTTTTATATTGTATGTCTGAAAAACTATTTATTGTATATTTATATCATAAATTTTCATAATTTAATATTTATTTTGAACATTTTTTTATTTTTTTAAACAATTGTTTATTTGATTTAGTAAATATACTTTATTTTTCTACAATTAGATTTTCAAATTTAAATCATATATACGAGGAAGATTTTGTAATTATGTGTTTAAATTAAAATATTATTTTTTTTGAATTTTATTTAAATTTTTTAAAAAAATTCAAAATCGGGTTATACGGGTTGATCGGGTTGATTCGGGCTCGATTCGGGTTCGGGTTGAGAGTTTTCGGGTTGGGTTTGGGTTGAACAATTTTTTAATAGTACTATTGCTTGACCCACCCGACCCACCCGAATTGACACTCCTAATTTTCCCTGGAACTATACGATCAATTTACCTATTAACTTTCATTTATATTAAATAATATCAATACAAACACTAATTTTCGTTTTTTTCCCTCCATATGTTTTTCCTTTCATTTTAAATTTTGTTTAAAAATATTTTTTGCTAACAATAAGTTAAAAACAAAATTATTAACATCATTTATTTTTTCACGATCGGCAATGTAGTTGCTCATTCGATTGCTGCTTTTACTATTTCATCATCATCTCACTTTGTGTGGGAGTTTGGGTATTTTCTTCTGTGGTTAATTCATCTTGTAATGAAAGACATCTTAATTTTTCAATAAATTACAAGATTTGACCGTCAAATAAAAAAGTACAAATAATTGTTTTAATTATTTATTTTGTTAGACATATTGTTAAAAAATATTTATTTTGTTAGACATATTGTCAAAAACAAAATTGATTTATTTTTATAAAAAAATTTATTTAAAATGAATGAAATTATTTTAAGTTTGATTATTTATTATATTTAAATTTTTTATGTAATTTTAAAAATATTAATTAATTAAATAAATATGTTGAATTAACTTGAATAATTGAAGTTTAAATAAGTTTGGAACTGACTTATTTATTGTATTTTATAAATCAAATCAATAAGTAAAAAATATTTATATAAATATAATAAAATATTTTAAATAAATAAAAAGTATTCTCATTCAATTGCTTGTCAAAAAAAGTCACAATAATAAATATCTTTATTCAAGATTTTCTTTTTAAACGAAAGAAAAAAAGAATAAATATTTTTGTTTGAAAAAATTTACAAATTTTGATTAGAATCCAGTAAATAAATATCTTGAATAAAGATCTAAACGAAAGAAAAAAGTAATCAATATTTAAATCTTTATTCAAGATTTAATTTTTAAACGAAATAAAATATATATATATATTAAAATTTAAAAGAAAAATATGAANGTGTGATAATTTTGAGAGTTTGAGATTTTTACTTTTTTACCGTAAATTTTTACTTTTTCACAACACGTTATCAGCACGAAGCTCTAAAAGTCCTCCATATTTTTCCAAGCTCCGAACAGAAGAAAAAGGTAACAAAAGTAATAATATTTATTTTACTGTTATTTATTTATTGTTTATATATGTAATATATAATATAATGTTATTGTTAGAAATAATAAAAATAATTTTTTCAAAAACTTGTTATAAATCCTGGGAGGATGTTAAGACGACATCCCACACTCCCGGTAAGGGATACGACAAGTATAAAAGCCTATAAGGCTTTTAAACAAAATAACTTATGACACCTAATTATAATAATGTGATATGATATACATAATTATTTAAATATGACTAATATTATATACACCATATTATTACCATAAAATTATACAAATACATACATTTATTTTTTATACACCAACGGTAATCAACGATAACAAAACGGCTAGTTTTTGCTCTATAAATACAATCTCACAAATACATTCAATCACTCCAACTTTCTCTTCTTCTCTAAAAATTATTCTTCATCAAATTTTCGAAGAAAAAAAGAAGATGACTTTCACGAGGTTATTTTTAATTATTTTGGTTATCATACTCACCAGTCTTGTATTTATCGGAGAATATCCTCATCGTGTGTTTTCTTTATTTTTACGAATACTTGTACTTCTTGTTTATCCATTACTTTGTATTGCAATATTCATTAACTAATAAAATGCATCGTAATTTTTAGTACCACCATGACAAATTTGGCAAAGCTCGAATTCATCGCTCTTGATATTACTGGAAAAAATTATATGCCATGGTCTCTTGATGTAGAAATGCATCTTGAGTCATTGGGTCTAAGCGAAACCATTAAAGAAAATGGTATATCTTCATCACAAGAAAAAGCAAAAGCTATAATATTTTTACGACGACACCTTGATGAAGGTTTAAAATGTGAATATCTCATCGAAAAAGATCTCATGGCTCTGTGGAAAGGATTAAAAGAGAGATTTGAACATATAAGGGAAGTTATACTTCCGACCGTATGTTAAGATTCCAAGACTTTAAAAAAGTCAGTGATTACAATTCAGCGATGTATAGAATAATCTCGCAGTTAAAATTTTGTGGACATGAGGTTACAGAATCGGAAATGCTTGAAAAAACATTTTCCACGTTTCACGCATCAAATATAACACTACAGCAACAATATAGAGTGCGTGGATTTGCGAGATATTCTGAACTCATCGCCTGTCTTCTTGTGGCAGAAAAGAACAACGAGCTATTAATGAGAAATCATCAGTCCTGACCCACTGGATCAACAGCATTTCCAGAAGTAAATGCTGTAAGTAAAAATGAATTTAAACCTGGAAATCAAAATCAAATTCAAAGACAAGGTTTTGGTCGAGGTCGAGGTCGTGGACGTGGACGTGGACGTGGACGAGAAAGTGGTCGTGGTCGTGGTCGTGGTCGTGGACGCGGCCGTGGTTTTGAAAATAATCGAGATAGTTATTTCTATAACTCATCTCAAAATAACGTCCCAAACCATCCACAGAAAAGACATCAAGAAAACATGAGTGTTAATGAAAATCACTCGAAAAGATTTGAAAGTTCTTGTTTCAGATGCGGCACTCCAGGACATTGGTCCCGTATTTGTCGAGCCCCTGAGCATCTTTGCAAACTTTATAAAGAATCAATAAAGGGGAAAGAAAAGGAGACCAACTTCACTGAGCGAAGTGACCGTTTGAGTGATTCAACTCATTTTGATGCTGCTGATTTTATGAATGATTTCTCTGGAAATGATCAATATGTTGGTGGGATAGAAATGAACAATATTGATGTTGCAGATTTTCTCAATGATTTCTCTGAAAATGAACAATATAGGGGTAGAATATAAATGTACAATAATTTATTTTTCATGTATTAATATGATAATGTTTTATTGTACAATTATGATATGTGTTATATTTAAATATGTATTGTCATTAATTTTTTTTCATTGCATATTTTTTGAAGTTCAAATATGAAAAATGATATGAGCAAAGCTGAAGTTTGCATACCCGATAGTGGTACAACGCACACTATCCTCCGAGATAAAATATATTTCTTGGAATTAAAACCAACAAAAACAACGGTGAATACAATATCAGGTCCTGTAGACTTGATTAAAGGATGTGGTAAAGCACGATTTTTGTTACCTAATGGTACAAAATTTTTGATTAATGATGCTTTGTATTCACCACAATCGAAAAGAAATTTGTTGAGTTTTAATGATATATACTTCCATGGGTATGATACTCAAACAATGAATGAAGGGAATGAGAAATATATGTGTCTTACCACATATAAATCAGGAAAGAAATATGTGATTGAAAAACTACCAATGCTCCCTACTGGATTGCATTATACACATATAAGTCCCATTGAATCAAACATGTTAGTTGATAATTCTTCAATATTAACCATATGGCATGATCGATTAGGACATCCTGGTTCAACAATGATGCGAAGAATTATAAAAAATACACATGGTCATCCGTTGAACGACCAGAAGATCTTTCAAAATAATAAGTTTCAATGTAAAGCATGTTCTCTTGGAAAACTTATTATAAGACCATCACCAGCCAAAATCCAAACTGAATCACCAATGTTTCTTGAACATATTCAGGATGATATTTGTGGACCAATCCATCCACCATGTGGACCATTCAGATACTTTATGGTATTGATTGATGCCTCCAGCAGATGGTCACATGTATGTTTATTGTCAACTCGAAATGTTGCATTTGCAAGATTACTTGCTCAAATAATAAAATTGAGGAATCAATTTCCCGATTATACAATCAAGAAAATTAGACTTGATAATGCTGGTGAATTTACTTCCCAAAATTTTAATGATTATTGTATGTCTATGTGAATCATTGTTGAGCATCCTGTTGCTCATGTACATACTCAAAATGGATTGGCTGAATCATTGATTAAACGTCTGCAAATAATTGCTAGACCAATGATTATGAAAACAAAGCTCCCTATTTCTATATGGTGACATGCAATTTTACATGCTGCTTCATTAATTAGTATCAGACCAAGTGCATATCATAAATACTCCCCATTGCAGCTTGCATTTGGTAAAGACCCAGACATTTCTCATCTGAGAATTTTTGGATGTATGGTGTATGTGCCTATTGCACCACTTCAACGAAAGAAAATGGGACCTCAAATAAAGATTGGAATTTATATCGTTTATGATAGTCCATCAATCATTCGATATCTTGAACCTCAGACAGGCGACGTGTTCACAGCACGTTTTGCTGATTGTCATTTTAATGAGGAAATCTTCCCAATGTTAGGGGGGAACAGAAACATACCGAAAAAAAATTTACATGGTATGTATCATCATTGTTACATCTGGATCCAAGAACAAAACAATGTGAAAAAGATGTACATCAAATTGTGCACTTGCAAAGAATAGCAAATGAAATACCAGATGCATTTGCAGACACAAAAGGGGTAACTAAATCATATATACATGCTGCAAATGCCCCTGCTCGAATTGAAATTCCGAAGAAACAAATTGAAGATAGTCATGATGTCATTAAACGCCTGAAGCGTGGAAGGCCAGTTGGTTCCAAGGATAAAAATCCTCGAAAAAGAAAATTCATAGAGAAACACAATGATCACAAAATAGAGAATGATGTTCCAGAAGAAACACATAATGATCACAAAACAGAGAATGATGTTCCTGAAGAAACACATGATGATGAAAATGTTTTGTCAGAACCACAAACTGACGAGAATCATGAAATCTCTATCAATTATATTAATACTGGAAAAATATGGAACCGAAAAGATATAGAAGAAATTGATGATATATTTTCTTATAATGTGGCAATCGACATCATAAATGATAATTAAGATCATGAACCAAAATCTTTTGGTGAATGTAAAAATCGGCAGGATTGGATAAAATGGAAAGATTCCATCCAGGTTGAATTGGATTCGCTAAATAAACGTAATGTTTTTGGACCTATAGTCCTTACACCTGAAGGTGTAAAACCTGTTGGATACAAATGGGTCTTTATTCGAAAGCGAAATGAGAAAAATGAAATAGTAAGATATAAAGCTCGACTTGTTGCATAAGGATTTTTTCAAAGGCCTGGAATTGATTATGAAGAAACGTATTCTCCAGTAATGGATGCAATTACGTTCCGGTATTTGATTAGCTTGGCGGTATCTGAAAATTTAAAAATGCGTCTTATGGATGTTGTTGCNCAACATTCTCTATTTTGTGATCATCATGTGTTTCTTCAGGAATATGNAATCCCTGAAGGATTTAAGATGCCTGAAGCACAAAGTTCAAAACTCAGACAATATTATTCTGTGAAATTACAAATATCATTATATGGGTTAAAGCAATCGGGCCGAATGTGGTATAATCGGCTAAGTGATCACTTGATGAAAAATGGATATGTAAATAATTCAATATGCCATTGTGTTTTCATTAAGAAAACAACATCCGGATGCGTAATTATTGCTGTATATGTTGATGATTTAAACATCATTGAAACGAATAATGAAATTCATGAAGTANTAAATGAATCTGGTATTTGATTTGCTATTCTTTGCAAGTGCACAATATGATGTACATCTTTTTCACATTGTTGTGTTCTTGGATCCAGATGTAACAATGATGATATATACCATGTAATTTCCTTTTCGGTATGTTTCTTGTCTCCCTCTAATATTGGGAAGATTTCCTCATTAAAATGACAATCAGCAAAACGTGCTGTGAACACGTCGCCTGTCTGAGGTTCAAGATATCGAATGATTGATGGACTATCATAACCGATATAAATTTCAATATTTTTTTGAGGTCTCATTTTCTTTCGTTGAGGTGGTGCAATAGACACATACACCATACATCCAAAAATTCTCAGATGAGAAATGTCTGGTTCTTTACCAAATGCAAGCTGTAATGGGGAGTATTTATGATATGCACTTGGTCTGATGCAAATTAATGCAGCGGCATGTAAAATTGCATGTCTCCATATAGAAATAGGAAGCTTTGTTTTCATAATCATTGGTCTAGCAATCATTTGCAGACGTTTAATCAATGATTCAGCCAATCCATTCTGTGTATGTACATGAGCAACAGGATGCTCAACAATGATTCACATAGACATACAATAATCATTAAAATTTTGGGAAGTAAATTCACCAGCATTATCAAGTCTAATTTTCTTGATTGTATAATCGGGAAATTGATTCCTCAATTTTATTATTTGAGCAAGTAATCTTGCAAATGTAACATTTCGAGTTGACAATAAACATACATGTGACCATCTGCTGGAGGCATCTATCAATACCATAAAGTGTCTGAATGGTCCACATGGTGGATGGATTGGTCCACAAATATCACCCTGAATACGTTCAAGAAACATTGGTGCTTCAGTTTGGATTTTGGCTGGTGAATGTCTTATAATAAGTTTTCCAAGAGAACATGTTTTACATTGAAACTTATTATTCTGAAAGATCTTCTGGTGTTTCAACGGATGACCATGTGTNATATATAATATTGGGATGCGCAATCTACGAAATTTGTGAAGAATTGTTCGTGTCAACATGAGGGGGAGTTTACGTGACTGCACTCTTTTTCCCTTACTATGGTTTTTATCCCAATGGGTTTTTCCTAGTAAGGTTTTTAACGAGACAGTATAAAAAGNGGTAGTTTTTCAATCACATATTTCTTTCCTGATTTATATATGATAAAATTCATATATTTTTTATTTCCTTCATTTATTATTTGAGTATCATACCCATGGAAATATATATCATTAAAACTCAACAAATTTCTTTTCGATTGTGGAGAATACAAAGCATCATTGATAANGTGTGATGATGTAGGTAATGATGTATTTTATTTTTGGATTATTTGTAAAAATTTTCTATAAATAGATCACTCATTTGTGAAGAAAATCACAATTGAGTTGAGAGAAAAATATTATAAAGTGTATAGTGTGATAATTTTGAGAGTTTGAGATTTTTACTTTTTACCGTATAATTTTACTTTTTCACAAGAAAATAATATATATCCAGATTCCTATTTAACATCTATGCGTCTGGATTTAACCCCAGAAGTATTGGGCTTAAACTTTCATTAAAGCCCAAATGGGCATTTATATTTCAGTTTCTGTTGTTTATCCCAAATTTCTAGGTTTTAGTTTGTGGTGATTTCATCCGAATCTCCACAGCCTAAATCGATTATACACAGTTACAAAGCAAGAGGAGATGAGGAAGCTGAAGTTTCATGAGAAGAAACTCTTGAAAAAAGTTGATTTTTTGGAATGGAAGAGAGAAGGCGGGCACAGAGAGAACCAGGTTATGCATCGGTATTACCTCACGGGCAGAGACGACTATAAAAAGTATTTCTCACGATTTCATTTTGAATTTATGTTGCGGGACTACTAAATTTTATGGATATTGGTGGAAAACTTGGTGTATGAATTTTTTTGTTTAATTTTTCTGAAAAATCTTTGTTTCTTCTTGACTGGACTGAACTGAACTGAACTTTTTAGTTATTGACGGTTGATGAACTGTTTTCTTATCTTTTATTGTTTTTTAGGTATTCGAGTTTGTGTAGAATGGCGCAGAAGCTTGTGAATATTTTGAAACAGATGGATCCGAGAGACCCTTTTCGGATTGAGATGACTGATGGCCTTCTTGAGAAGCTGTAAGTTTTACTCGTCAAGTCTGACTTTTAATGCTTCGTAGTAGTTAACATGTGCTCGTCTGGATTCAAGAAAATATTTGTTCATTACTATGACGTTAACGGCCAAAATTTTGGTGACAATAGTTAATTGTCTTGTAGATTCTTTATTTCGAACAGAGCATGTAACCGCCTGTGACTAGTTTGGGTCTTGTGGTGGACCTGTATGTAGGTGCGGATCTAGAATTTCAATTTTGTGTGGGCCGCATATAAAATACGAACAAAATATTAAAAGAATAAATATAAAAATTTCATCGANAGCATTTTTCATATTTGAACTTCAAAAAAATATGCAATGAAATAAAGTTACTGACAATAAAATACAATACAATACATATTTAAAAATATAGCACACGATAAAACATTATCATATGAGTACATGAAAAAATAAAATATTTTACATATCTATTCCACCAACAAATTGATCATTGTCCGAGAAATCAATCAGAAAATCTTCAGCATCAAAATGAGTTGAACCACTCAAAGGTTCACTGTGTTCAGTAAAGTTGGTCTTCTTTTCTTTCCCCGTTATTGATTCTTTATAAAGTTTACAAAAGTGCTCAGGGGCTCGACAAATACGGGACCAATGTCCTGGAGTACCACATCTGAAACAAGAACTTTCAAATCTTTTTGAGTGATTTTCATTAACACTCATATTCTCATGATGCCTTTTCAGTGGATGGTTTGGGACGCTCTTTTGAGATGAGTTATATGAGAAAATATCTCGATTATTTTCGAAATCACGGCCGCGTCCACGACCACGACTACTTCCACGTCCACGTCCACGTCCACGTCCACGACCACGATCTCGATTTTGTCCTCGAACAAAATCTTGTCTATAACTTTGATTTTGGTTTCCAGGTTTAAATTCATTTTTGCTTACGACATTTACTTCAGGAAATGCCGTTGAACCAGTGGGTCGTGCCTGATGATTTCTCATTAAAAGCTCATTATTCTTTTCCGCCACAAGAAGACAGGCGATTAGTTCAGAATATCTCGCAAATCCACGCACTCTATATTATTGCTGTAGAGTTATATTTGATGCGTGAAACGTGGAAAATGTTTTTTCAAGCATTTCTGATTCTGTAACCTCATGTCCACAAAATTTTAATTGCGAAATTATTCGATACATCACCGAATTGTAATANAACAGAGCATGTAACCGCCTGTGACTAGTTTGGGTCTTGTGGTGGACCTGTATGTAGGTGCGGATCTAGAATTTCAATTTTGTGTGGGCCGCATATAAAATACGAACAAAATATTAAAAGAATAAATATAAAAATTTCATCGATTATATTCAACTAAATATAAATAGTACGTTTAAAAAAAATTCTAACTAAAAAGAATTCGATGTTCTTAAAATTTTTAAACTCTTCAAGNCAAGAAGCATTTCTACATCGAGAGTCCATGGCATATAATTTTTCCCGTAATGTCGAGTGCAACAAATTAANTTGCTCCGAAGCCTAGTTTTGACGATATTCATAGTTGACAATGACCGTTATGTATTAACAGTAAAAACTAGAGGAGTCGGCAAACTCAGCACCTGAGAGTTGAAAAGGTTTTTCATAGATGATAAATTTAGAAGTAATAAAATATTAAAAAAATTAAAAGTAAATCAATTATAAAAAAAAGAAGAAAAACCTAAGATTCGAACATGGGGTTTATTGGTATAGAAACTCTTGCCTTGCCATGGAAACAAATGCTCTTTAATTTGTTGTGGTTGGCCAAATATATATATATTCAATATTTCAAATATTAATATGGCCATGGCCCTTGTGTGCCCTACTGTAAATCCGCCCCTGCCTGTAGGGGTGGAAGGACTCAATTTTCCTTGTAATTTTTTGGACATGGGACTTTATGCCTCTTAATTTCCCTTTTTTCAAAAGTTGTGTGAGGTATTTCTATATATACACAACATGCATCAATTGCAGTTGAATCACGCGAGACTTAATATCGCTTGGACCTACATAGTCTCTTGGCATTGAATGTGCCTAGTGTGGGTTGCAAGGTGTAGCAAATGTTTCTAGTTGTTCACTAGGTAATGCAGCTAGAAACCAACTGTTCCAGCATCATAGTAGCAGAGCTTTTATTTCACTTTGCCCACAAATTGTAACCATATGTGGAAGCGTCTTACGAATAGAATTAGCTCTAGAATTGTTGTTGTTCCTTATCTGGGAGGGGAGAGTAAGGAGGTGAGTGTTTGGAGAAACAATCAGCAAGTGGGTGACGTTCGAGCATATACAATAACATTATACATGATTTTTGAAAATAACATAACATGACATAACATATTTTGTTCATAATCGTAACGTATAGCGTATAACATAAACACTAAAATTCATCTTATTTTTTCAGTTTACTAATATCAGTCCTTAATTTTTGGTTCTCTAAGGGGTCGAGACCATAACAACGGTTGTATTCCACTGTATCAAGGCAATAAGCTTATCGTATTTTGGAATTCTCACTCATATCCAGTTGAATCATAACAGTGCTAAAAACTAGGATAGTTTTAATCATAACACAAAAACTAATGAAGTATGCTTGCTCAAAACTTTTAAAACGAACGTAATTGAATCATATACGAACTATTATTTTAAAACAAGCCTCTTCCTTTAATCTTGAATAAAAAAGACGTGAAGAACGATTGCTTGACTCGAAAATAATGCTTGAATCTTGACAATGCTTGGGCAGAACTTATGCTTGCAAAAGCTTCGAAAGTTTGACAACACTTTGAGAGAAATTCTCGAATTTTTGGGTTGAATTGAAAGGTTTGATTTCGTGAAGAGGGTAGGGTATTTATAGGTGGTAATGTAATCTATTTAGATAAACATATTATCTTCATTTTTAAATTCAAATTTCGAAAATTAGGATAGATTGCAATGTGGAGATTTGAATTTTGGTTGTGGATAGATGAAGATCACGATCTTCTTATCTTGTATTCCACTGTATCAAGGCAATAAGCTTATCGTATTTCGGAATTCTCACTCATATCCAGTTGAATCATAACAGTGCTAAAAACTAGGATAGTTTTAATCATAACACAAAAACTAATGAAGTATGCTTGCTCAAAACTTTTAAAACGAACGTAATTGAATCATATACGAACTATTATTTTAAAACAAGCCTCTTCCTTTAATCTTGAATAAAAAAGACGTGAAGAACGATTGCTTGACTCGAAAATAATGCTTGAATCTTGACAATGCTTGGGCAGAACTTATGCTTGCAAAAGCTTCGAAAGTTTGACAACACTTTGAGAGAAATTCTCGAATTTTTGGGTTGAATTGAAAGGTTTGATTTCGTGAAGAGGGTAGGGTATTTATAGGTGGTAATGTAATCTATTTAGATAAACATATTATCTTCATTTTTAAATTCAAATTTCGAAAATTAGGATAGATTGCAATGTGGAGATTTGAATTTTGGTTGTGGATAGATGAAGATCACGATCTTCTTATCTTGTAAATATTTCATCTTGAAATATGTCTTGTACTCAATTTTCAAAATTTTTGATCGCGTTTTACTTTCTTGTACATTTTTTACCTTGAAATATACATATAGACCAGTGTACACAAAAATTCGAAATCTATATACTGATGTAGTTGAAGTTTCAATCTCCCATATAAAATCTCATACAAACTTATCCGGTACAAATTTCGAGCATTAAAAAAAATAAATACCGAGTTTGAAAATTTGCGGGTTTTACATGATAAATAATAAGAGGGGAGAAATATATATTTGATTATTTTTATTTTGCATCAATTCAGTTACAGAATGGGTGTGATACCATCTCGGAAAAGCTTGGCTTTGTGTGAACGCTTGTCAGTATCATCTTTTTGCCGGTAAGAAGCCTTTACCATGTAGTTTATCGCTGTGATTTAAACAATGATAGGCAGGTGATGTTGGTGCTATTTTCTTTTTGTACGCCTGCTTGCTTCAGGCGCAGGCTTGCAACTGTCATGGTGCAGTTGAAGTTCGCAGAGCACTTAAAAGAAGCAGTGACATATATTGAGCAAGGCCATATTCGTGTGGGACCAGATACTGTTACGGACCCTGCATTCCTTGTCACAAGGAATATGGAAGATTTCATTACATGGGTTGATACGTCAAAGATAAGGAGGAAGGTCTTGGAATACAATGATAAGCTGGATGACTTCGATGCTATGAACTGAGAATTCTCCTTCACGAGTTGATTTCTTGCATCGAATAATGGTTTATATGTGATTAGGTACTATGGCACACTGTAAGCTTCGTTTGTCTTTGCTTGAAATTTGTAGGGTTGACATTATGGTAGGAGTGACAGATCTAAGAATTAAGCTTAAGGCTCTTTTTAACTTATCCTGGGAGTGGAAAAACACTTTGATTTTTCAGAATCGATATGTATGAAATTTCAAATTTGAGTTTAAAATGTGTTAATTTTAGCTTGAGCTTTTGAAGATTGACGAACTCAACTCCACAACACGCTCCTCTCTGATAGTACAGATGAGCAGATGGAACATACAAATCAACATAAAACTATGTCAAGACTATACAAATAACCATCAAATTTCACTTTTTTATTGAAGAGAATTGCATCTTTAAATTCATTATGCAAAAATAGAAGAAACTTAAGTCACCATTCTAGGAAAGCCATTAATCTGTTTGAAAGGGAATGGAGGGAATGAGATCGGCAACAAGATGCTTTGCTGATCATTTACCTATATTATCCACTACTTGGGATGGTTTTACGGCAGCTTCTTTCTTGGGGGGAAAAAATGGGATTCCAGGCAGTGGTGGCAGACGCGGAAGCAGCGGTATAGGTGGCAACCTAGGAAGCAACGGCAGTGGAGGAAGGTAGGGTCCAAGTGTTGGTTGTTCAGGCGGTGTTGGATCTTGAATTGGAGGCAAAAACGCTGGATCGTTAGGATTCGAAATGGAGGATTTTTGAACTTTCCGGTTCTTGAAATTCTTGATGCCTGGTCTCTCATCACACATTTCTGGTTCTTTCATTGGCTTCAACGTAAGAAACCCATCCGAGAAAATGTTTCTTCCTTGTTTTCCTGATCGGAAATGGTGACTTGCTGATGCCGCAACGGTGCAGTAGGGATGGCTGCTGCTGAGTAAGTTTACGGAACAGCCCTTGATTTTTCTGACATGTTTGCTTATATAGGAAGGGAGATGAACTTTGAATTCTCCATTGTCGTTTGTTTTCACTTCCTGTCTGAAACTGATTTTTGCTGAACTTGTGTCCTTGCACTCCACTGCAACAGACGCACCTAAGACACATGACAGTATTTATTTTTTTGTTAAAATATATAAAAAAATAAAGATCAAGGGCAACCCTTCACTTGAAATATAAAGAGAGTTATTGAAGATGAAAAGAACCTGAAAAGAAGCGTCTGATCTGTGGAAATTTATGTTGGAAGCATGTATCACAGTACGCAGTTCCGTAAACAACGGCAAGAGATGGAAGCTTTTTCACATATTTAGCCTCAGAAAGGTTACCATATGTGAAAAATAATAAGATTACTGCCGAAAACAAAGACATGGTCTGGATCATAAGTACCCAATATTACATGTATCTGCGGGGTTCGATTCTGAAAATGAAGATCTATCGATCAACCAATGATCAAATTCATTCACAAAATCAAATTTATATCCTTGTTGATTTGGAATTCTTGATTGCTTAAACATTTTGTAGTGTGAGAAAAGGCATGGCTTTTATGTCATTCATGCAGAAACCAGTGAACTGCAAACTAGCAAAAGTTATTTCATCGGTATTGTAGCGGTCGTAGACAGGACAAAGATAAGATTTTAACTTTAGAATGAATTTGGTTTGGTTATGGTTGAGAATTGGATGATTGGGCAGTTGGGATTCTAAGTTGTTCACGAGAACTTGCTAGCTGCCACACAATTCATGGGCCTTTTTAGGCTGAGTTTTTGTGTCATTCCGACTATGAATTCTTTGAATACACAAGAGTTACACTGTTTGCCTTCAACTTTGCTTTTAGACATTGAAACTAATCGCGACACACAGAGTTATGAGCATTGAATTCTCCTCTTCTAACATCCTGGGCTAGAATTTCCAAAGAATTAACTAATTTCCTTTCAGTCATTGTTTCATCCGAGTACTTGTTTATTTATCATAAAATGCCAGAAGCTGCTTCGCATCATTCACTGGCTTTTACGCACATGTTCCTCTGCAGGTAGTGACAAATCCATTGAAGACACAATTCAGGTTCAAAATACGACGTGCTTGGCCCCAGTAAGGACCATTTGCACTCATAGACTCCAAGAGGCAAGAGGGCCTGGTCAGAAAGGAAATGGCATTTTAGAAAACAGTGTAGTAAAAATAATCATGAATTTTCACTCATTGGATTCACGAAGTCGTTAACTGCAAATGCCTATAAAACTCAAACAAATACACAAGATAGAACCATAGCCGAACTCCTTATAGCTGGTTTTTCTGGCCAAATTAAAGGGTTGGTGGGACTATTATCTTACAAATCAATAACAAGAAGATATTCTAAATTCTATAAAGACTGATGAAGATGGGATACCAATTTTAGATGAAGATGAAAATCCCCAACAAGATGATGTAGCTACTTTAATCCTAACAATCTCTTTACACTTTATAACTGATCCTTCACATTTAAAAAATAAAAATGCTGAATTATTATCAAATCTTAAATATAAAAAATTAAGTGATTTTCAATGGTATAAAAATACTTTTCTGACCAGAATCATGCTTAGGGAAGACTCTAATCAACCATTTTGGGAAGAAAAATTCCTAGCAGGATTACCAACTCTTTTAGGAGAAAATGTTAGAAATAAAATTGGGGAATCATGTGGAAAACAAAAAAACGGTTGGATTAGCGACGGCTACTAAAGTAAGCGACGGTTTATCAAAAACCGTCGCTATTTTAGCCACAGTTTATCACAAAACCGTCGCTAATACGTAAATTTGCTCGTCAGTGTAATCTTCCAGTGTTACGTGGATCTGCATATCTTCGCGTATATCAGGTTTTTAAAGTGTTTCTTTTAGCGACGATTTTTTATAAACCGTCGCTAATACGTAGATTTGCTCGTCGGTGTGATCTTCCAGCGTTACGTGGATCTGCATATCTTCGCGCACGTCAGGTTTTTAAAGTGTTTTCTTTACAGAAAATTTAATATTTAATTTTAATTTTTGCGTAGTAGTTTATTTATGAATTTTTGCATAGTATTTTATTTATGAATTTTAGCGTAGTAGATTATTTATTTTGTAAATCATGCATGAGTTTTTTTTCTAGATAATTAAGTTAAAACCGTCGATTCATTAAGATACGGTTGATTAAAAACCGTCGCTTCATTAAGCTACGGTTGTGTCAAAAACAGTCGCTTAATATAGCGACGGTTTTATTAAAAACCGTTGCTTTCATTCACAAACCGTTGCTAGCGACGGTTTGTATATAAACCGTCACTAAATTAGCGACGGTATTTTTCAACAAAACCGTCGCTAATTTGTAACGGTTATTGAGAAACCGTCACTAATAGAAGACGACACGACTTCCGATTACGGATCACCAAACCGTCGCCTAACCCTTT
Source organism: Primulina huaijiensis (assembly GCF_012295235.1). Lineage (NCBI taxonomy): Eukaryota > Viridiplantae > Streptophyta > Magnoliopsida > Lamiales > Gesneriaceae > Primulina > Primulina huaijiensis. Next base: position 16,479,358 of record NC_133315.1, on the reverse strand, counting down.
AGGCGACGGTTTTAGCCTGTTTTTTTTGTAGTGAATATTTTTAGCATGAAAAATAATTTTTTATAGATAACTTAAGTATGATATATGTCTCACAAAATTGGCTCCTGAAATCGTCTTATAAGAGTTTTTGTCTTATATTTAAGCCCAATTCGTTATCACGTCTAAGCCGATTTCAGTCATTTAGTGGGATAAAGACTCGTGTTGTTGTATATTATGAAATTAAAATAAATAAGTTAGCTATAAAACTGCTTAAAAACAAAATATAAATAAAGATTCATTCATTATATTTTCAAGGAATTATTTTAAAAATAAAATTTAATTATTAAAATATAATATTTTCTGTTAAATTCATAGAGCGTTAATATCTAAATATTGGACATTAATGCATTAAAATTTAGTTTTTTCATCACTAATGGTATTTAAAGAAAATGAAAAGAAAAAAAATTGAAAGATATAAATTAAGAAAATAAAGGATTAATATAAGGGAATTTAGTTGCACTAATACATTTAAAACAGAATGGTGAGTAAAATAACTTTGGTCAAACATTTTTTAAAAAAATAAAATTTGATCAAAGTTATTCCCCAAATATCCCATTTAAAAACCTCTATTTTTAAAAACAACCTTACTTAAAATTTTATAATATAGTCTTACATCATTTAAAAACCATAAAATAGCCTTATTCTACCATTTTCTCTATCTTAATTTAATTTTGGGTTTGACGTATAAAATTTTGTCATCATAAAATTGGTCAATTTCCTATAATTATTAAAGTCAGATATTTCTCATGATATGATTTTTACAATTTGATTTTTTTTTATAAATATTTATTTTTATTATATGAGAGTATATTAATAAATTATGAATGTTTAAGTATGAATTGGTGTAATATTTGATCAATTTAATATGAACAAATTAAATTCATTATATTATAATGATGAACAAAAAAAAGCGCCAATTTACCTTTTATTTGACTACTAATCTTGGTGGAAGATTCAATGTTCTACTTCTAGATGTTTTTTTTTCTTCATATATGCATAAACTTTAAAACTTTAGTCATGAAATTGTTCTTTTTTTTTTTTTTTTCAATCTGATGCCAAAGTTTTTTTATTTTTTTTATTTATAGCTTTTAGTTAACTTTGCTGGTATGAGTTTATTAGTAATTTTGATACACATTTCTATCTTTCTCAGATTTTTTTCTCCAACTTATCTTCATTTTTTTTAAATGTTCAAACTATCTCAGTAAGTCTTATATATTCACTTATATATAAATATCATGTCTTAATAAAATAATTTTTTGTTACATCAAAATTATCGAACACGAAAAAATTTAATATGTGTGTCACAAAAAACTAGTATATGGTTGATTTGTACGATGTGATTTCTTTGGTCATTTTATTATAAATTTAATCACTTGATGTAAACAAATTATTATTTTTTCAAAGTTTATTTTAGGAGAAATTGACCTTTAGTTCCCAGCCGTCGTTTTTTATTGTGTTCAGTCCCTAAGTACTTTTTTAGTACCACATTTCCACATGAAGTGTACCACAATTTCTATGACATAGTACCACAATTTTGTGGGTAGGGAGTGAACCCAAAGAAATGTTTTGATCGAGGATTTTTCTATCAATTTGCCATCTATTTTACGTCCAAATCAAATATTTTAATAATAAGTGTCATCCATAGTAAACGGCATGAGGGACTTGTATTGATAAATAGAGTTATTTATCTAACCAGACGCAGGAAGCGCTTTTGTTTACCCTGTTTCGTCTCTCTTCTTGTTCTCTCTCCCTCTCCCCGTGTGTGTATATGTAATATATATACATAGAGAGAAGACAGAGAATAAACTTTAGAAAAATATATACTTTTTGCTGTGATTTTGCTGCTCTTGTCCCTCCACAATCATCTATCCCAGGTTGCTTTGGCAGACCTTTGTTGTTTTATTGTATAATATTTTTTTTTTTTGCTAGCTTATCTTTCTTCTGTTTCAGTCTCCCTTCTATTTAATTGATTGGAATTTATGAGAATCGCATAATCTGTGATGGGTTTTTCTTGATGAAATCAAAATTTATGTTCTCTTACAATACTGTACGATTGCTTGTGTTTCTTGACTTTAAAGAAAGAGATATATACGATGTTTCATAATTTGGGTATTTTCTTTACGAATCTGTAGGCTGTTTTTTAATTTAAAGAGAGTTATTTAATAGGTTGGCTTTTTGTTATCAAAGTCACCCAGAAAGGAAATTGTTCTAGGGGTTGATGGGTGGCGGTAAATTTCGATTATTCTTCTTGGATGGTTCATCCAATTTTGATTGTATTTTAAATCTTTTGTTATTGTAGCAGAGGTTTGTTCAGTTACTTAAGGCTGTCATATAAGGAAAGGCATTCGGGTATTGTTTCCTGTCGAGAGAGGTGCTTGCTCTTGAAGTCGATGCGTCTTCTGCGAGCTTGATTCCTTTCTCGCTGTAATTAAGTTATTGTCGACCTCAAGATTTGATCTTTATTGTTTCTGCGATCATATTCTTGCTTTCACATGGTATCGGCGGGAAAGAGAGTCTCGTAAGATTAAATTTTGATTATCATTTCAATAATGGGTGCTGTTTGTTGCTGCTGGAGGGATGAATGGGAAGATTTTGCAAATCTGAACAGCTCTGTGTATAGGAACTGTGTTTGCCTTCGTTGCTTTGTTCAGAACTTCTTACTTGTGGTATGATGTGGTTTCTTCTCTGTCAAATTTTATTTGAATGAATGCTTATAATCCGACTTTGTTGCGCTTTAAGTCCTTCTCTGATTTTAGGGTGCTAGGTTCAGTGGCTAAATTGTTCTCAAACTTTATTATAATTATATAATTGCATTCTGCAGTATGAATCAATATTTCACAGAGGAGGACATGCCTTGCCTTCTTCTTCTCAGGGGACAACATCTTTCAGTTCTACGGAAGCACTTGATGACTCTTTAGCTGATATGTATCATGCTCCTCCAAGACCTCTGCCTTATGATGCGAATCCAAGATATGTCCGCATCCAGCCGGATGAATCAGTCTCAAGAAGGGAGAAAGGCTCAACTCATGCAAACAATGAAATGGAACCGCTAAGAATGAGTGCATTTGAGAAAGAGTCTGATTCATTGAGTTACACAAGCAAACAGAAGGACTTTACGTGTGATGAAGGATCGAAAGAATACCATTCGAAATCTCCAATAAAGCTCTCAACAGTTAAAACCATGACAGGTTTTGCCCATATTTACCCATCTTCGGAGGATGAAGATGTTTGTCCAACATGCCTTGAAGGTACCGAATAGTAGCTGCTATAATAATATTATGTTCTTCTTGCAAAATTTATTTAGTTAGATATGCCAAGTAAACATCTTTACATATTCATAATCAAAATTTACCGTGAATTGATTGTGTGGCTAAAAGTACTATCAGCGGTAGTTGCATGCTTAGGAAATAGCAACATAATAGGAACAAAACTCTCAATAAAGCTTGAATTATTTTGTAACGCTTACATTTTATTAGTTGTGGTTTGAGTTTATCTCTAAGCAATAAATAGAACTCGTTTGTTATGAAACTGTAAGACTGTTGCATCCTCTTCTGCAGAATATACCGCTGAAAATCCCAAGATACTGACAAAATGTTCTCACCATTTCCATCTTGGTTGTATATATGAGTGGATGGAAAGAAGTAATACCTGTCCGGTTTGTTGCAAGGTACAGACTGATCCTTCCTGGTGTTTTGCTGTCTGGTTATAATTTACAGTCGCATTTATTTGCTTGCAAGCGTTTAATTGTACTTTCTCCCCTTTATTTTTTTCTGTTATCTCAAACTTATTAAAACTCCTCGTGCTTGTATATGTTGTAATCTTTTGTCATCCTTTTTGCACTGGCTAAGACTAATTTTTTTCTAAAGCCCATGGTTAGTCTCGTTAATTGTGCATAGGCTGATAGTTATGCGAAGGCCTTTGCTCTTCATTCTTCATGCTCTGTCCCCATTATTTATTGCTTTTCATTTGGAGTACTTGTAGGCTTGTTGATCAAACTTATTTTCCGTGCGGAATTCTTTGGCACTGTGCATGTTTATTATTCTTGTAAGCTTTTATGTACCACCTTATTCTGTATGCCCTCAAACAACAAGAGGGATAGGAAGGTATGCAACAGAACTACAAACTAGATAATTGAGTGTTGATGGAAAGTTGAATGGTTCAATGGAGAAGTAAGGTGGTGAAAGGCCGCTAGGACTGGTAAACTGTGACCTCACAGTAGTCTCGATAATGATGCCACATAAATCCGTGTGATATGTAACTACTGCTTGACTTTTGGTGGACTCGAGTATTTCGGGGGCTCGGCTTGTCTGAGTCTGTTGTATGAGAGGACAATCTTTAACGTGTACACCGTAAGCCAGGTGCCAACATCTGAAACTTCAAAAAAAAAATCAAGTAGCAAATACATTATAAGGAGTTATGGGAGAAACAAGCTTTTTTCAACTGAAACCATGCCGAAAAAATTGTGGCCGGTTCAATGAAATCCCAATCTAAAATTGCATCCATCTTAGAAGCGCTGAAGTTTCAATGAAACATTGATTTGCTGTACAAATAGACGGATATATGTTTCGGTCTCAGAGTCTGATAAATATATAATTGGTTTACAGGTGATGGCATTCGATGAAACAACTTGATTTTTCAAAGAAGCTCCGGTCGCGCATGAGTACAGCCGCCACCGGAGAAAGAAGAGCGCTTTGAAGGAGACCGGAAGTGTAAAGTCATTGTAAAACACCGCTTGCTAGTTAAACAAGAGTGAAGTGTTGCCGTTATACGAAGCAAGACGGTTGATTCAAGCTCGATGAATTCTCTCTTCTTTTTAAAAAAATTTACAATCGATTCGTTTATAATTTAAGTGATGTTTAATAGATTGATTTATTACTTCTGAGAGATTGATAACATAATTTAGGAGGGAAGAGCCAATCTTTTGTGGAAACTTGAAAATGAAAGTTTAACAGCCATCATCTCAAAATATGCATCTTAAAAAAAAATTCGAATTAAATCTGTTTACTCGGTTAATTTGGTTAAAATTTTTTTAAAAATATAGGTTCTTTTTTTTTTTTTTTTTTAATTTTAGTCGATAATAATATTAAATTTATTTAGGCTTAACTGATAATGGTAATATCCAAAATATATTTTGTTGTGGGTCGTGACTCATCAGTTCGGTTTTGGTTTTATAAAAAAAAAATCGATCGGTTCGATTTTAAGAAATTCAATTCAGTCAGTAGACAGACGAACCGACCGGACAAAATACTCACCCTAAGTTTAAAGAGAGAAATTTCATGTGGAAGAAAGTTTAACCCAAAATTGGGTAATGACACCATCAGTTTCGGACATGCACATGTCCCATCTCGTGTCTTGAAAAAAATAAGGGGAAGTTTGGACTGAGATGATTAATTGTGAGCAATTTGAGAAAATAAAATTTTGGCTTTTGGCTTTTACTTTGCGAGGAATTGGATAGAGGTAGATTAGGAGAAAAACGATGTGCTGGGTTCCGAAGAGTTCGGAGAAAGAAACGGTTTGCGAATCCCTTAGCTGCCTGAACTGTCCGCAATCTATTAAATGTCAATTTTAATTGATTTGTAAACGAATGGAGCCGTTCCGCGAATTTTTCGAGTCGGCTCTATCTATGTTTGATTTGTATTCGAATTTATCGAATTCGAACTTTTCGGATGTCTCGAGCTTTTGAACTTCATTCTCGAAGCTTACTATCCGAACAATGATTCGAATAGCTCACAAATAAGTTCGAAGATTTCGTGTCTTCCTGTATTTGGATGTTTTCTTGTAAATTTTCTTTGAGTGCTTATTCTAGTATCTTATTATCAAAATCCTCGAGCTTCAATTTGCTAATAAAATATGCTGTTGGTTTTTGGATTGTTTTCACCATTGCTGTCACTGGTTTGTCACTTCGCTTGCTCGCAATGGCCTTTGTTTCAAATGTTTGTAGGCAATATGAGCATTAAATGGACGAGTCAATAAAGGTTGGCATTTTTGACTCAAATAGAAAGGAACGCGTTTTATACGCGGTAGGATGCGTTCAGACGGAACGCGTTTTCACACTGACAGGAAGTTCTATAAATAGAGTTACATTCCTTCATTCTGAAATCATTCCTTCTTCGAGTTTTCTCTCATCTTATAAGCGTTTGAGTGCTTAGTTCTATAATATTTGTGAGGTGTTTGTTCTCCTGTATTAAGAGAGTGTGTGTTCTCTTTGGAAACACAGTGAGTGAGTTGTACACCACAAAATATTATAGTGGAAATTCTTTTCATCTTGCCCGTAGTTTTTACCATAATAATTTTTAGGGGTTTTCCACGTAAATCTCGGTGTCCAGTTTATTCTTTATTTTCGAGTTTTATTATCTCAAATTACCGCAAGTGGGACCAACAAGTGGTATCAGAGCCTTGGTTTAAAATTTCTTAAAAATTCTGAGTATGCTCTGTGGTTGCAGCCTAGACTGATCTTCCACATCAGAAAAGATTTTTTGAGATTTTTTATTTAAGGTGAGATTATTTTGTCCAGTCTACTAAAATTGTTGTAGACATAATGGCGGGAAGGTACGAGATAGCAAAGTTCAATGGAAGCAATTTTATGTTGTGGAAAATAAAGATTCAAGCAGTTTTAAGAAAGGAGAATTGCTTGGCGGCTATTGGAGATAGACTGGTGGAAATTACGGATGATGGAAAGTGGAATGAGATGAATGACAACGCTGTTGCCAATTTACACTAGGCTATAGCAGACGAAGTTTTGTCAAGTATCTCTGAGATAAAAACAGCCAAAGTTATCTGGGATACTCTGACAAAGATGTATGTGGTCAAGTCGCAACACAACATGATTTTCCTAAAGAGAAGGCTTTATACTCTTCGAATGGTAGAATCCTCATCGATGACCGACCATATCAACACATTAAATACTCTATTTTCCCAACTCACTTCCATGTGGCATAAAATAGGGGAAAATGAACTTGTGGAGCTTCTACTTCAAAGTCTACCGGACATAACCAACAATATTCTTATGGGCTTTCTAAGATTCGACGATGTCTTAACTGCAATTCTCGGTGAAGAAAGTCGGTGCAAGAATAAGGAAGATAGGTTGGTAACATCGAAGCAGGCGGAGGCTTTACCGATGATAAGAGGAAGATTTATGGACCGTGACTCCAGTGGGCGCCAAAGACGAGGTAGATCAAAGTCGAGAAGTAAGAAGAAAAATATTTACTGCTTTAAATGTGGCGGTAAAGGGCACTTCAAGAAAGAGTGTACGAGTATCGAGAAGAGTTCTCAAGGAAATGTGGCCAGTACTTCAGGCAGTGGTGAAATATTATTCAGCGAAACAGCAACAGTTGCAGAAGGCAGACACAAATTTTGTGACACATGGATTATGGATTCAGGAGCGACGTGACACATAACGTCTCGGAGAGAATGGTTTGACCATTATGAACCAGTCTCAGGAGGATCTGTATTCATGGGAAATGATCATGCTTTGGAAATCGCTGGGGTCGGTACTATCAAAATTAAAATGTTTGATGACATCATTCGCACGATACAGGAGGTACGACATGTGAAAGGACTGACGAAAAATCTTTTGTCCTTGGGGCAATTGGATGATATCGGGTGCAAAACTCGGATCGAGAACGGGATCATGAAAATTGTGAAAGGCGCGCTTGTGGTTATGAAGGCGGAAAAGATTGCTGCAAATTTGTATGTACTTTTGGGAGAAACACACAAAGAGGCAGAACTAGCTGTTGCATCAATTGGTTCAGGAGAAGAATTAACAGTGTTATGGCATAGAAAGCTCGGGCATATGTCAGAACGGGAGTTGAAAATTCTCTCAGAACGGAAGCTGCTGCCGGGACTTACAAAAGTGTCACTACCCTTTTGTGAGCACTGTGTTACCAGTAAACAACACATATTAAAGTTTGGCACTTCTATTGTCAAGAGCAAAAGCATATTGGAGCTGATTCATTCGGATGTTTGGCAAGCACCAGTTGTATCCCTAGGAGGAGCGAGATACTTTGTCTCGTTCATTGATGATTTCTCTAGGAGATGTTGGGTGTATCCAATCAAGAAGAAATCAAATGTTTCCAGATCTTCAAAGATTTCAAAGCGCGGGTTGAACTTGATTCTGAGAAGAAAATCAAGTGTCTGAGGACTGACAATGGAGGAGAATATACCAGTGACGAGTTTGATGCATATTGTCAACATGAAGACATCAAAAGACAGTTCACAACAGCTTACACACCTCAACAGAATGGAGTGGCGGAGCGGATGAACAGAACCTTGTTGGACAAAACAAGAGCTATGTTGAGGACTGCGGGTCTAGAAAAGTCATTTTGGGCAGAAGCAGTCAAAACCGCTTGTTATATTATCAATCGTTCTCCTTCAGTGGCGATTGATCTGAAGACTCCGATGGAGTTGTGGACTGGGAAGCCGACAGATTATTCTCATTTGCATACATTTGGAAGTCCTGTGTACGTTCTGTACAATGAGCAAGAAAGATCGAAGCTGGATTTGAAATCCAAAAAATGTATCTTCTTGGGTTATGCTGATGGAGTAAAGGGGTTTCGCTTGTGGGATCCTACTGTTCACAAGCTTGTCATCAGCAGAGATGTTATCTTCGAGAAAGATAAAGTAAAGGGAGACAAAAGCATACAGAATTTAGAAACTACTATATTTCAGGTGGAAAATAAGACGGACGAAGGTCAAGTTTCTTGTGAAACAGTACCAGAGCACGAAGAACAAGAACAAGTTGAGTCTGAAGTTTCCAATGTGAGGCAGTCAACTCGAGACAGAAGACCACCAGGTTGGCTTTCAGATTATGTCACTGAAAGCAATATTGCATATTGTCTATTATCAGAGGATGGTGAGCCATCGAGTTTCCACGAGGCTACTCAAAGCTCGGATGTATCCTTGTAGATGATAGCAATGCAAGAAGAGTTGGAGGCATTAAACAAGAATAAAATTTGGGATCTTGTTACACTACCACGAGGAAGGAAAGTCATTGAAAATAGATGGGTCTATAAGATCAAGCGTGATGGCAATAACCAAATGGAACGGTATCGTGCTAGATTGGTGATAAAAGGGTATGCTCAGAAAGAAGACATTGATTTCAATGAGATATTTTCTCATGTGGTTCGGCTTACAACAGTCAGAGTAGTGTTGGCATTGTGTGCAGTGTTCGACCTACATCTAGAACAGCTAGATGTAAAAAGGGCGTTTATTCATGGAGATCTTGAAGAAGAAATCTATATGCTCCAGCCAGAAGGTTTTGCGGAAAAAGACAAAGAGAACTTAGTTAGCAGGTTGAACAAATCTCTGTACGGTCTCAAACAGACGCCGAGGTGTTGGTACAAGAGATTTGATTCCTATATCATAAGCCTTGGATACAACAGACTGAGTGCAGACCCTTGTACGTATTTCAAGAGGTCTGGTGATAATTATATCATTTTGCTGTTGTATGTGGACGACATGTTGGTAGCAGGCCCCAACAAAGATCATGTCCAAGGATTGAAGGCACAGTTGGCTAGGGAATTTGATATGAAGGACTTGGGACCAGCAAACAAGATTCTAGGGATGCAAGTTCACCGAGACAGAAGTAACATAAAGATTTGGATTTCCCAGAAAAATTATTTGAAGAAAATCTTGCAACGCTTCAACATGCAAGATAGTAAGCCAATTTCAACCCCTCTTCCTGTTAACTTCAAGTTATCCTCCGAGATGTGTCCTAGCAGTGAAGTAGAGAGGATGGAGATGTTTCGAGTACCATATGCATCAGTAGTGGGAAGTTTGATGTTCGCTCTGATCTGTACAAGACCGGACATTGCTCAAGCAGTGGGAGCAGTTAGTCGGTATATGACGAATCCTGGACAAGAGCATTGGAGCACTGTTAAGAGGATCCTTAGATACATTAAGGGTATCTCGAATGCTGCATTATGTTATGGAGGATCAGATTTTACACTCAGGGGCTATGTCGATTCAGATTATGCAGGTGATCCTGATAAGAGGAAATCTACTACTGGTTATGTGTTTACACTTGCAGGAGGAGCAGTAAGCTGGGTTTCAAAACTGCAGACAGTTGTGACGTTATCTACAACGGAGACAGAATATATGGCAGCTACTCAAGCTTGCAAAGAAGCAATATAGATTAAAAGGTTATTGGAGGAGATCGGGCACAAACAAGATAATGTTCTTTTGTTTTGTGACAGTCAGAGTGCATTGCACATCGCAAGGAATCCAGCCTTTCATTTCAGGACTAAACACATTGGAGTACAATTTCATTTTGTGCGGGAAGTAGTAGAGGAAGGAAGCGTGGATATGCAGAAGATTCATACAAAGGATAACATATCTGATTTTCTGACCAAGCCAGTGAACACTGATAAGTTTGAGTGGTGTAGATCCTCAAGTGGTCTAGCGGAAACGTAAGCAGCAGGGAATGGCAAAATTGAAAAGATGTGTGGAGATGTGCTTGATTCTCAATCAAATCTCCAAGTGGGAGAAATGTAAGGAACGCGTTTTATACGCGGTAGGATGCGTTCAGACGGAACGCGTTTTTAACGCGTTTTCGCACTGACAGAAAGTTCTATAAATAGAGCTACATTCCTTCATTCTGAAATTATCCCTTCTTCGAGTTTTCTCTCATCTTATAAGCATTTGAGTGCTTAGTTCTATAATATTTGTGAGGTGTTTGTTCTCCTGTATTAAGATAGTGTGTGTTCTATTTGAAAACACAGTGAGTGAGTTGTACACCACAAAATATTATAGTGGAAATTCTTTTCATCTTGCCCGTGGTTTTTACCCTAATAATTTTTAGGGGTTTTCCACGTAAATCTCGGTGTCCAGTTTATTCTTTATTTTCGGGTTTTATTATCTCAAATTACCGCAAGTGAGACCAACAATGTTACACAGTGCCTTTGGCATTCTTCGATGTTCCTGCTTGAACGGTACTCATTCCAGGTTGTTCACCAAGTTTCTTGTGGAGCTGCTCAAGTGGTTGTTTTATCTGAAGATGGCTTGTTACAAGCATGGGGTAATGTCTCTATAATATGTACTTAATCTAACATGCTATACTTGTTTGGCATTATCCTAATGCACACATTTTGTTTGTACCTGTTCTTTCTGACGCTAAGTTTATCTATAATGTTTACTCATTTTGCACTCTGCGTATTACATATCCTATGTTGGTTGATATTAGTTTCTATATCGTGGCCACATTGGAACTGTGAAGTCGAAACTTTTCAAATTTGGGTTTTCATTTTATTAATAAAATCTTGTCACTCGTCTGTCAAATCAGGTCATAATGAGTATGTCCAGATTAGCAGAGGTATTACTTGTGAAGGCTTTCAGGGGGCTCGTGTAATTAATGGTTATGCTAGGTTCCTTGACGAAGCCCCCGAGCTTTTGAATATCATCCATGTTTCTTGTGGAGAATATCACACTGCAGCCATGTCGGAAAAAAGAGAGGTGTAAGTGCTCCAGAGGTTCAGAGGACCGTTGTGATGTAAAAAAATTCTTGTGTTGAGATGAGAGTTGAAATTAGCCCATATAGAACGAGTAATTAGAAATCTTGGGGATTAGAACTTCATACATCGAGGTTTCCTTGTTTGATCTGCTTTAACTTTTTTGGAATGTTTTGTGAACACTTACACTTTGTTTCTTCTTCAAATTATTGATCTCATTTATTTTTCATAGCTATACTTGGGGACTTGGGAGCATGGGTCAACTTGGGCATTGTTCACTTCGGTCGGGTGATAAAGAGCTATTAACTAGACGTGTAGTTGCTCTAGACTGGGTGTTATGGATGTTTCATGTGGAGGTGTCCACACATGTGCTTTGACGGAGACAGGAGCTCTGTACGCTTGGAGCGGATGGGTTGCAGGGCAGTTAGGCCTTGGCCCGTGACTGGTTTCTTTCCCTGCTCTCTAAATGAATCTGAAACTATGCTTCACAATATACCCGTTGTGGTGATCCCTGTTAGAGTAGATGCCCTGCATGCCAACGGTTGGCTGGGGAATTTATTGACTCGAGTGTAATAAACAATCTTTATTTTAATATAATTTACTTTTTAATGGTTTCAGTTTACTTTATCTGTATACCCGTGCAATCAGCATAGATAAAGTCCTTGATTATACTTTAATACAAATGAATCGTAATTCGATGTTGAAACTCATTTGTAAACACTGTATAATCTAAATTCGTTCTTAGTCGATTCAGCCGCCTAAAACATGGATAAAGGTCGCTTGAGCTCGAGACTAGCATCTGTGATATTGTGTACCGCGTTTCTTGGTAAGGGTATAGAGATGTCCAAACATGCAGATGGGTAGTCATATGATGATTATACCGAACAACCCTCCATCGGACTTTCCAAGTGGTTATCATTCATCGAGAGGATAAGTCCGTGGTTATGATTGTACACCATTAGTCCTTACGACCCGGGACAACACTGAGGCTCTATATGCTAGGGCTGTGCTTTGACTCGTTTACCGGCTCCAGGAGAGTCATCAGGTGGCGAGATTGGGTACAGTTGCGACACATATAGGAGCCAGTGCATTGTAGTCGGGGATTCACCGCTCACCTACGGGTGTGGATATCCTATGTGATCTGATGAAATAATAGTGCGTGGAATCTCTGGCCAGAGTATGAGATGTACGTTGGAGAAGGAGTTCTCCAATAGTACATGCGATGCCACTATTATATGTGTCACATAGTTATCGAATTGATATGCAACCCTCGATGAACCAATGGTTGCAGATTCGATCGGGATATATGAGATGAAGGGACCGTACTGTACGCTAATCATAATCGACTGGTTCTTGCAGGCACTATCAGTGATACCTAGGGGATCATGGGGCGATGCTACTAGACGCTCTTACCATGATCCGATGGGTGCAATCAGAAATGAGTTCTGACATTCTTGATCAAGGTGTTGATGAAAAGAATGGGGCTAACTAGGGTAAGCCCGAATAAAGGAAATTGTCCTGAATCACAAAGAGTTGTGAACCCACGGCTAGCTGTATCCCTGAACCATTGAGGGTCACACAAGTACTGGATTATTTTGTTCCCGTTGAGATAATAAATTCAAGGAGTTGAATTTATAGAAAAACGTTGAGATAAAATTCAATAAGTTGAATTTATAAGAAATAAGTTTGATATGATCAATCGATAAGCTTATAAATAAAGTTTATAAAAGCTTATAGAAATTTTGAGAGTATGACTGTTAAGACAGTCAAGAGGAATGTACCCGCCTTATTTAGACATTGGTGATCTCGAAATTAAAATGTGCATCATAATAACAAACAAGTTGGAAATTGTCACATCGATGATATTGGATCGTCGATCGGGATTATGATGAGATTAATATAATGGGAGCATGGATCATGGGCTTATAAGAGTATAAGCTCATCATGCTAATTTATTAAAGTTCAAATGAGCTTTAATAATTGAATTATATTTTAATTGAGTTAANAATGGGGCTAACTAGGGTAAGCCCGAATAAAGGAAATTGTCCTGAATCACAAAGAGTTGTGAACCCACGGCTAGCTGTATCCCTGAACCATTGAGGGTCACACAAGTACTGGATTATTTTGTTCCCGTTGAGATAATAAATTCAAGGAGTTGAATTTATAGAAAACGTTGAGATAAAAATTCAATAAGTTGAATTTATAAGAAATAAGTTTGATATGATCAATCGATAAGCTTATAAATAAAGTTTATAAAAGCTTATAGAAATTTTGAGAGCATGACTGTTAAGACAGTCAAGAGGAATGCACCCGCCTTATTTAGACATTGGTGATCTCGAAATTAAAATGTGCATCATAATAACAAACAAGTTGGAAATTGTCACATCGATGATATTGGATCGTCGATCGGGATTATGATGAGATTAATATAATGGGAGCGTGGATCATGGGCTTATAAGAGTATAAGCCCATCATGCTAATTTATTAAAGTTCAAATGAGCTTTAATAATTGAATTATATTTTAATTGAGTTAAAATATAGCCCATTAAGTTTTTATAAAATATGGTATTGATTTATGCAATATGAAAATATTCATGATACCATAATTTAAAAACTTGCACACAAAGAAAATAATATTGGATGATTATGAGTGTGCTAATTTTGAGAGTCAAAGATTTATTGAAATCTAATTACTTAATTAATGTGATTAATTAAGGAAATGACCATTGGTTGAAATAATAAAATATTTATTGCATTGGTTTAGATAAATATAAGGACCTTATCTCTAGAAAATGGAAAAATCTCCAACATTCCATCAACCGATATTTGCAATGATAAGATATGCATTTAGAATCCTTAATTAACTTGATTAGTGAGACTAATTAAGAAAATAAGAGATTAGAAATAAATATAAGAATTTGATTCTTATTTTGCAAGCAGAGGCATCCGAAAGTTTTGGTTCCTCACAATATATGCTTTCGGCTTTTCAAGAAAAATAGGCTTGCTCTCAAAATCTTTTTCGAAAGGAAAAAAAAAAATTTGGCTTATAGTATTGAGTTGAATATTTTTCGTGTTTTATCTCTACGCAAAAATATCTTCTAATTTTCTAGTGCAAATTAAAAGAGGAACAAATAATCCGGTCGTGGACCTGATTCGGAGATCGAAGAACGTTCATAGGGATTTACAACAAGAGCTACGTCCGCTAATACCGGTGTAGTTGGAGCCAAGTGAAAAATTTCACTAAAGGTATAATTCTTTAACATCCTATGAATGTTTTGATTTTGAAAACCATACGAACGCCCAATCAAATATATTTTGATTGTCAAAATAAAATAAAAATTTTAAAACTTCCGCTGCGTTTGGACGCGTAGAAAACCGAGATCCAACAATCTCAACAAACGTGCAGCTGGTCGCTTGTGGACACTCTCACACTCTCATTTGTACCAAGGATGGAAGAATTCATGGGTGGGGCTACAACAGCTACGGCCAGGCTGCTAATGAGAATTCTACGTACGCTTGGTATCCTTCTCCAGTTGATTGGTATGCAACCTATAAAACTGATGCTTGTAATTTTGTTTTGATAATGATTGAATTTTTAAATGGGATCTTCTTTCTATGTAGGTGTGAGGGAGAAGTTCGGAAGTTGGCTGCAGGAGGTGGCCATTCAGCCGTGCTGACTGATGCATGTTCATTGAAGGAATTGTGCGAGTTCAGGCTCGCAGATAGTGTGACTCTGTCAAATGCATCTGCCATTGAGGATGCTGCATCAAGAACCGGATCAGATGCTTTGGTGCGTCTTTGTGGAAGATTCCTCAAAGAATTTTGATAATTTTATATACAAAAATTCTAAAACTACAAGTTTAGCCGTCTGAAATCCATGCTGTCTCATCTCAGCCCTCTTTGTCCTATCTCGTCCCTCTGAATTTCGCCTAGCGTTGCACAGCTACTATTTCATTGAGAAGAAAACTCATTCAAACATTTTTTGGGCAGGGAGCATTTTCTCAAGGGTGGAGATTGCGCCAATGACGACGACGACGATAAATTTACCCTTTCAATCTAAGGGCCATTGGATATTGTTTCAACCACTTGTAGCACTGAATTTCTTCATGCAAAGCCATTGATATTGGTGTAAACGGTAAAGGAATAAGTTATGTTCATCTGTGATGTGTGAATTGGAAAGAGTTGTGATATTAATATTTCTGTAAATTCTGAATAGTACAATAGTCCACGTTTAAAACCATTTTTCAGACATGGGGGCATATTAAAACGTATCTTAGAATGTAAAACTTTGTTTGACCGCAAATTAATAATGTCTCAGTGACCTGTTTTCTTGACATTTTTATCCACGAGCTAGGATATTTTTATTCTCTCAGAGGAGCTCAATGTGAACATTTTTAAACCCAAAAAAACAATGAATCCATAGATTTAAGAACATTTTTAATACAGCCATTTGTACAATAATATTAGAATCAAACCTTACCAGCAAGAATCTGACAACTTCAAGGTGGCCAATTACCTTTTATAAATAACTTAAAATACAAAACATGTTTTACACAATTCATTTATTATCATTGCCTCTGCAATCAAACAAGATCAATAACATCAAAATCAATCCCAGAAAAATACACATAAATATATATCTAATAATCAAATGAAAATTCATCACATGATCAAAGCATCCATCCCGGAACCAAACTGTTGTCGTTTTGGACGTGATTCATCGAAGCATTCATCTGACTCGAATTCGCCTGATCATTATATCTATTTCAAAGGGGGGAATATTAAAAAAATAAGTCAAATAAAGAAAAATGAACTTCAAAAGAACTTTGCTTAATTAAATTTAATTTAAGTAGGAAAAAAATACCCAATTTGCAGATCAGAATTGCATTGAAGAGGTTCAAAGAAGCCTTGGAAATGAACATTGTGATGATGTGTATATGCATTGCTTTGTTCTCCTTCCACCCAAGATTGCTGAAAGTGTTGTCCAGCATATATTTCTTGCAGCTGAATGCACCCAAAACAACAAAATAAAATATAATATGATTACTAGTTCATAAAAAATAAAAATTTTAAAAAAAAACGCCGGTAGTGTAGTCGCCTTATATTTTTAAATTACAGGCATAAATCTTCTGAAAGTTAGATACATATTAATGTAGTATGTATCCTCGTAATTTATAGAAATATAAGGTTTTTAAAAAACTATTGATTTTATATGGGCAGCTTGGTACCCTTTTTAACTTAGACATGGCTCACGAATTCAATTTGCCCTTCAATTTAATATAAATTTTTTTCCCTATGTTTTTCCTTATAATTAACCACGAAAGAAATTTTCACAATATATGTTCCAAAACATATTCCTTGACAGCCAAAAATATGCGAAAATAAAATAAAATGTATAGTTAATAATGCAAATGCATTACTACTATTAATTTATAGCATTGGGTTGACTACTAACCTTTCTTTCTAATGAGCTATTATCTTCGAGCATTAACTTCTCCTGCAATTAAAGAATGTACATAAGAATATGCAATTGCCTAGCAATTATCAAAATATGAAAATTAAAGAATATAAATAAATATATATTTACCTTAGCTTGAAGATCAGTAAGTTGATCAAGCATATTCTGTGTCTGCAATATACAATTTAAAGTGTAAGTAGAGACAATTCCCTAAAATATAATCTTATAACTAATAATCAAATTTTGTAATTTTAATCAGGTACATATATATGTAAATCATTGCATACAACTATGTGTAGTGTATATATCGGAAATTAGGTTACAACTATTTAGGCTTTGACCTTGATGATCCTGTAAATTAGGTTACTTTAATTTGTCTTTAGTCTCATTTCATCGCTGACATAGCATGAAGTTCAACAAGTCGTCAATATTAGATATCAAGTCGACACTTCGATGAAATACAACTAAAAGCCAACAAACCTAACTCAAAAAGCGACGCGCTCAAATTTTGACTACCTAGATGATCAAAACCTATATACATATATATTTTTTAATTTCTAGAAAGAGATGTTGCATGAAAATGAACTTTTACCCTTGTAGACCGGATGTGGTGCAATGATGTCTCCAGTTGAGCCTCAATCTGCTCAAGATCATTCATGTTTAGGGGTCCCAAATCATCTCCAAGAAGATGTCTGCATGCATCACTTTTATTAGGAAATTCATGCAACTTCAGTGGTAATTACTATTTTGTCTCTCTTGTTTAAGCCTAAAATCTCTTGTTTCATGATCTAATCTACTAGCAGATCAGAACTGCGGCCTAGCCATAAAACACAGGAGATGAATGTTAAATACCTTTGGCATCGTTGCAGCGACTCGTATTTTGATTTTAGTTTTACATATTCCACATAGCTGCTTTGCTACGAGAGAAATTTCAAGAATGAATTAGTAAGTTAATGTTTCTAAATTTAAAATATTTTGAATACAATCATTTTTTTGAATTTTTCCAATGCTTACTTACTATTTGTATAGAATTGGTAGGATTAATATTGACCATCACACAAATACCTCAATGTCGTTGGTTGGATGATTGACTTCTTGTGAACCATAACTGCATTTCTGATACCTTTCGAGTGTCTTGAGCATGCTGATTAGTTAAAATGTAGAAATATTTAAATAAGATTGAAATATTGTAATTTCATAGAGAATATGATTTGGCAGAGTGTGTATGTGTGTTCTAATACAAGAATATTAATTTATAAAAGTTACACCTATACTTTTATTTTTTAGACCATTTTAAACTACCAAATAATACACACATATATACATGCACACACGAGCGGAAATTCGATGCTGCGAGTAGAACGCTTGGGGTCATTGGATCTAGGCTTACAGCACCAGCCACGAATTTCCCCACACGAAAGTAAAATATTCTCACAATTTTTCGGTTGTTCCAATTTCTTGTTGAGTACAAATCCAATCTCATCTCATTGTAACTTTTCAATTTATTATACATTAATTAAAGGGTACAATCATATAATTTAGTCTATTTATCTTGAATCTTGATTTCGACCCTTAAATGCCCTTGTTCTCTATAAGATCTCAAAGATGCTACTTTGATAATATAATATTATATAATCCTCAATTTATGCATGGAAATTTCTATCAACAAATATGGCAAACATTAAAACATCAAGATAATTCAAGATCACAAAAACTCTCGTGAGGGTCAATTTTGTCAGACGACTCTCTGACCCGACCCAACTCATGCAAAAATATAATTTTTTACGACAACGATATTATTTTCCATGATAATTATGCTGGTTAAAGATATGAAGGTTAAATTAAATTGATGGCTCACCGATAATAATTGTTACCACCCCTTCGATACTTTGAGCATATATTTTTAACCAGTGATTATAATAATAATAATAAAAACAAACAAATGAACGTAATAATATAAGTAGTAGGTATCTTTTGAGACGGTACCACGAATCTTTATCTGTGAGATGGTCAACCCTACCGATATTCATAATAAAAAAAAATACTCTTAGCATGAAAAGTAATATTTTTTCATGGATGACCCAAATAAGAGATCCGTCCCACAAAATACGACCAGTGAGACCGTCTCACACAAGTTTTTGCCTAATATAAGGTACAAGAACTTATACTCCATGAACATCTAAAGAAGGATGCGATCTGCAGAGAATTAAGGGATACTGGAATAAAAGAAAATAATATGCAATAATTAGCATTTTTTCCCTATCAAAATGGATTTGACTGAAGAAAATCCAAAATCTCTGGTTCCATTGGATTATAGATCTGGTCACGCTCACAAAAATTATAAAGTAAATCCGACTGAAAAGTAAATGAATGGTTTGATATCATTGAATAATGATCTGCCATCAAATAAAAGCACTAAAAAATCAAGAAATGTACAAAGTCACAATTTTTTTTATAAAAAAGTGCAAATTAAGAAAGAAAACGGAAAGAATTTTCGAACACAAGAATCTTACAAATTCTTGAACAAGATCCCATTACCAATATCAAGAAACCTAAAAGAAATTTCTGATCAAAGCTGATAATGATCAAATAACATAATAAACAAAAACAAAACTTGCATCTTAAAATCAAGAAACGTAAAGAAACCAAACCAAACCACAACCATAATCATGAACTAAAAAATATACAACTACGAAACAAAAAAAAGGATAGATTTAAGGATCAAAATACTTGGAGGAGCTGCAGAATTCGTAGAGCTTTCCCCGATTAGAGAAGATGATAAGCGCAACCTCAGCATCGCAGAGCACAGAGAGCTCATAAGCTTTTTTGAATAGCCCATTTCTCCTCTTTGCAAATGTAACCTGCCTATTTATTTTGTTCTCTATTCTCTTCAACTCCACCCTCCCTCTACCCATATTATTATAAGTAAACAAATCCAAACCTATATCTATCTATATATCCCTATATTTTCGTTATGGGTTCTGATTTTTTTTAATCTCTTTCCCTGTTAGCCAAAACTGTGAAAATCTTGAAACCCTAAACACAAAGAAACTCAAAAAACTGACATATTTATGAGCATATACATATATATGTACACCTGTAAAAGATTTCTTCTTTATTAATTTATTTGGGTTTGATTTTAATATTTAATTTTTCTGAAAGAACCAGCCCAAGATCTTGTGTTAGATGTGTAGATGAGATATGGAAACCTAGGGTTGGTGTTATGTTTTATCCACGGGGATGAAGGCTGAGGTTTCGAGCTAGCGATGGGCACGTGGGGCACAGTGTCGGGAGATTTGAGGGTGGTTGTCCGTAACGCGGCGTATGGGAGCGTGGCGGTGGACCGTGTTGACCATCGGGTAATCAAAGAAAATTTCTTATCAGACAGCCGTCGCCAATTAAAAATCGCTCAACACGTGTCGGATCGTAAGTGGTTTCGAATCCTTGCTTTCTGCTAATAATCAGTTTCAGTCGTGTCCATAAATATTAAATACCCCCTAATTGTATGTATATTGTTTCGAAATAATTATGTGACCTCTTTCAAAGAAAAATTATTACGTGACTTAATAATTAATTTTTTTTTTGAAAGCGACCTAATAATTAATTTAACATTGCTAAAAACACAAATTTTTTTTTACGATCAAATCTTGTAATTTATTGAAAATTTAAGAGGTCTTTCGTTACAAGATCAATCAGTCTCCCACACGAAGTAAGACGAGGATGAAATAGTAAAAACAGCAATTGAATGGGTAACTACATTTGTCGATCGCCTAATATGGCTAAGAGTAGTATTACTTTGAGAGTTCAAGAAAATTCTGATATCTGTAGCTATGGACCCTACATAACTGAGATTCTCTTCTGACCTTGTGACTGTTTGTACTGCTAGAGGAGAGTCTGATGTAACTTGATGAATCTGTAAGTTGTGAATTTGAGAGATCTTTAAACCATCTTCAATAACGAGAAGTTTAGCACACGTAATAAACTGGGGTTTACTCCCGGGGTATCACCAGGTACCTCTTTCAATTTATTGGGAATCTTAGGACTGCGTGAGATGTTTGGGTAAATATCTCATCTCCATTATATATATAAAGTAAAAAATGTATCTCAAAGCATATAAATGTAATATATAGATTTACAACTTACCTGAGACATGCGTACATATAAAATGTTACATAAAATATTGTTGGAAAATTTTATATAAAGCACAATTACGTTGGAATATATTTTCCTCGACTATTATGTTTGAGTTTTTATTTTATTATTAATATTTATTTATATAAAAAAAAAGGCTAAAATTGATAGCAATGCCAGCTCCAGCCCATTGGTCGGGCCTCAAAAATTTTTTAATCTTTTATTATTATTATAGTTTTTTTTTTCATTTAAAATTTCAGTGGGATCCTCATTTTTTTTAATAAAAAAATCTATTCATTTTTAAAAAGCTATTTTTCTTTGTTAAATTTCTCTACTCAGATGAGTTAGGTTGCTCAAATTGAGTCAATTATATATCATGCCTTTTTTATTAAATGTGATTTTTATTGTCGGTTTGTATGTTGAGATTTGTGTTAGGATCGGATTGAAAGGTAAAAGAGTTTAGAAAGGAGTTGAATAAACATTTTAAAATTTTTGACTCTTGTTCGATAATACTGAATCAGTTTAGTGATAAACTGAATTCAAGAATCTTGTTGTCGATATCATTCAGTTAACTAATATAAGTGCGGAAATAAACTAAATGATAGATTGAATACTCAAAGAATAACTGAAACAAAGAACACAAAGATTTTATGGATGTTCGGAGGCTTCAAATGCTTATATGTCACCCTTTCTATCACAAGGATATGTTTTCTAGTAAAAGGCTTTGATTAATTACAAAAGTTGTAATAACTCACTTCAGTTTGGACTTAGACACTGTCAAATTGAAATTCTTATTTCCCTTTACAATTTATCTGTATACAACTGATTTTAGAAGTTCGAATACAACAATGTAAGGTGATAATGCTTTAGCTCAGATGGTAACCTGAAATCTATGAAATATCTCTATTAAGTGTGAGTTTTTCTGTATGAATATCGTAACTGAACTTGTATGCTTGAATTCAAAATTCACTCAGAATAATTGTGCAAAAGTTCTTGTCTCAATTGAACTCCTCGGCTATTTATAGGTTTTGCTTCCAACGGCAACATTGAATGCATTAATTAATCACTACAAGAAAAAAGGCAAAAGACAACGGTTAAAAACCGTTGTCGTAGGTCAAATAAAATCGTTGTTAAAAGCCATGTGGTTAAAGGGTGTGCTCAAAGACAACGGTGAAAAACCGTTGTCGTAGACGTCTAAAGACGACGGTGAAAAATCGTTGTCGTAGGTATGTAAAACCGTTAAAGGTCTTGTGGTTAAAGCATTTGCTAAAAGACAACAGTTTCAGAGAGATGTGGTAGCTACAATTTGCGACGGTTTTTTACGGTCTTAATGTTACATTGTCGCTAAATAGCGACAGTTTACTAAACCGTTGTAAAAGTAGCGACGGTGTTTTATAAACATCGTCGCTAATTATAGCGACAGTTTTGTATGTTTTCCGTCGCTAATGTTTTCAATAAAATAAAAAAAATTTCTCGTTTAATATTTTAATAAATAAATATATAAAAAAAACTCAAAATCTTACTATGCTAACTATATTCTTTGATTTTAAAAATTTATTAATATTTATATTTAAAGAGAAAAAATTTATCCTAATTCGAAACTAAAATTGTGTGAAGGAGAAAAATTTTAAATGTTGTGAAGTGGTGTGGTAGAAAATGGACCGAGGATGGAGATATTTATAGAACGTTTGCGACGATTTTGTCTTAGCGACGGTTATTTTTCTAACTGTCGCCGATTTAAAATTAGCGATGCCTTTACAAGAACCGTCGCTATATTTAGCAACGGTTATTAAAACCGTCGCTAAACTTAGCGACAGTTATACTTTAACCGTTGCAAAGTTTAAATTCGCGACGGTATAGTATAACCGTCGCTAAAGTTAGTGACGGATTTTGCTTAAACTGTCGCAAAATGTAATATTTACAACAAATTTATTAAAAAACCAGTTAAAAGACAACGGTTTTTTACAAACCGTTGTCGTAGTTTTAAGAAAAACGCTAATAGACAACAGTTTAAAAATCGTTGTCGTAGCACAAAAAAAATACTCATAGACAACGGTTTTTAAAAACCGTTGTCGTATATATATCAAATACAACGGTATTAAAGAAAACGTTGTCTTTGAGCGGATTTTTTTAGGCTACGACAACGGTTTTTATTAAAATCGTTGTTTTTTCTTGTAGTGAATATTTATCTGTTGATTTGACCTTTCTGAATGCTTCAACATTCTTCTGACAATAGTACATTGTGACATTCTTATATACAGTACTCCTACTATGAGTTACAGTCTGTTTTTGTACAAATTGCCGGTTGTTTGCTACGTTCTGACTGATAACATGTCAAACTGATTATTATTTGACTATATAGGCGATCGGTTGAGCTGAGTGTATAACAAATGAGTTCCAACTGATGGTTTCAGTTAGCTTCGATCAGTTCGTTTGCCTCTGATTATTTAACTCGTTAATTATCAGTTCGGACAACTTCAGTTTGGATAGTTTAATATCGAATTAATTTAGTGGAGCCAATCAGTTCGACAATCTTCAAAAAGTTTTAATTGTCAAACTCCGAAATTCTAATTCTAACCGTTTGTGTTTTATTTTTAATTAATTTTTGTTTTTTGGTCTATGAGATTCTATAGTCTTGTAATTTGCTTATTTGGTCCTTGGACTGATTTTTAATCAATTCGATCATAATTATCCCTTGCATCTGTTAATATTTTAATTATAATTTGTATTTGTTTCTGGAAAAAATCAATTATTTACACTTTTTTATTTTAGTGATTTTGTATTATACATATATTCGTCTTTGACTTGTGAGATTATACCTAGAAAGTTATTTCATTGAGTTCTTTTTTGTCTATATATGTATTTTTTTTAATAATTTAATAAATTTATGTAGTATATTTGATATTGGTAATAATTATGTATATTAATGATCAGCTCATATGTACTATTTTTATATTTAATAAATTGATAGGCTCATAATAGTTGTATTTTTTTGTTGTCATACCTCTCATTGTTACCACTTTCAACGTTCTTAATTGACACATTTTTGTGTGATTTTATTGTAGGTGGAAGTTTTCTGTTCTTGCGATAAATCTGGGCTAAAAATGATGATTTTATATCACAATTAAAGTTGTCAATTTGATTTTAGTGTAAGACGTAGAGCAGAAAAATTCAGAAGATGTTTTTGGATAAGGCGTGACCACGCCTTATGACTACTCCTCGGCTACCTAGTGAGAGTTGAGGAATTTTCATATCAAGGAATAATACTAGAGAGAGTTTTTTCCATAAAAAACTCTATATTCTTGGAAGATATTTTCTAAGTATTTTATTTTAATGATTATGTTATAATTATTGAGCCAATATATTTTTGGACTAAAAATATTTCCTTTCAACCTACAAAATCTCACGTGAGAAAGGAGGCAACAGATTTTTTTCTCATTCAACTCACAATTCCTTCCACCCTCATCACACGTGAAGAGAAGAGAAAGGCGCAAGGATTTTCTCCACACCTTTAGGCTAAGTTTTATTTATGATTTAAGGGTTGTTTTTACTGTTTAATTTATCACTGTGAGGTATTCGTTCTTAAATTCAATATTCTTTTTATTCCAAGTATTTGTCGATTTATGATTTAATTATATGAATATTGTATGTCGATTAATCTGACAATTTAATTCGATATATGATTTTCTACTGCTAACCATGAATTCAGTGATCCGTAATTGTCATGAATGATTGGTACATGAGTAGCATAGATTAGATGTGTTGTGCTATCATAATATATTTAATCTAAATAAATCAACAAAACTGTATTTATCCATTGCAGCTATCTCGATTGTTAGATTTCAGTATTAACTGTTTTCACAAATCTAAAAGCAATCGTTAATTAATATGGAACGCTATCGTGCCCAGTTGGTTATTGATAAGTTTTGACTGGATGCTGGGTTCGGTCAATTAATTTAGGAAAACACATGAATTTTAGCGGTTATCCCTATAATTCTAAAGTTAATTGTTTGGAACAACTTGAATAAATTATTTGTTTGCCGATGAACATTGATTTAATTAAATAGTAGAACTTCCTTGAATCAGATCTTTCTAGTATTAAATTTTTCATTTTAATCTAGTAGATAAATTATCATTTAAATTTATTGTTTTCTTTTCTTTGATAAATTTAGTTCATTATTTTATTAAATTCATATTCAAAAATCCCCTCCTTTATTTGCATTTTTACTCGAAAGAAATAATCTCCCGTTCCCTGTGGATTCGACCCTGTTCACCATTACACTAATTTTACTTAGAGAGTAGGAATTTAAGTTTGGTGGCTCAACGACAGCACACCATAAATATATATCTAAGACCTTCTCCTAAAAATTAGGCAAAAACTTGTGTGAGACGGTCTCACGGATCGTAATTGTGAGACGGATCTCTTATTTGGGTCATCCATGGAAAAGTATTATTTTTTATGCTAAGAGTATTACTTTTTATTGTGAATATGGGTAAGGTTGACCCTTCTCACAGATTAAGATCCGTGAGACGGTCTCACATGAGACCCACTCTAAAAATTAACCTATGACCTTCAATTTTCTGGAAACGGCCCTGATAGAAAGAACTATTTTGGGTAAAAAGTTTTGCTCTATATATATGTTGTCGATACAAAAAAATAGATAGATATTGTATGATGTAACTAATAAGTTCGAGTTTATTATGATTTTTCTTGTGGTAGAACAAGCGCGTTTTGATTTAATGATCCATTAGGTCATTAAGACCCAAAACTTACCATTTGATAAGAAAACTCTTTGCTTAAATGTTTCTACTATCCATTTAGTCAATTAAAAAATATAAAAATTGTAACCACCATAGGTCATAGGCTGACCAAACACGAGCTTCAGCCTATATTCGTGCACAACTACTAATCATGAGCGTAAGTTGGTCCAGCATGAGTCGTAGCCATGTCCATGCACTGTCACTTATAGAATATCTCACCCTTGAAAAGTGGTTTCTTTCGCCTCCCCCAACACTCAAACTCAAGACTTTCAGACTTAAGTACTTAGATTCCTACAGTGTTGGTATCAATTGAACTAATTTCGATTTTAAAAAAATAGTCATTAATTGGTTGAATTTAAGTAGATATGCATGTATGCGTAATTGATGTCATGTTGCATGCCACATTCATGTACCATCACTTTCTTCTTATATTGTAAGTCCATATGTATGCAAGTTTGTGGTGTTAATTAGAAATTTGTAACTCAAATATAAATTTAACGTAAAGGTTATAAATTTTTTTCCTTATAATACTTCAAACGAGATGAAATTTCATAATTATGAAAGAAAACCCTGTTAAAATTAAGAAATAGCGACGTATCTTTGTGTATATTTCCAAGTAGTTTTTCATCAAATACTTGCAAAATATAAATTTCTACAGGCAACGTGTGAAGATGAAGATGGTAAATAATAACGAGATGTAATTTATATTTTCATTATTTGGACCAAATGCGAATTTTATTATCCTAATTATGTCCATAAAATTAATCTTACACAAAAAAAATTGTGAGACGGTCTTACGAATCAATTTTGTGAGACAAATCTTTTATCTGGGTCACTCATAAAAAATAATTTTGTTTATGCCAAAATTATTATTTATTAGTACGTAAATATAGACAGTGTTGACTCATCTCACAAATAAATATCCGCAAGACCGTCTCACAAATAAAAATATGTGAGACCATCTCACAAGAGAGCTATTATTAATCTTATCTTTTTAAAAATGGCAAGTTACTTTCATGAAAAATTCATTGTAACTAATGAATGTGATTTGTCATTTGTGACACGCACTTAGACTAACCAAAAAGAAATATCCAAAAAAGCACGACGTTTTATTTTTTTCAACGCACGTAATTAAAAATTTATTTAAAAACATGTTAAAATAGAAGTTACTTCTCAAATGAAAATTATTTATCTTTATTTCTAAATATTTGTGCTATGGATATTATATAACTAAAAATATAGGAGTTTTTTTTTATAATAATTAGAATGATCACAATCGCCAAGGGATTCTGGTTCGAGGATTTGGATCCTCTGCTATGGCTGGAAACACAGCACTTGGTGCTGTGCATTTTTTACATGAGATGATCAGTTGATCATCTGATGGACCTCACACAGTTTCAGATAAAATTAAAAATTGTCGGAGGAAATGATATCATCTCGTGTAAAAATTGCACAGTACCAGGTGCTGTGTTTTCAGTCAGCCACAGCAGAGGATCCAAATCCTTGGTTCGATCAGTGAACTCTACATTAATATAAGGTAATATATATTTGACCACCCTCGTCAAGTATGAGCCATGAGACGGCTACCTCATGAACCTCACCTCTTATACGGACTTGATAAAAAAAAAAAAAAAGTCTTAACAAATTTTTAAATTGCATTACTTAGTTATCCTTTTTTAGGAATTAATTTTTTCATAATGTCTAACAGAGGATCTAGAACTTTTGACGGCGAGTTTAAGCTCAGGTCGCATCGTCCCGTATACATCAGTCGATTAGATTTAATAAACAGTTATTAACCCAACTATTAACTGACTCTTAAATGTAGTAAACTTGTTAAATTTACGCATACAAATCAGATAATCAAATTGAGGACAGACCAATCTAATGGATTAATATACCGAGCACTTACATGTTAATCTCGACCTTTCAATAAAAAAGAATATTCAAAATAAATGGAACTCTATACAGAGGCCGGAATATGGTTGTATTATAGAGTACTTAAGGTAAATCAGACATCGTTTATATCAAAACCTCTTGATTTAATGACATTAGCTCTCTCATTTAGGAAATGAGCACTGCCATGTTCGAATCGTGGTCGCGAGTTTGCACATCAAATAATACATTGCGTTTTGCATGGCATCGATGTTCATGAATGTGTGTGAAGAAAGCAAGCAAGATTATTCTTAGTCGTATATAATGTAAAATTCTCAAAAAATGAAAAACCAATAACTATAATTTCGTAAAAAAAACGACCCTTGAACCAAACAATATACTTCGTTCCTATTATGAAAAACATATATTATTACCGTGCGATATTTATAATTTTAAAGTATTTTTATATTTAAAAATTGAAGAATGTGACATTAATATGAAATCCAAGGGTCCGAAAGAAAAGAAGAAATTGATATTTTAGTTCGTTAGTAACGTCTCTTCATTTCGTGACCTCCGTGTATTTTCGGGAATCGACTATACGGTACGGATTTAGGGGTATCGTCCACGTGTCAGATTATGACACGCTGAGAGATTAGGTTGTTGGAAGAATCTGGAACGACAGCACAGTATATTTAAGACAAACTTTACACGTGTCGATAAACTGCCCAGTTCTGCCAATCTGCCGGCGAGTGATAGAAAACGGGGGCCGTTCTGCAATTATTTCCTTTTAGATTTGAAAATTGTACGGTTTTAGGGCTAATAATCATATGCTTTATCTAATGTATATTGTACAGAATTTTTGTCGTTTTACTATTACATTTACGTGATCATATAATAAATTATTAATTATTGTTTTAAAAACAAATTTTTAGACTTTATGGTTACATCAAAAGTTATAAATAATAATCAAATAGCAAGAAAACATGTATTCTAGTTCTTGTGGGTATGGGTCTTTTCCCTCATGCCGTAAGAAAACATGTATTTTAGTTCTTGTAATATTATTAAAAATAAAGTGAGCAAATGCTTTAGAAGCAACTGCCGAGTCCTAAATTTGTTTTACATTGCAACAATGTAAGGAAAAAAATAAACTAATACAGCTTCATCTATTTCGATGATATGCATCCAAAATAACCGACCATATAAACTGAATCGCGTTTAAAAAATACTTGAATGAACCGTAATAAAATGGTTTGGTTTTGGACCAGAGATATTTAAAACCAACAACGGAACAGTTGTAGAGTAAAATCAAACCAAACCGACCAATGCTGACCCCTAATTATACATGTATCAGCGTAAAGTGTCTACTTAGGCGCTAATAGATCGGCCTGTTATGAGTCATGGGAAATACGTGTCTATCTGCTAGTGATGTCTCATATATTTTATATATCACTTTTATCATTTCTTTACAGCTGACTATGTTCTCAGCAAACACAATATTACCCGTTAAGATTTAGCGTCATTCTTTTACGGTTCACTTAGCCAACTAGATCAAGTAGTACAATATCAATAACTTAACACACAAGAACTTCACTTGAGGTCACTTATCTCAGTACTACTCTCGGTTATGCACGCTTAGCTCAACACAAATAAATGATTAATTATTAACTAACATAATATAATGACATGTAAATCGATATGGGTAGAAGGATATTTTGTTCGATGAAAATCCATCATGGGGTGTGAAAGGTTTTGATGCTTCAGTTAAGAGGAGGAATTAGAACATGTACATTTGGGGATATTAGCAAATCTATTCCATCTAAGTGTCTTACCGCCCGTGGCGGAACAATAAATAT
Organism: Primulina huaijiensis; assembly: GCF_012295235.1. Lineage (NCBI taxonomy): Eukaryota > Viridiplantae > Streptophyta > Magnoliopsida > Lamiales > Gesneriaceae > Primulina > Primulina huaijiensis. Next base: position 16,449,800 of record NC_133315.1, on the reverse strand, counting down.
TGGGTTACTCAGACTAAAATTTTCAAATTATGATCTTTTAATATTTTTAATTGAGCTACTCACACTAAAATCAAATTAATCCAAAATTAATACATAAAATTTTTTGGGGAACATGCATAGCTCCGCCATTGCTGACCACCACGACATCTTTATAAATGGTAGTGTATGGAAATTCTTGACATTGTGGCCATCTTTTTTGGAGCTTTTATATGGTCAAACTCGCTATCATTAATAACAGGTGAGTTGATTTTACTCTATAAAATATACTTAAAAAATATGCACTCTTAATTGATGGTTAAATAAATTTTTTTAAATATAATTTTGCATTTATTAATAGATCTTTTTTTAAAAAAAAGTGAAAATCTTTATATTTATTTTTATATTGTTATTAATTTTTATTACTCATTCGAAAATAAATCATAACAGAATGGTGAATCGGTAATGGTTTTGGGAAAATATATTGATGATGATTTGGTTTGATAAAAATTACCGAACTAAATTATCGTTTCATTAAAGAATGTAGGTGAAAAAAATCCCCCCATTTTCAATAAAAAAAATTAAGGGAAAATTTTATAATAATAAATTATTTAAATTTATCAATTTATTTAACAAATTTCATTCAGTATGTTCCTAATTTATTTATTTATCCATCAATTGAATTGTATTACTAAATTTTTAAATTTGAATTTTATAATCATAATTTATGAGCAAAGTGGAATTCTATATGGTCAACTTTTAGTTCAAGAATAATGACACTTTTCTTTTCTTTTCTTTTTTATTTTTTGCAAAGATGCAGGCACACGATATTTTTTCCACAAAAATACTTCTGTTTGCCTTGGTGGCTTGGATTTTTATCGTAGAATATTTTCACTCTCAAAATTTCAATGATAGAAATTTCTTTAACCTGCCCAAATTTTAATATTTAAGATAAATTTTATTTTTGACCAAACATATTTTAAAACTTTACTACATAAATTTAAATCAACACGAAATCCAATTAGATGTTACACTAATTACTTGATTACGGTAAAAACAAACTAGCTTGGAGAAGAGAATTTACTAATCATCAAATTTGGGTTTCATATATATTAGCAAAATACATATGTTCAAAAATAATTAATTAAATTATCTTTAATCAAAATATGTATTTTATAAGTAGAAAAAAAATGAAAATTAGCTAATTTAATCCTCAAATTGTCATGTATTTTGTTTTGGTACTCTAACTTGTCAAGGTTGAGTCTTAGTCCTATAACTTTGGTTTTTGTTGAACTTTAATCATATTTCTCCGGAACACTGACGGGACACTGGAAAATTATAATGTGACACTGGAAAATGCTTACGTCACATTATAAATTGATGATGTGTAAGGCATCATGTTAGTAATCCGGTTAAATAGGACTAAAAACCAAATTGACTATTTTCTCAAAAAAAAATATTACACCTTCCATGATTTATAATTCCCCAGTTGATCAAGAAATTCTCTCTCTATACCAACCAAACAAATCGACTGCCAACATATAGACTCCATCGTCATTGAGACACAAGGCAGAATCCTTGAAGAATCATATGACAAAGAAACAGAACATGCCTGTACTATGCAAACTTTTAGAGTTTCAAGCTCGGTTTAGTGGAATCTTAAGAGCACTCTTGAGCAAGAAAAATGCCCTTTGGCAAGACAATTGCTGCAGCGAGACGATCTCGATTTCGACTTTCCATCCATTGATGGAGTATGATCAACAACAGGAATCAAACTGAACAACCCACCTTCTTTAATCAATCCAGAGCCTTTGCATCTGGAGCAGGCAATCAGCTTCAGGTCACCACATCTCTTGCACATTCCCAAAGAACTGCTAGTTAGGGAGTAATTCAAAGCATCAGAATTCATTTATATGAGATTATTGGTTCTACCACACATCCCACGAGTTCGAGTCTTGAAGAATAAAACTCTCTATTTTAATTAAGTTGATCTTAGAGTAGTCTTTATTGCCTAACATTCCACCAACTTGCACTGTGCTTTTTGGATATTAAATTTAGGATTTATATTCCAGATTTCAAGCTACCTAGTCTTTGTTATCTAATATTCGATCAACTTAAATATATATGCTTTAGGTATTAAATCTAGAATAGATATCCTTAACTTCAGCGAACTCAGGATGGTCTTTATTGTCTAACACTCTACCAGATTTCGAGCTTACGCATGTGTTTACACTTAAGTTAAAACAATCATCTTCCACAAGTTCAAGTTTATAGAAGATTTAATATCCAAAAATGCAAATCGGTCGGACATTAGGCAACAAAAGCTACCCAACAGCAACTTAATTATATACATATGGGGTTTTGCGATCCCAAAATATCATGTTGAACTGGTTTGCACTCCACACCAACGTAAATGTAAACATTCTTATGATTATTGTGTATGTTTTGAGCGTTAAATGTAGGATATATATTCCAGATTTCAAGATTGTACATGTGCTTAAACTTAGAACTTTCTTCTTCAACTCGCTGGAGCTTTTGAACAAATCGACTATATAAATTCCTTGATCAGTTACAGAGTAAGAGCATGGCCAGTTTATTTGTCCCTCTACTTCTGAAGATCGAATCATAAAAATCCCTTCAATTTAATTCAAGATTCTAAAGTTGTATCATTTCAGCATAACAAGAACTTTGTTCTCCACAGGTAAGCAGACGCTATCAAATCCAAAAGGAATTAAACTAGACACAATATTCAAAACTAAAGTAGTTTTTGAGCTCATCAATCTCCAAAATTCCAACTCGGAATTGGAAGAAATAAAAGGGTTTAAGGTGAAGTACCTTCGCTGGGAAGAAGCAATGAAGGAATCGATGGAAATGGTAGCGGAAAGCATTAGAGCCCCAACAGCATAGCCTGCAATTTCCGACGCTGTTATGTTTTCAAACATGATTCGTGGTTTCTTTCTTCACAGGCTTGGCCTATCCCGGGAAAGACATGATTTCATATATTTCGACAACCTGAAATTCTTAACCTAGTTATAACTTGATTCATCATTCTCTAACATCGAAGTCGTTGTAGTATAGTGGTGAGTATTCCCGCCTGTCACGCGGGTGACCCGGGTTCGATCCCCGGCAACGGCGATACTTTTTTAAAAAAAATTGGGTTTTTAATGGGCCTTACAGGCCCAATGCTTGTCTGGGCTATTTTATTCCAAAGCTTACGTTTGCTTGATTCTATTCAAACTAACCTTCAAACTGTGTTAGCGTCATCTTTTTGTCCAAGACTTTGCCTAGATGTTTCTCATTTCGTTTCCATGTTTCCGAATTTTTTTATTAAACTATCATCGTGAATTCTTCCATGTAATATTATTTTACCATAAGTATTTATTTGTCTTTTTCATGCATTAGTCCGTTTCATCGGTGGTTTGCTCGCAGCGTACTGGAACGGCTGCCGTTGTGGCCATGGTTCGCAATCGCGGTCGCGGAAGTCACCGTTCCAGTTCTCATGACATTTTGTGGAACGGTCACGGCGTTGATATTTTTTAAAAATTAATATAAATTGAAAATTTTGGAAAAATATTTAAAAATATGTAAATCAAAATAAATATCATTTAAATAGATTATTTGATGAAAACAATATAATAAATATATTTTTTAAATTTTATTCACGACTTATTGAATCACAAAGCATATCTTTGTTATATATCGAAATTTTCACAATCCTCTCAAAATTAAAATATATTATTAAGAAAGTTTTTGGTTATAATCAATTGTTTGTTTGTGTATTCAAGTATTCCAGAATACTTTACTCCTATATTCCTTTTTTTTTTGCCGTTTCGTCGATCCGTGTCGTTCCACCGATAACACGACGTTTTCTATCTACGTAACGACGCCCCAAAGCATTAACATTCACACCCTGAAATTTCATCAAGATGGGCCTCGTTCTCGTTCTGACCGTTACGATACCATTTCAGCAAATCATGGTTGTGACAAAGTTCTAGACTGAAATGGATGGGTTTCTTACCGTAAGGTCACGACTATCGCAGATTTATTTTTTATTTTTCCCTTAAAAATTTCTAATTTTAAATGTTTTTCAAAATTTATATTTTTTCCCCTTAAATCTGCAACGGTCATTGGTCGACCATTGTATGCAATAGTTATACCACCTTTAGCACTGCTTTTGTTTAATGCAACAGACAAGTCTTTAGGTTTAAAAAAAAACTCTTTTATTTTTAAGCAAAAATACATGCATACGATATATTCGACACCACTTAAATGAGAAGTAAATATTTTGTAATTATTTCTAAAAGGAATAACGAATTTTTGTACTCAAAATTTTTAAGCGATAATTTGAATTCCTGATCGGTGAGATGGTCCTGGAGTTGAAAAGGGTATGTATGGGTTGTAAAGCTCAAGAATCTCCTCACCTTTTCATCTTGTTTATTGACTTTGAGCCAATATATATTGATAGCATGTCGATAATTTGGTGTGTTGGTGTTGGAAAATAGAGGCAGAAGAAAAGAGTACAGATGAATCTGGAGGAAATCCACACTTGTTGAATCACAAACTTGGCTACTATATGGCCTTACAAAGCAAATAGAAATAACTGAACAAACGTGAAAATAGTCAACTTCTAAACAAACCTACAACGTGCTGAAAAGACTAAGTCAACAAATAACAAAACCCAAAAGAAAAAGAAGTAGTGGTAACTAACCAGTAAACTAGTAAAATAAACATAAATACTAACAGTTGGATTATGACTTGAGAAGAAATGTAGATATTTGAGAAGATCATAGAAAGGGATTGATCCTAGTATTGAAAAATCACTCTTACATGAAGTGCAACGGGAAGCCCAAAAAATTAAAACGAGCAAGTTTTGGTGTAAAAGGAATCTGGACTGGATCCAACCTTAAATATCGGGCTTAGCCATATTGATCTGATCTTGATCCCAAAGTTTGATGAGCATATGGCACTTTCCTGCAAATCACATATCCTCGAGAACTCAATTTCAGAGGAAAGGGATAACAAATTAACAGTCAGCTGCGAACCCATGAAGTTAGTCGAGGGAGAAAAGTCCTCTGATTCATGCAACCAGCGTAGTTGATTTTATATAAGTTGATTGATAATCTATGTGGTCTGTATATCCTTACAAGCAGTGAACACTTGCCTTATAAATTTGTTGAAATATGTTCTAGCTGACTATGTGGGGCTCTTCTTCGTCGCTATAGTTCTCCTCATCATCTCTGCTAAATTCGGCGTATTCATCTAGCGATGAGGCAGTGAATAATTCACCAGCCTTACTGTTGTCTTTGGTTGGTGTTAGCGTCGGCTGAGTCGCACTTTGAGATTTCCCTTTGTTCATCTGTTGCACAGACATCGAATCAGCACTAAGCTACAGAACAAAATGAACAAATATATAATTGAAGAAATTCAATCTAATCACATAAAATCCCATAAGAATAAAGTTCACTATTAGAATAAATAACAATATCAAAGTTCCTATTTTGTGCTCTTGCTTTTCACTAGCAACATGAATCCCTTCCAGTCATGCTCTCACCACTTGAGTATCATCAGAACTTTCATCATAAATGTTTCTCTTGCTTTTCAGTAGCAACATGAATCCCTTCCAGTCTAGCTCTCACCACTTGAGTATCATCAGAACTTTCATCATAAATTACATTTCACGAGTCTATTCAGAGCGCTAGCATGCATGCATTATGAATGTGATACAACACACATTTCTTTCTTACATCAACTCTCAACAATCACATGATACCACTAGCACGTGTACGCATGGGCCATGGATATACATTTAAGATGTAGATATAGATATGCTTCCTCTTAGATTTCTCTTAGATTTTCTAATCATGCACTAATGACAGGTCAATATCAGTCATTCGCAATATGTTTCACCAAAACGGCAAAACCAATATCAAACTCTCACATAAAGTTGCCAAATCGTGAGTGACAAGAAAATCTTCATGACAGTAATAATCTCAACATATTCACAGAATGTGGAAAATTGTTTCAAAAGTGTGCTTCTACTTCTATATCATGCACCACCAAGCACCCCCAAGGAAAACAACAAATATTGATAAAAATAAGATTAATAGGAGACTAGATCTTCTATTGGGATGAAACTTGAAGGATAAACTGGGGAAATTGGTTAAATAAACTCGGTCAACTCTTTTTTTAAGAAAATGACCTCCTCAAACGTATTTACACTTGAAGAGATCATTTTCTTAAAAAAAAGTTGACCGAGGTTAAAAAAAAAATACCCCGGATAAACTTACAGTTCGAAGCAAAGTTCTCCTTTCCCTCTCCCGAGCATTATTGATGGCCTATAAGCAATCAACATTCTGATAAGGCTCTAACATTACAATCAACAATCATTTTCATAAATTCACAAAAATCTAAGATAAGCAAGAAAACAAACAAAATAAGAAATTCTTATAATCAGGAAAAGCAAACCTCCTCTAGTGTCCTCTGTTCAGCTTCAACTTCAGAAATATCTCTGCAAGAATACCCAAAAAAATATCTTAAATATGCCACCCCCACCACCTTAACAATCAATTCACATTATCTTCTTCCTTTCTCGAGGAAATTCAATTCACCGAGATATTGATCTGAATAAAAAAATTCAAAGAAAAATTGAAAAATGGGGGAAAAATTACACCTCCCAATTATATGGCCAACAGGACGCGAGCACTTGGCACATACATGTTGCTCCTTAGCACAGCCTACACACATTTTCCCCCTCAGACAATCAGAACAAACCCTCTCGAGTTAAAAAGATCAAAACTTTCCACGCACTATGCACGTTATATTTTGTAGAATAATTGCCTTAACGCTTTATTAAATCATTTAAAAAAAAAAAAAAAAAAACTAACCATTGCATAGATTGTGGTAAGCTTGTCGAACATTCCTCTTGGAACACTCCTGACTACAAATAATTCACTTAAATAAAATCAATAACCAGAAGATAATGCTAAGCAGAAGAAGCGCTACAGATAAAATAATTGCACAATAAAACAAAATTTCAAATGCAAAACGTACCATTTCGAGGGTTCCATGAGAGGCTTATATTTTCCGTATTTTCTCTTCCATTCAATCTGTTCTTTACAGCGTGAGCAAACCCCTGTCACTTCTGAATACGGCCTGAAACTTCCCCCGACTTCCTGGAATCATCCATCCATAAAACAATTACATTAACAGCAACACAAATTCAATACAAATACATACATGTCTACGTTAAAAAGAGCGTGAATTTAGTATGAAAACAGATACATACGGTTGGATTAATCGTTCGGCCAGAGTTAGGCTTCCAGGCGAAGCTGTTCTGGTGCTTCGGTGGACCTTTACGGATGCCTCCGCTCATCTCTAGGCGGCGCGTCGTCTCCCCGGACTAGGAATTTAGGCGTCTTATGTAGTAGCTAGTTTACTGGGCCGGATGACTAAGGTCTAAGCCCATCTCAAATAACTCACTTTTATTAAACAAAAGTATTTTTATAGCACACTGGACCGGTTCTTGTGACCTTCCGGTCAACCAAATAATATTAGTCGATTAATTTAATTTAATTTAATTTAATTTAATTTAATTTAATTTCGAAAAGTATCATTTCATTTTATCTTATTACTTTTCCCAATTCGAATTTTAGTTATTTTTACCATTTATGTTTGACTATCTCGATTTTAATTATTCATTTTTTTAACAAAAAATATCCTCATATTCAATCGATTAAACTCTCCAAATTTTGGTTCGATCGGTTTCTTTCAAACTTTAAATACGAAAACCATCTCCAATCAATGGCAAGGCTAATCGAGTATAATGATATTCAAAATAGAGTTTCATAGAATTTTAAAAAGTCAAGTAATATCCAACATTGACTTTTAAAATTTTTATAAAAGTCTAAATGTATTCAAATTTTCAATAAACTTTTAACAATTTCATAGAATTCATTCTGGTCTCTTCTCCTCTATCTCTAACACTCTCTCTAATTTTCAAAATGTATATATATATATATACACATTTTTTTTATTTTTCAGATGTTTTATTTTTTTACTGAATTTTCATTTAATAATTTGTTATTTTAATATCTTAGAAATTTTGAATTCTACCGTTGATTTTTAATTTATGATTTATACAAATGAATGTATTATTCAATAATAATAAAATATGATCCACAAAACAAGATATCTTAATTCTTAATAGTTGAATAGACTCTCAACAAGCATGATAAAAAATAAAATTAAATTAAGATTTTAATTTATAATTTATAAAGAAATGTTATGATATTATTGATAAAATAATTTGTTTCTTTTGTTGTTTAAAAACTATATTTTTGTTCTTTATTTTGTGACTATTCTACAATGTTTAAAATTATATAAAATTTTTAAAAAATATTATAATATATAAAAAAATTAAAAATTTTATTGGCTCAT
>NC_133315.1:16285424-16441142 GCF_012295235.1 Primulina huaijiensis | reverse complement strand
CATACAATTAAAAGTAATATTAATTTTTTATTAAATAAATTAACTTTTTTACTAACATATTTTATGAAAAATTATATTCACACAATGATAAATAATATTATTTTCATTTAAATAATGTATATTTACAACTGAATATATTATTTAAGTCAATTAATTATTTTTTCAAATAAATTAAAAATAATAATATTTTATAATTAGATTTATAAAATTCTATAAAAAAAAAATTTTACTGAATTTTGTAAAATTATTCTAAAAAATTCTACATAAATTTGTTTGTAAATATGTGAGATTCTGTATAAAAAAAAAATTCAATAAAAATTTATCAAATCTACAAAATTCTATCATTTAAAAAAATATTAAAATTCATCAAAACAAACTTTAAATTAAATACACTCCACTAACTTTATTTCTCAAAATAAATACGCTAAGGCTCCATTTGGTACGTGTGATGGGATAAGTAAATGATTAGTAATTGGAGTGATTAAAAAATGAGAGATATGGATTAATAGTATGGTGGGATAAATAACTTGGTGTTTGGTATGATTTTAAAATGATTGATTAATTTTGTAAATTTTATTGCAATGACCAAAATACTCCAAGTGTTAGTTAAATATATATTCTTAAAATAATTGGATAAGTAATTAAATATTTATAATTATAAATTACATTTATTAAATTTAATTTAAATATATTTATTAAAAATAAATTTGTAAATATGTATTTATTTTAATAATTAAAATAGCAATAATATTTGGAATGTTAATGTTAAATAAAGTATAGAAATAATTACAATATTATTGTCTTTTTTAAATAATTATAAATATTCTTAAAATAATTTGATAGATAATTAAATATTTATAATTATAATTTATATTTATTAAAATTAATTTAAATATATTTATTAGAAATATATTTGAAAACATTACGGTAATCATTAAACAAAATAAATTAGAATTTAATAAATATTTATTTTCATAAAAAAATTAATTAACAAGATTAGAAATTTATAAAAATTTAATTTAAGATAGATTTGCATTACAATTTATTTTCTTTAAAATGATTGAAAATAATAAAAATATATGAAATTAATTTATAAAAAAATATAATAAAAATTTAAATATTATATTAATTATTAAATTTTACTAATTTTAATTTTGAAAAAAACAATTCAAGGGTATTATGGTCAATATACAATCTTATCATTATCAATATTAAAAAATTATACATTATCACACCTTTTAGAAATGATATTTAATCACACAAATAACATAAATAATAAGGACTTTCAATCATAATCAAGGACTTCCATGTTAAATTAAAAATGAACCAAACATGAGCTACCAAACATAGCCTAATAGTTAATTTAATCACAAAAATTTCTAAAATATATGTATATATGGGTATCTTCGGCGTTCCAGTTCTCTCATATCCACGTGCAAATCTCGACCTCCTTGCAGAGCCCTTAGAACACGGGACATTTCTGGTCGGTTTTGTGGTTGGCGTTGAGTGCATAAAAGAGCAATTTGGATGCATGTTTTCGCCTCCTCGATTGAAAACTCGATAAAGTTCCATGTCTCTATCAGGTCCAACTCTCTTCCATTTTTCCACAGGTTCCACGCCTGCAATATGGTACGTTTTCCTCTCTTCATATGTTTGTGAGTGAAAGCACAGATATTTAAAACAATATATGTACTGGCTTATTGACTGTATTTGATTTATATGCATGTATTTTGTATCATCTTGCTATCAATTTATTCACTACCTTTTTGGAATTAATTGCGTTTCAATGTGTATGACTTACAAAAGTAATCACGTCCCGGTGTTGTTTAGAACGTTTACGTCCACTTAGTATCTCCAGGACCATTACTCCAAAGCTGTAGATGTCTGATGCATATACCTGGTTAGCCTGATAACCTTCCGGAGGGACATAGTCACTGTACACATAAATTGCAGAAAACAACATTTTATTTGACTAAGAGAGTCAAGAATATTGTACTAGAAAGGATCTTGTAACTCACCTTGTGCTGATTACGGTATTGGTTTTAGTTTTACAGTAGTCAAATGCTATTTTAGGATTCATGTCAATGTCCAAAAAAATATTGCAGGGTTCAAGATTGCAGTAGATTGCTCTCAAGTCTGGACTTTGATGAAGACGGCAAACTCCTCCAGCAATCCCAATGATGAGTTTGAAGTACAGACTCCAAGGAAGCCGCTCATGTCTTTCTATTCGTCAGAGCAAGGTAACTAAAGTCATATATGTATCATGAAATGCAATTTTTAATTTCTGGACGTTATTCATCTATCTAGCAAGTATTATGTGAAAAGTTGGGAAAAAATAGCAAATGATTCTGAGTCACTTACCAAATAAAATATCATCAAGTCTTGTGTTTTCCGTGAACTCGTACACAAGTATCATCTCTTCTCCATGAATGAAGTTCCCTAATAGTTTCATGATGTTTGGATGCTCATATTTGGATAGATGGTAAATCTCAAGTTCCGACATCTTACGCCCAGACCAAGAACATTCAGTCCGTTTAACCGCAACTACCTGAGTTATATGTAACACAGCCTATGCGAAACAAGAACAAAGTACCTTAATACAAGGATGATGAGGGTGAACTTTAACTCAATAAAGGTTAAATAGAGGGAAGTAATTGAGTTAAAAGTCTTGAAAAGTCACCTTGTAAAAAGTACCTCCTCGCCCTTTGCCCATAATGTTTGAATCAGAGAATCCAATGGTGGCAACTTGAATTGTTTCCCAATCAAACTCACTCAGTTTGAGCTCTGTTGCACAATCTTCTACAAGACCATCCCGCCTCTCATTAAAGAGTTCATTTCGTTCTATGGATTGCGCGGTCGAGAAGTTAGTTCGCAATAGCTTAATTTATTCATATGGCATATCTGGGGCCCCAATTGTCAGGAATAAAGCCATGCCCCCAAACTCCAAAGGAAGAAGTAAGAAAACTCATAAATGTATATCCAAAGTAAAACCTTTGTATAAACAGGGCCATCATTTTCCTTGGTTGAAGTATGAAAAATTAGAAAATGGATAGTTTGGCAAAGTCGTTCTATAATTAGTTTGAAACTTAATTACTTCTATCTAGTAATAGGTTACATAGTATAGTAATCATAAAACACATTTCAAAAATGTCAAAAGTTTTGATTTCTGAATCCATAATAAACGTTTTTCTCGTATTTTTTTATTTGAATCATAATATATTTTGCCTGTGATGAACAAGTTTGCAAAACTAAAAGTATTATTTATACCAAATGGTTTGAAAAATTTCTTTAATCACTCTATTGTTAACCAATATGGTATCTAACTGTTTAGCCTTCTAGATAAGGCTGGATATAAACAGTTATTTACACCATCATTATAGAGCCTTCCCTTATGTTCTACTAGGTATATATAAAAAAAATTGACTTTGAAGTAAAAAAATATGCCACAACCAATTCACAATCAACTCGACAGTTCGTAACACTCCATGGTATAAATAAAAAGCAAATGGGAGATCCAAAGAAGAATTTGCTGCTGCTGCTGTTTTATTGTTTCTTTCAGTGCCAATCTAGGCTCATATCAGTGTTAGTTATGAAGTTGGTATAATTTCTTGGTTACAAACGTTGTTCACGAATTTGATTGTAAACTTTTCTCTAGGTCTGTCAGCTACAAATCTGTTTAGGAGTCTTGCTCAGATGCATCAGAAAACCATACATGGTTTGGATAAAAGAGCATAAATTTGATGATTGATTGAAAAGATAAAATCATCATAATGATATATGTCAATCTTTAATGTGTTTAGACCCTTTTATTAGTTCTTAGGAAAATATGTACGAAAATGTTTCTCGAAGTTATTATGGCTGCATGTTTACCTGATGTTGATTCTGTAAAGAACAAAGACTTTGGCTTCTCCTGTAGGTCAAGTGCGAACTCAAGTTGTAATACAACTTTAGCCATTGATGGCCGTTCCTTTGGTTCATCATCTAAACAACTTTCAGCAACTCTCACAAATGCCTTCAAGCTATCTGGTAAGATTTCTCCCTTGATATTTGAACTAATAATCTTTTCAATATCTCCTTTACTAATGTTTTCTCGAGCCCATGTGGCTAGACTACGCTGATCTTCTTCAAGCCTAGGATCTAAAGCCGGTCTCCGACACAATACTTCTAACAAGACCACACCAAAGGCATATACGTCACTTTTCCTTGTCAGTTCACGAGTTCTAATATAATATGGGTCGAAGTACCCATATGTTCCCTTAACATTTGTGTTAACATGGCTTTGTGACTCGCAAATGTTTTCAGGTTTGGCCAAACCAAAATCTGAAACCTTAGCTACAAAATTTTTGTCCAACAGGATGTTTGAAGTTTTTACATCACGATGTATGATCCCATGACCTGTGTGGAGATAGTCTAGTCCCCGGTCAGCTCCAATGCAGATTTTAAGGCATTGGTTCCAAGAGAGAGAAGAAGAATGATTGTCAGCCTTAGCTTGTTTGAAGAGGTGATCCCCAAGTGTTCCTTGGATCATATATTCATAAACAAGAATCATCTCCTGTTGTTCATTGCAGTAGCCAATTAGTGAGACAAGATTAACATGTCGCAGCTCAGAAAGTGTCTCAATTTCTGTCCAAAATTCACGTGCTCCTTGATTGGAGCTGTACTTTAATCTCTTTATGGCGACAGTCTCTTGTCCTTTGTTAATAATCCCCTTGTAGACTTTACCAAATCCACCATTTCCAATAACAAATGTATGGTTGAAGTTTTGGGTGGCTGCTTCAATCTCAGCCAGTGAAAAACAGCGCGCGGCATGGCCTTCTTGCCCTGGCTGATGGCTTTTTTTCCTCTTTTGTAAAGTCATCGTTCCAAAGTTGCTGCAATATATAAACAACAATGTTTACTATAGTGATTATAGTTATACTCGCAGTCGCAATTATATTTCGGTCCCCACAAACTTGAAGTAACTTCTGTATAGCAGGGAATGGTGAACGTCGTGCTGTTGGCTGTGGATTTGGACCTGCAAGACTGTTGTCCAAGTTACTCAACTTTAATATTTCAAATCCTTTTAAGGGTCCATTCCTATCCATCAGTTCATCAGTTGACTCTATGGAAATCAATAAACTGTGTTTGCCATCCTGTTTTCGTCCTTGTATCGTGGCCATGTAGTCCCCATATTGCAGGAACTCATTGTCGTACCTTTTTTCAATCAATTGAATATCATAGTCTACTCTGATTTCATTAATGGCGATTTTGAAAATCACTTGGGCTTCTTTTGCGTTCTTGAGTCCTAACTCACAGTAATGAATCCTTACCAAGTATCTGAATCCCACATCAACAGCTATTTTCCAAGTAATATTATTGAGCTTGTTTATTTTACGCTCGGGAATGGCTGTCCTCATCATAAACATGTTAGAAAAATCATCACTAGGTTTCACAATCTGCCGGTGGATTATTTCAAGAGCGGTATGATTATGATTATAGACGTGGGANAAAAATATAATAAAAATTTAAATATTATATTAATTATTAAATTTTACTAATTTTAATTTTGAAAAAAACAATTCAAGGGTATTATGGTCAATATACAATCTTATCATTATCAATATTAAAAAATTATACATTATCACACCTTTTAGAAATGATATTTAATCACACAAATAACATAAATAATAAGGACTTTCAATCATAATCAAGGACTTCCATGTTAAATTAAAAATGAACCAAACATGAGCTACCAAACATAGCCTAATAGTTAATTTAATCACAAAAATTTCTAAAATATATGTATATATGGGTATCTTCGGCGTTCCAGTTCTCTCATATCCACGTGCAAATCTCGACCTCCTTGCAGAGCCCTTAGAACACGGGACATTTCTGGTCGGTTTTGTGGTTGGCGTTGAGTGCATAAAAGAGCAATTTGGATGCATGTTTTCGCCTCCTCGATTGAAAACTCGATAAAGTTCCATGTCTCTATCAGGTCCAACTCTCTTCCATTTTTCCACAGGTTCCACGCCTGCAATATGGTACGTTTTCCTCTCTTCATATGTTTGTGAGTGAAAGCACAGATATTTAAAACAATATATGTACTGGCTTATTGACTGTATTTGATTTATATGCATGTATTTTGTATCATCTTGCTATCAATTTATTCACTACCTTTTTGGAATTAATTGCGTTTCAATGTGTATGACTTACAAAAGTAATCACGTCCCGGTGTTGTTTAGAACGTTTACGTCCACTTAGTATCTCCAGGACCATTACTCCAAAGCTGTAGATGTCTGATGCATATACCTGGTTAGCCTGATAACCTTCCGGAGGGACATAGTCACTGTACACATAAATTGCAGAAAACAACATTTTATTTGACTAAGAGAGTCAAGAATATTGTACTAGAAAGGATCTTGTAACTCACCTTGTGCTGATTACGGTATTGGTTTTAGTTTTACAGTAGTCAAATGCTATTTTAGGATTCATGTCAATGTCCAAAAAAATATTGCAGGGTTCAAGATTGCAGTAGATTGCTCTCAAGTCTGGACTTTGATGAAGACGGCAAACTCCTCCAGCAATCCCAATGATGAGTTTGAAGTACAGACTCCAAGGAAGCCGCTCATGTCTTTCTATTCGTCAGAGCAAGGTAACTAAAGTCATATATGTATCATGAAATGCAATTTTTAATTTCTGGACGTTATTCATCTATCTAGCAAGTATTATGTGAAAAGTTGGGAAAAAATAGCAAATGATTCTGAGTCACTTACCAAATAAAATATCATCAAGTCTTGTGTTTTCCGTGAACTCGTACACAAGTATCATCTCTTCTCCATGAATGAAGTTCCCTAATAGTTTCATGATGTTTGGATGCTCATATTTGGATAGATGGTAAATCTCAAGTTCCGACATCTTACGCCCAGACCAAGAACATTCAGTCCGTTTAACCGCAACTACCTGAGTTATATGTAACACAGCCTATGCGAAACAAGAACAAAGTACCTTAATACAAGGATGATGAGGGTGAACTTTAACTCAATAAAGGTTAAATAGAGGGAAGTAATTGAGTTAAAAGTCTTGAAAAGTCACCTTGTAAAAAGTACCTCCTCGCCCTTTGCCCATAATGTTTGAATCAGAGAATCCAATGGTGGCAACTTGAATTGTTTCCCAATCAAACTCACTCAGTTTGAGCTCTGTTGCACAATCTTCTACAAGACCATCCCGCCTCTCATTAAAGAGTTCATTTCGTTCTATGGATTGCGCGGTCGAGAAGTTAGTTCGCAATAGCTTAATTTATTCATATGGCATATCTGGGGCCCCAATTGTCAGGAATAAAGCCATGCCCCCAAACTCCAAAGGAAGAAGTAAGAAAACTCATAAATGTATATCCAAAGTAAAACCTTTGTATAAACAGGGCCATCATTTTCCTTGGTTGAAGTATGAAAAATTAGAAAATGGATAGTTTGGCAAAGTCGTTCTATAATTAGTTTGAAACTTAATTACTTCTATCTAGTAATAGGTTACATAGTATAGTAATCATAAAACACATTTCAAAAATGTCAAAAGTTTTGATTTCTGAATCCATAATAAACGTTTTTCTCGTATTTTTTTATTTGAATCATAATATATTTTGCCTGTGATGAACAAGTTTGCAAAACTAAAAGTATTATTTATACCAAATGGTTTGAAAAATTTCTTTAATCACTCTATTGTTAACCAATATGGTATCTAACTGTTTAGCCTTCTAGATAAGGCTGGATATAAACAGTTATTTACACCATCATTATAGAGCCTTCCCTTATGTTCTACTAGGTATATATAAAAAAAATTGACTTTGAAGTAAAAAAATATGCCACAACCAATTCACAATCAACTCGACAGTTCGTAACACTCCATGGTATAAATAAAAAGCAAATGGGAGATCCAAAGAAGAATTTGCTGCTGCTGCTGTTTTATTGTTTCTTTCAGTGCCAATCTAGGCTCATATCAGTGTTAGTTATGAAGTTGGTATAATTTCTTGGTTACAAACGTTGTTCACGAATTTGATTGTAAACTTTTCTCTAGGTCTGTCAGCTACAAATCTGTTTAGGAGTCTTGCTCAGATGCATCAGAAAACCATACATGGTTTGGATAAAAGAGCATAAATTTGATGATTGATTGAAAAGATAAAATCATCATAATGATATATGTCAATCTTTAATGTGTTTAGACCCTTTTATTAGTTCTTAGGAAAATATGTACGAAAATGTTTCTCGAAGTTATTATGGCTGCATGTTTACCTGATGTTGATTCTGTAAAGAACAAAGACTTTGGCTTCTCCTGTAGGTCAAGTGCGAACTCAAGTTGTAATACAACTTTAGCCATTGATGGCCGTTCCTTTGGTTCATCATCTAAACAACTTTCAGCAACTCTCACAAATGCCTTCAAGCTATCTGGTAAGATTTCTCCCTTGATATTTGAACTAATAATCTTTTCAATATCTCCTTTACTAATGTTTTCTCGAGCCCATGTGGCTAGACTACGCTGATCTTCTTCAAGCCTAGGATCTAAAGCCGGTCTCCGACACAATACTTCTAACAAGACCACACCAAAGGCATATACGTCACTTTTCCTTGTCAGTTCACGAGTTCTAATATAATATGGGTCGAAGTACCCATATGTTCCCTTAACATTTGTGTTAACATGGCTTTGTGACTCGCAAATGTTTTCAGGTTTGGCCAAACCAAAATCTGAAACCTTAGCTACAAAATTTTTGTCCAACAGGATGTTTGAAGTTTTTACATCACGATGTATGATCCCATGACCTGTGTGGAGATAGTCTAGTCCCCGGTCAGCTCCAATGCAGATTTTAAGGCATTGGTTCCAAGAGAGAGAAGAAGAATGATTGTCAGCCTTAGCTTGTTTGAAGAGGTGATCCCCAAGTGTTCCTTGGATCATATATTCATAAACAAGAATCATCTCCTGTTGTTCATTGCAGTAGCCAATTAGTGAGACAAGATTAACATGTCGCAGCTCAGAAAGTGTCTCAATTTCTGTCCAAAATTCACGTGCTCCTTGATTGGAGCTGTACTTTAATCTCTTTATGGCGACAGTCTCTTGTCCTTTGTTAATAATCCCCTTGTAGACTTTACCAAATCCACCATTTCCAATAACAAATGTATGGTTGAAGTTTTGGGTGGCTGCTTCAATCTCAGCCAGTGAAAAACAGCGCGCGGCATGGCCTTCTTGCCCTGGCTGATGGCTTTTTTTCCTCTTTTGTAAAGTCATCGTTCCAAAGTTGCTGCAATATATAAACAACAATGTTTACTATAGTGATTATAGTTATACTCGCAGTCGCAATTATATTTCGGTCCCCACAAACTTGAAGTAACTTCTGTATAGCAGGGAATGGTGAACGTCGTGCTGTTGGCTGTGGATTTGGACCTGCAAGACTGTTGTCCAAGTTACTCAACTTTAATATTTCAAATCCTTTTAAGGGTCCATTCCTATCCATCAGTTCATCAGTTGACTCTATGGAAATCAATAAACTGTGTTTGCCATCCTGTTTTCGTCCTTGTATCGTGGCCATGTAGTCCCCATATTGCAGGAACTCATTGTCGTACCTTTTTTCAATCAATTGAATATCATAGTCTACTCTGATTTCATTAATGGCGATTTTGAAAATCACTTGGGCTTCTTTTGCGTTCTTGAGTCCTAACTCACAGTAATGAATCCTTACCAAGTATCTGAATCCCACATCAACAGCTATTTTCCAAGTAATATTATTGAGCTTGTTTATTTTACGCTCGGGAATGGCTGTCCTCATCATAAACATGTTAGAAAAATCATCACTAGGTTTCACAATCTGCCGGTGGATTATTTCAAGAGCGGTATGATTATGATTATAGACGTGGGACATGTTAGAGTAGATGCCCTGCAAGTCAACTGTTGACTAGGGATTTTATTGACTCAGTTGTAAAGAACAATCTTTATTTTAATATAATTCATTATTTCATGGTTTGTTATTTCTTTATCTGTATACCCATGATTTCAAACATAGATAAAGACCTTGATTATACTTTAATACAAATGAATCGTAATTCGATGTTGAAACTCATTTGTAAACACTGTATGATCTAAATTCGTTCCTAGTCGATTCAGCCGCCTAAAACGTGGATAAAGGTCGCTTGAGCTCGAGACTAGCATCTGTGATGTTGTGTACTGCGTTTCTTGGTAAGGGCATAGAGATGTCCAAACATACAGATGGGTAGTCATATGATGATTATACCGAACAACCCTCCCTCGGACTTTCCAAGTGGTTATCATTCATCGAGAGGATAAGTCCGTGGTTATGATTGTACACCATTAGTCCTTACGACCCGGGACAACACTGAGGCTCTATATGCTAGGGCTGTGCTTTGACTCGTTTACCGACTCCAGGAGAGTCATCAGGTGGCGAGGTTGGGTATAGTTGCGACACATATAGGAGCCAGTGCATTGTAGTCGGGGATTCACCGCTCACCTACGGGTGTGGATATCCTATGTGATCTAATGTAATAATAGTGCATGGAATCTCTGGCCAGAGTATGAGATGTACGTTGAAGAAGGAGTTCTCCAATAGTACACGCGATGCCACTGTTATAGTTATCACATAGTTATCGAATTAATATGCAACCCTCGATGAACCAATGGTTGCAGATTCGATCGGGATATATGAGATGAAGGGACCGTACTGTACGTTAATCATAATCGACTGGTTCTTGCAGGCACTATCAGTGATACCTAGGGGATCATGGGGCGATGCTACTAGACGCTCTTACCATGATCCGATGGGTGCAATCAGAAATGAGTTCTGACATTCTTAATCAAGGTGTTGATGAAAAGAATGGGGCTAAATAGGGTAAGCCCGAATAAAGGATTATGTCCTGAATCACAAAGAGTTGTGAACCCACGGCTAGCTGTATCCCTGAACCATTGAGGGTCACACAAGTACTGGATTGTTTGTTCCCGTTGAGAGAATAAATTCAAGAAGTTGAATTTATATTATATAGTAAATTCAAGGAGTTGAATTTATGATAATTAAATTTTGAGAGAATAAATTCAAGTAGTTGAATTTATAAAATTTGAGAATATGATTTATTAAACTCAAATGTTGGGTTTATTAAATATTAAATTTTGGAAGTGATAAAAATTCAATGAGTTGAATTTATAATTTAAATAATAAATTCAAATGTTGAATTTATAATGTATTTAATTTATTAAGCTCAAAAGTTGAGTTTATTTATTAATAAATTAAATAAGGTGGGTATGTTTAATGGGCTTGTAAGAGTACAAGTCCATCATAATAAATAATTAAAGTTTTAATAGGCCTTGATTAAATTAATTAAACTAGTTGGACTAGCCCAATTAATTAAATCAAGCCCATTAATGTTAATTATGTCATTAGGCTATTATTTAATTATAAATAATACATGTTGATTACAAAACCCTAGCCCACCCCACCACATGATTTACGTCTCCCACTTTCAAAAAGAAAAAAAAATGGCCTCTTTGGTTTTTTCTTTCCAAGGTTGAGCCGCCTCTCGTTTTAGTCTCCAACGTAAAATCTCTTCCAAATTTTCTAGTGCAATTTGGAAGAGGAACATACCATCCAGTCGTGGACTTGATAGGAGGATTTCATCGAAGAAAGTTCGTAGCGAATCAACAAGAGCTAATCCGTTTATACCGGATTAGTTGGAGTCCAGTGATTTAATTCACAAAGGTATAATTCTTTAAACATCCTATGCATGTTTAATTTCTGAAAACCATACGAGTGTCCAAAAGAATTATTTTGTTTTCAAAATAAAATAAAAATTTTAAACTTCCGCTGCATTTGGGCACGTAGAAAACCGAAATCCAACAGTGGTATCAGAGCCAAGGTTTTTCTAGATCGTATGGTTTTGATATTGAATAATTTATTTCTAACCACACAATAAAATTTTTTAGAAAATTATGGCACCATGAAAATTTATTTTTCCAGATTTTCGAAAAAAAAAAAAAATTCGTTTCTGCCCGGAACTGTTCCGGGCAGCCCGTGCGCGCAGGGCCGCGCACGTGGGCGCGCAGCGGCCGCGCTGGCGCGCGTTGTGCGGAGCGTCCGCACAGCACTCGGCGGCCGCGCTAGCGCGCTGTGCGGAACGTCCGCACAGCGCTCGGCGGCCGCGCTAGCGCGGCGTGCGGAACGTCCGCAGGCGCCGCGCGCACCTGTGCGCCCAGCGCGCACAAGGGCTGCCGCCACTGCCCGAAACGTTCGGGCAGCGGGCGGGCAGCGCGGGCGGCTGCCCGGGAGTGTCTCGGGAAGCGCGTTGAATAATGGGCTTGAATTGTTTGGGCCTAGGGTGCGATTTTCTGATTTTTCAAAATTTTGGGTAAAATTGATATTTTTTGAAAATTGGTTCAATTTTTCTTTTTAAAAATTAATTTTTGGAAAATTAATAATTTTCTTATGAAATAAATAATTAGAATATGATTTTAATTATTTATGGTAAAAATGAGTTTTTACAAGAAATCAATTATTATTGATTTAATTGGAAATTAAATAAAGGGGTTTATTTAATTTATTAAATTCTTTAATAATTGTGGTGGTTTGTGATAAATTATTAGATATATGATTTATCAATTAATTAAATTGTTTAATTAAATTGATGTTAATATTTGATATTAAATGCATGAAGGATGATCGAGAGCCTTGACCAATGTGTTAGGTGTATGTTAGGATATTTTACTGTTTTTATTCATTTTTATAATATTTGATATTATTAAAGTGGGCCTGGTTTATGGCCCGTTCCCACCCCCATGAGATGTATCCCTTATGTGCCATGGCTATTCAAATGTAATTATTAGAAATAGTGGGAGATCAAGACTGGAAGATGGTGGGCCCGATGATCAAGATGAAGACATGTAAAATATTGGAAGCTTTTGTAATAGTTGCATTTGCATCCCTGCATTCACCTAGGTTTTGGACCTGGATCCATGTATGGCTCACATGGATCCAATAGTGTTGGCGATCGATCATCCTTATTTATTGTTGAATGTCATATTATGATATATGTGATATATAGTAGTATGCATGTATGTATATTATTAAATAATATAGTTGCATGAATCCGGCAAACAAACAAACTCGTGGCACGCGATTTTTAAATTAAAATGATGAGACAATTTTAAAATTAAAATCCCTCATTTTGAATAAGATTCAAAATTTATATCAAACCGAAAAAGTAAAAATTAAAAGAGTTTAATTTTTCCTTGCCTTCCATCAACCGTGGTTGCATGTTGATCGCTACCCGCGGACAGTGTCTGGCTCATATTATTGGGGAGACCTGTACGCCGGAAAGCTGTGACTTCCACCGGACATATGATGTGAATTGAGTGGAACTCCCATGACTTCGGCTCATATTATTGGGGGAACTCATGGCGACCGTCTACTATAATTCAATATTGATGGGTTGGTTTGACACGTGAAAATAAACGGCGTCATATTATTGGGTCCTTATTAAACGTGAGGCAAAACACGCGGAGGTTGCATGGGGATGCAATTGGATTCTACCTTTTAGAAATTATAATTGGCTGATATTATTCGGGATTATAATTGGCTAATTGGACTCTACGTGCCTACTAAGGAAATACGATTTCCCTTTTTCATCAGAGGGTGGTGGAAATGTCAAAATAGTGGGAGGAAATTTATAAAATAAAAATCCATATTTTATATCTTAGAATTATTTTAAAATTATCAGTAACCATTATCTGTTTTTCCATTTTCAGTATATTTACGATGACTACTCGTAACCCGCTTTCAATCATTCTCGATCAAAACAAATTGACTGGCCCTAACTATCATGACTGGTTTCGAAACTTAAAGATTGTTCTGAACTCCGAAAGGATTGCGTATGTGCTTGATAAGAAGCCACCTAAGGAGGCGGCTCCTGATATCAGTAGGACTGAATTAGCTAAGCTTGAGAAACATTGGGATCATGATCTCCAAGCTAAGAGCTACATGTTGGCTTCTATGTCGAATGAACTTCAGAGGAGGTTCGAGGAGGCGGTGAATGCTGCTGACATTCACCTTCATCTGAAAGAATTGTATGCTGTACAAACTCGTTCAGAGAGACATGCTACTGTTAAAGAACTCATGACTACACGCTTGCGAGAGGGGGCTTCGGTCCATGAGCATGGTGTTAGGATGATTGGGCTCATCGAGAAGTTGGTGGGACTCGACTTGGTTATGCCTAGTGAGCTCTCGACTGATATTCTATTGCTGTCTTTACCTGCCTCGTTCGATGGATTTGTGGTTAATTTCAATATGAATAAGCTTGAGGCCACCCTTGAAGAGTTGGTCAATATGCTCACTAATTATGAGGCCACAATTAAAAAGGAAAAGCCTGTTCTTCTGGTGGGTTCTTCGTATAGTACGAAAAAGGGAGCCCCAAATAAAGGCAAGAAACGTTCTGCCCCTCCAAAGAAGAACAAGCCCAACAAGAAGCCATACAAGAAACCAAATCCGGGGCCCACAAAGCCTGACAAGTCAGAACAAATCTGTTTCCACTGCAACAAGCCTGGACATTGGAGGCGTAATTGCGCGGAGTATCTTGCCCAGAAGCGTTCTGGCCATGGTATGTTTTATATTGAAGTTAATGTTTCTATTAATTCCTCTTCTTGGGTATTGGATACCGGATGTGGTTCTCATCTATGCAATGATTTGCAGGTGATGGGAAGAAGCAAGAGGCTTAGAGATGGTGAGACCTTTCTAAGACTGGGAAATGGAGCAAGAGTTGCTGCCACTGCCATTGGAGACGTTACTTTAATTTTGGACAATAATTTTAAGTTGTTTTTGAGAGATGTTTTATTTGTTCCTGAATTGGTTAAAAACATTATTTCTATTTCTATGCTTGATAGGGATGGTTATTCTTGTGTTTTTGCTAAAGGTGTTTGCAATTTATACAAGAATGAATGTTTGATTGGAACTGGAGAATTAACAAACGATCTCTATAACTTAAAATTAAAAGATATTCCGTTGAACAATATCCAAGCGCGTACGAAAACAACAACAAACAAAAGAAAAATAGAAGATCCAAATCCCGCACAAATATGGCACGCTAGACTAGGTCATATTTCCCAAAGAAGGATGCACAAGCTAGTGGGAGAAGGCATGTTTGACCTGTCAGACATAAATTCTCTACCAACTTGTGAGTCCTGTCTAAAAGGAAAAATGACTAAAACTCCATTCAGTGGAAACGTGGAACGTGCACATGGTCTACTGGATTTGATCCACACAGACGTTTGTGGCCCGCTAAGTGTTAGCACAAAATTTGGGCATTACTACTTCATTACCTTTACTGATGACCATTCGAGGTATGGGTACGTTTATTTGATGAAACACAAATCTGAAGCATTTGAAAAGTTCAAAGAATTCAGATCTGAAGTAGAAAATCAGCTACAAAGAAGTATTAAAGCACTTCGATCTGATCGAGGTGGAGAATACTTGAGTGCTGAATTTTTGGGTTATCTAAAAGAGAATGGGATTCTCTCACAGTGGACTCCACCAGCAACACCACAATTGAATGGTGTTTCTGAACGTCGAAATCGAACTTTGATGGACATGGTTCGATCTATGATGGGATTCACTGAATTGCCTACATCGTTTTGGGGCTTTGCGCTTGAAACTGCGGCAATGTTGTTGAATAATGTCCATACTAAAGCAGTGGATAAAACACCATATGAGATATGGATGGGGAAACCTCCCAAGTATTCTTACTTGAGAATATGGGGATGTCCTGCGTATGTGAAGCAGACAGTGGGAGACAAATTGGATAGTAGATCCACTTTGTGCTACTTTGTAGGATATCCAAAGAATTCTGTTGGATATTATTTCTATCATCCTAGTGAAGCAAAAGTGTTTGTTTCAAGAAATGCCACCTTTTTGGAAAGGGAGTTTCTATTAGATAGAAAAGGCAAGATGATAGAACTTGAAGAAATTCAAGATACTCCCTCAACTTTAGAAGTTGAACCTAATCCCCTAGAACCAGTAGTTGAAGTACAAGCTCCTAGAAGGTCTGATAGGGTTATTAGACCACCTGCCAGATATACACTTCTTCATGAACAAGGCCATGATGAGCCTTGTGTTGGATGTGATCCAATGAATTTCAAAGAAGCAATATCTGATACTGATTCAACCAAATGGCTTGAAGCCATGCAGTCAGAAATGGACTCTATGTATTCAAACCAAGTCTGGACATTAGTGGATCCACCTGAGGGAATCGTTCCCATAGGATGCAAATGGATCTACAAAAGAAAGCTTGGGGCGGATGGAAAGGTAGTGACCTTCAAAGCAAGACTGGTTGCAAAAGGTTATACTCAAAGGCAAGGGGTTGACTATGAGGAAACTTTTTCACCAGTTGCTATGTTTAAGTCCATTAGAATACTACTAGCCATAGCAGCATGGTATGACTATGAGATATGGCAAATGGATGTAAAGACTGCATTTCTCAATGGAGACATCAAAGAAGAAATTTATATGTCTCAACCTGAGGGATACACATCAGTAGGAAGTGAACATAAGGTATGCAAACTTCAAAGATCAATTTATGGTCTCAAGCAGGCGTCAAGGAGTTGGAACCTCAGATTTGATAGCACTATCAAAGAGTTTGGTTTTGCTAAGAATCCCGAGGAACCATGTGTGTACAAGAAAGCTAGTGGGAGTGCAGTGACATTCCTAATACTTTATGTTGATGATATCCTGCTCATTGGGAATGATGTAGGATTACTGCAATCAACTAAAGTATGGTTGGCCAGTAAATTCTCCATGAAGGACATGGGTGAAGCATCTTATGTATTGGGAATACAGATCTATAGAGATAGATCGAAGAGGATGCTGGGACTCACCCAAGCCACTTATATCGATACCATTCTTAAGCGATTCTCTATGGAAGAGTCCAAGAGAGGATACTTACCAATGTGTCATGGTGTTACTCTATCTAAAGCAATGTGTCCCAAAACTGAAGAAGAGATAGAGATGATGACACGTGTTCCATATGCGTCAGCTATTGGTAGTATCATGTATGGTATGATATCGACACGTCCTGATGTTGCTTACGCTTTGAGTGTTACAAGCAGATATCAGGCGAACCCTGGTCCAATGCATTGGAAGGCCGTGAAAGATATTCTTAAGTACTTGAGAAGAACTAAGAACTTGTTCATGGTCTATGGGGGTGGAGAATTAAAATTGGAAGGCTACACTGATTCTAGCTTCCAATGTGATGTAGATGATTCGAAATCGACCTCTGGTTTTGTATTCATGCTTAATGGTGCGGCTGTATCTTGGAAAAGTTCCAAGCAAGACACCGTTGCGGATTCCACCACTGAAGCTGAGTACATTGCTGCATCTGCTGCAGCTAAAGAGGCAGTTTGGATGAGGAATTTTGTCCAAGAGTTGGGCGTTATTCCTAACGGAGTTGATCCAGTCCCGGTGTACTGCGACAACACTGGTGCCGTTGCGCAAGCAAAGGAACCAAGGTCTCATCAGCGATCCAAACATGTACTGAGGAAATTCCACATCATCCGGGAGATTGTGGGAAGGGGAGACATATCAGTCCAAAGAGTCCCCTCTGCAGATAACGTTGCCGATCCACTTACGAAGCCCTTGCCAGGACCATTGTTTGAGAAGCATCGCGAAGCAATGGGATTAAAGTTTATGGGTAGTTGGCTCTAGGGCAAGTGGGAGATTGTTAGAGTAGATGCCCTGCAAGTCAACTGTTGACTAGGGATTTTATTGACTCAGTTGTAAAGAACAATCTTTATTTTAATATAATTCATTATTTCATGGTTTGTTATTTCTTTATCTGTATACCCATGATTTCAAACATAGATAAAGACCTTGATTATACTTTAATACAAATGAATCGTAATTCGATGTTGAAACTCATTTGTAAACACTGTATGATCTAAATTCGTTCCTAGTCGATTCAGCCGCCTAAAACATGGATAAAGGTCGCTTGAGCTCGAGACTAGCATCTGTGATGTTGTGTACTGCGTTTCTTGGTAAGGGCATAGAGATGTCCAAACATGCAGATGGGTAGTCATATGATGATTATACCGAACAACCCTCCCTCGGACTTTCCAAGTGGTTATCATTCATCGAGAGGATAAGTCCGTGGTTATGATTGTACACCATTAGTCCTTACGACCCGGGACAACACTGAGGCTCTATATGCTAGGGCTGTGCTTTGACTCGTTTACCGACTCCAGGAGAGTCATCAGGTGGCGAGGTTGGGTATAGTTGCGACACATATAGGAGCCAGTGCATTGTAGTCGGGGATTCACCGCTCACCTACGGGTGTGGATATCCTATGTGATCTAATGTAATAATAGTGCATGGAATCTCTGGCCAGAGTATGAGATGTACATTGAAGAAGGAGTTCTCCAATAGTACACGCGATGCCACTATTATAGTTATCACATAGTTATCGAATTAATATGCAACCCTCGATGAACCAATGGTTGCAGATTCGATCGGGATATATGAGATGAAGGGACCGTACTGTACGTTAATCATAATCGACTGGTTCTTGCAGGCACTATCAGTGATACCTAGGGGATCATGGGGCGATGCTACTAGACGCTCTTACCATGATCCGATGGGTGCAATCAGAAATGAGTTCTGACATTCTTAATCAAGGTGTTGATGAAAAGAATGGGGCTAAATAGGGTAAGCCCGAATAAAGGATTATGTCCTGAATCACAAAGAGTTGTGAACCCACGGCTAGCTGTATCCCTGAACCATTGAGGGTCACACAAGTACTGGATTGTTTGTTCCCGTTGAGAGAATAAATTCAAGAAGTTGAATTTATATTATATAGTAAATTCAAGGAGTTGAATTTATGATAATTAAATTTTGAGAGAATAAATTCAAGTAGTTGAATTTATAAAATTTGAGAATTTGATTTATTAAACTCAAATGTTGGGTTTATTAAATATTAAATTTTGGAAGTGATAAAAATTCAATGAGTTGAATTTATAATTTAAATAATAAATTCAAATGTTGAATTTATAATGTATTTAATTTATTAAGCTCAAAAGTTGAGTTTATTAATTAATAAATTAAATAAGGTGGGTATGTTTAATGGGCTTGTAAGAGTACAAGTCCATCATAATAAATAATTAAAGTTTTAATAGGCTTTGATTAAATTAATTAAACTAGTTGGACTAGCCCAATTAATTAAATCAAGCCCATTAATGTTAATTATGTGATTAGGGTATAATTTAATTATAAATAAGACAATCAAAAAAAAAAAAAACCCTAGCCCACCCCACCACATGATTTACGTCTCCCACTTTCAAAAGAAAAAAATTGGCCTTTTTGGTTTTTCTTTCCAAGGTTGAGCCGCCTCTCGTTTTAGTCTCCAACGTAAAATCTCTTCCAAATTTTCTAGTGCAATTTGGAAGAGGAACATACCATCCAGTCGTGGACTTGATAGGAGGATTTCATCGAAGAAAGTTCGTAGAGAATCAACAAGAGCTAATCCGTTTATACCGGATTAGTTGGAGTCCAGTGATTTAATTCACAAAGGTATAATTCTTTAAACATCCTATGCATGTTTAATTTCTGAAAACCATACGAGTGTCCAAAAGAATTATTTTGTTTTCAAAATAAAATAAAAATTTTAAACTTCCGCTGCATTTGGGCACGTAGAAAACCGAGATCCAACAGGACAGAGACTTAAGACCAACCATTTGAACTCCACCACGAAAGTAAGAAAGATGCATAGGGATAGATATGATCTCAATACCATTGATGAAAGCATATGTACCATCTTGTGGTTGAATACTTTGATCAGGATAGAAAATGATATCTAATCGTTGGTTTTCTTCTATGTTAATACAGAATTCTTTTGCAAACGATTTTCCCTTCCCACCTAGAGCATCAGCAGTTAGTGAAGCACTAAAGTTACTAAGCAGAGTGAAAGGACCAGCTTCAACGGTGAATAAATCCTTGAACCCTTTAAACCCTCTGTATAAAACTGGATTAAAGTGAAGGCGAACAAACTTGGGACCTGGATGGAGATGAAATGTGTATGAGAACTGAGATCTTGAAATCCTCGCTGCCTTGTACTGAACTTGATCAGCTGATAGTATTGATCCACCGGCGACACTTGAGCTCGTCGATGAGCCCTTTATCTGCACAGATGCAGATATTTTCCCGTATTTATCTCCAATCCATTCCCTGCCATCAACCGCTGCAAAATTTTCAGTTGAGCCGCAATTTATAAGAATGCCACCCGTGAGTTGTTCGTGATCATGAAATGCAGCTGTGATTATCGTAAAGAAACCAATAACAAATGGAGCTGATAAAATTTCGAAGAAATCCATGTCAACCAAGGGGAAGGATACTTTGTCTTGTGGTGTTTGCTCAATTCTTGTCTTACTTTCCAAGCGTTGACATTTTTTTTTGTTTATCATATCTGCAGACTGATAAGCAAGGCATGACTCATATTTTGTTGTCAAGTCTTTTTTTAATGGCATTCTATTCTCTGTTTTGGAATATAAATGCTGAACATGTTCTTTTTGTTTGAGGAAATCTTGAATAAATTTTCGCCCGCTGATCCGCCGAATTTGGGATTTAAGGCAATAATTTTGGTTTTTTTTTTTTTAAATTAATTTTAATCTTATTTCTCCATTGCAGCAACATTTTTTTTAATTAATAAAACCAAGGTATTTCAAATTCTCGCCATTTTCTGATAATTGTCCCACGTCGGTTGGATAAAATACCTTGGAGTTGTATATATGGACTTGTACAATCCTCCCTCTTGAGCTAGCTTTTGGAGTTGAGTTAGGTTCAAATTTCAATCTTAACATGAAATCAGAGCTCAGGTTCCACCGTTATGTGTTGGACCACCCGTTCTGCTCATAGTTGGGTCATTTGTAAAACTTCACGCTCCAGATGTTCATTCCTGGGCGTGAGTGGGCGTGTTAATTGTCCCACATCGGTTGAATAAAATACCTGGGAGTTGTATATATGGGCTTGGACAATCCTCCCCCCTTGAGCTAGCTTTTGGGGTTGAGTTAGGTCCAAGTTCCAATATTAACATTTTCAAATCCATTGTTGAAATTAAATCCTTTAAACCGATCAAAGTTTTAAATAACGATGCTTCATTTAAAAATTTCTGGTTATGATTTAAAAAGTCATCCTTCATTCAGTTCATGAGACCAGCCAACTGATTAAAAATTTATCTATTACTTTGTAAAAATTTTGTATACATTTCATAGAACAAAAATGTATTATTTTATGGCATGTTTTCATAAAATGTGTAGGTCGCCACTAACACTATTTAAATGATTCTCACATATGATGTACAAATACTCGTAAAAATTGTCATATGTCACTTCGAATTGCAGGTGTGATTGTTGTACAAATATTTGTATAGTTTAAAATATCATTGTTATCATCATATGTAATTTTTCTAAATTGATAAGCGTTCGGTCCTATAATAGATATTAGAGTCAAGTTCACATGTTTGATTGTTACTGATTGCAAAAAATACAATTATTAGAAGGGTTATTGGGGGTGGCTTGGGAATCAATTGAACCTGATGATGATTGAGCTGCTATTTTAGGATTCATGTTAATGTCTAAGAAAATATTGCAGGGTGGTTCAAGATTGCAGAAAATTATTCCCAAGTCTTTTTTTAGATGAAGACAGCAAACTCCTCGAGCGATCTCAACGATGACTTTGAAATGAACTGGCCAGGGAAGGTGATCATGTCCTTCTATTTAAGGTAACTAGAAGATATCTACGTGCGTTGCACATATGGAATATACAATGATGATATGAGGAGAATAATTCTTACAGTCACATTGTCTTTTATTTTTTAAGAATCAATTCAATCTATGATTCATCGATAAATTTCAGAATTTATTTTTGCCCGAGTTCTTGAATATTAATATAAATAAGTTGTTTTAGGTTTGATATCTATATAAGTATATAATATTTCAATATTCTGTCTAAATATAGAAATATTTATTAATATGATCCATAATCATAACCGTATTCTTACTGTCACTTTGACACCTATTTTAATGTTTCAACCTTAAAATGGTAAAAATAATATAGTTAGACTATGAGTATTCAAAATAATAAAACAAAAAACAAATCCATTATATATTTTTTTGACAAGAACTATAATTTCTAAATTTCTCATAATATATTTTGAAGTTATAAAGTTCTATACATAAATAATGTCCTAAAAAAATAGTTACAAGTTCTACAAATATTCATCGATGAAAATTTGACAGGGCATAAAACATAAAGATGATTATTATATTTTTAAAAACTTTTATTTTTTGAGAGAAAAATATTTAAAAAACATAAGAAAATTTTAAAAATCTTGTTAATCATTTTAAGTAACTTTAGATGTAAAATAATTTGTTTTACATAAAAACGATTTGAATTCGTTCTTATTTTTCTTTTTTCTATCCCTTTGATGTATATAAGAGTAATTATTGGACATAAAATTAATTTAAACTCATTTTGAATCTTTTGAAGTGTTTTCTTATGGTACCAAATAATTATTTGTGTTTGTCATGCACAGATTTTGACACCCACGTCAATGCAATTCTCATTATGTTTACCATTAGCTTAGTATAGGGCTTTGTACGATAAATCGCAATTATGAGAAATAAAAAACGTGTCTTGGGTAACAAATATAACTTTTGACCTGAAAATTAAGAAA
The DNA here is from genome assembly GCF_012295235.1 of Primulina huaijiensis. Taxonomy (NCBI): domain Eukaryota; kingdom Viridiplantae; phylum Streptophyta; class Magnoliopsida; order Lamiales; family Gesneriaceae; genus Primulina; species Primulina huaijiensis. The sequence goes on along the minus strand of NC_133315.1, from coordinate 16,418,418 downwards.
CGTTCGAACTAAAAAATAAATCTTTCACTGTCATTCAGTTTTTTGGGTTAGGCTTGCATAAGTGAAGGTAGTACTGTGATTAGTGAACTCCTGAGAAGTTCTCGTGAGTTTAACTGCTGACATTGTGTCGTTTATTTTAAATTCCATTAAAGATATAATTTTTTTAAAAAAAAAAACTATAAATTTCATTCCAAAAATAAAATTTCATTTTTCTTCAATTATTATAAAATTCATTAATTCATGAAAATGAAAAAAAATACATGTATTTAATAATATTATTTAACGAAGATAAGAACATATATGTAAAATCACACAATTTTATTATAGTTTTCAAATTTATTAGTCCTGTATTATTTACGTTATTAATGGATGTTAATTTACTCAAGTTAAAAATAAAAATTGGCACAAAAACTCCTATGAGACTTTCGTGAAACATGTTTCCTATCGGACCCTAATCATGAAAAATTATTGTTTTTAACTTCGAAAATTGACCGGGTTGGCCCATCTGAAGAATGAGTAGGTCTTTCATAAGACGATCTCACGGATCTTTATTCGTGAGACGTGTCAATCCTGTCCATGTTTACAATAAAAATTAATATATTTGACATAAAAAATATTACTTTTTCGTAGATAGCCCATATAGAATATCTGTTTCACAAAATTGACCCGTGAGACCGTCTCACAGGAGTTTTTGTGTTGAAGAATATATTCATGACACCGGCTCACAGAAGACCTATTAAAAAATTAGAGAACTATAAAATTTTGAACAAGGGTGTATGTATACTTTATTTTCATTCGATTTATTTTAAATTCATTAATTAATGTAAAAAAATCAAATAAAGGGAAATAAAAAAATAAAGATATAATTCATAAATTTTTTTTTTTAAAAAAAAAGAGAACTTAAACAAAAAGAAATATTTTTAAAATAAAGATATAATTCATTTTTTGAAAATAAATTAAAAATTTTATTATTCTTTTATTCATTTTAAATTTTATTAAACATATAGTTTTTAAAACAAATAGAGTATAAATTCCATTTCAAAAAATTGTGGCTAAATTTCTTTTTTTCTTTTCTAATTTATTTTACAATTAATTAATAGTTGGAAAAAAAACAAACAATAAAACATGTATTTATTATTATTATTATTATTATTTTAAATTTCATTAAAGATGTAATTTGTTTTTTAAAAAATGAAGTGTAAATTTCATCTCAAAAAATGAAAGCTTAATTCAAATATCATGTTATATACTTGTGGCTAAATTTTATTTTTCTTCAATTTCATTCCAAAAACTCATATGAGGTTGTTTCGCGAGTAAATTTTGTAAAACATGTCTCCTATCCAACTTGAATCATGAAAAAACATTTTTTCCACTCCGAGAATGACTGGGCCAACCCCTCTCAGGGCTATATAATCATAAAATTATCTCACAGAAGACCTATTAAAAAATTGGAGAACTATAAAATTTTGAACAATAGTTTAAAATTCATTTTTATTCGATTTATTTAAAATTTATTAATTAATGGAAAAATAGAAATCAAACAAAAATTAAATTTCATTATTCTTTTATTTAATTTAAATTTCATTAAATATATATTTTTTAAAAATAGAGTGTAAATTTCATTCCAAAAATGGTGACTAAATTTCATTTTCTTCAATTTATTTTATAATCAATTAATAGCTTATAACTCACAAACAAAAAACATGTATTTATTATTATTATTATTATTTTAAATTTCATTAAAGATATGTTTTTTTTTAAAAAAAATGGAGTATAAATTTCATTCCAAAAATAGAAGAAAATTTCATTTTCTTCAATTTATTATATAATTAATTAATAGCTGATAACTAACAAACAAAAAACATGTATTTATTATTATTAATATTATTATTATTATTATTATTATTATTTTAAATTTCATTAGAGATAGTTTTTTTTTTTAATGGAGTATAATTCCAAAAAATAGAAGAAAATTTCATTTTCTTTAAATTTTTTTATAATCAATTAATAGCTGATAACTAGCGAACAAAAAACATGTATTTATTATTATTATTATTATTTTAAATTTCATTAGAGATAGTTTTTTTTTTTAATGGAGTATAATTCCAAAAAATAGAAGAAAATTTCATTTTCTTTAAATTTTTTTATAATCAATTAATAGCTGATAACTAGCGAACAAAAAACATGTATTTATTATTATTATTATTATTATTTTAAATTTCATGAAAGATAGTTTTTTTTTTAAATGGAGTATAAATTTCATTCCAAAAAATAGAAGATAAGTTTAAATTTTATTCCAAAAGTATATTAATGAAAAATAAATAAAAAAAACATGTATTAATTATTGTTATTAAATGTAGATAATGATATTTATGTAAATTCACAATTCAAATTCATATATTTATAATAGTATTAGATAATAGTATTAGATTAGATTAGATTAGATTAGATAGATAGATTAGATTAGATTAATGTCATACGATGAAATGAAATTTTGAACTTCTGTAGATTGTTCTTCAAATTAACAAGTATTATGTGAAAAGAGTTGGGACAAAACAATGCAAAGATTCTTTGTTACCAACAAAATAAAATAGCGTGGAGACTAAATAGCGTGGAGACTTGTGTTTTCCATGAACTCGTATTATCGTATACAAGTATGTCTGAAATTCTCTAGCAGTGCATGGTGGAAAACTAAGTTTTCAATGGCTTGATTATTCATATGGTATGTGTGAGAGAATCCATTGGTGGCAGTTTCAACTGTTGTCCAATCAAGTTTGGTCACTTCTACCTCTGTTGAATAATCTCAGTGGGATAATTCGTTACCAGGATAAAAGTGGACTTTTCACTGTTGCAAAAATCTGGGTACTGGCTAAAGAAGTTCGAGGAATTACGACGTGTTCCTTTGACATGGTATAGTGCATGAAGATGAGTTTAGACGACACTATTAGCTATAGGGAAAATTCGTAGAAAACAATATATATCAAAATGTTTCTCAAAGTTAATAAAGCTGCATGATTACCTGATGTTGACTCTTTCCCACTGTTGGATGGTTTTGCTGATTGCAAAGTTGCATCCCATTGTAAGCCATTAGCAGTATTTGTCTCTGTAGATACCAAAGAATTTAGCTTCCTCTGTAGGTCAAGTGCAAACTCAAGTTGTATTACAACTTGAGCAATTTTTGGTCGTTTCATTGGTTCATCATCTAAGCAACTTACAACTCTCACGAATGCCTTCAAACAATCTGGTAAGATTTCTCCCCTGATATTCGAACTTATAATCTTTTCAATATCTCCTTTTCTAATGTGTTCTCGAGCCCATGTGGCTAGACTGTGCTGATCTTATTCAAACCTAGGATCTAGAGCACGTCTCCAACACCAATACTTCTAGCAACACCACACCGAAGACATATACTCACTTCTCCCTGTTAGTTTACGGGTTCTAACGTAATATAGGTCGCAGTAGCTATGTGTTCTCTTGATATTTGTGCTGACATAGCTTTGAGATTCGCCTATGTTTTTAGGTTTGGCCAGCCCAAAATCTGAAACCTCAGCCACAAATTTTTCATCCGACAGGATGTTTGAAGTCTTTACATTCCGATGTATGATCCCATTGTCTGTGTAAAGATAGTCCCTGGCCTGCCCCAATGCAGATTTTGAGGCATTGGTTCCAGGAAAGAGAAGAAGAATGATTGCCACTAGCAGCATGTTCGAAAAGGTGATCAGCCCAGTGTTCCATGGATCAAATACTCATAAACGAGAATCATCTCCTGTTGCTCATTGCAGTAGCCAATCAACGACACAAGATTAACAAGTCGCAACTCAGAAAGTGTCTGAACTCCCATCCAAAATTCACGTGCTCCTTGATTGGTGCTATACTTGTTATAGTATATGTCCTGTAAGCTAACGGTTAGTTAAAGAATTTATTGTAATTAACAGTCTTTATTTTAATATAATTTATATTTTATGATTTCGTTTTACTTTATCTGTATACTCATGCAATCAACATAGATAAAAACTTTTATTATACTTTAATACAAATGAATCATAATTCGATCTTGAAATTCATTTGTAAATACTTTATATTCTAAATGCATTCCTAGTCGACTCACCCGCCTAAAAACAAGGATAAATGCCGCATGAGCTTGAGACTAGCATCTGTGATGTTGTGTACCGTGTTTCATGATAATGACATAGAGATGTCAAATCATGCAGATGGGTAATCATGAGATGATGATATCGAACAACTCTCCCTCAGACTTTCTAAGTGGTTATCATTCATCGAAAGAAAAAGTATGTTGTTATGATTGTACATCATTAGTCCTTACGACCCAGGACAACATTAAGGCTCTACATACTTGGATTGTGCTTTGACTCGTTTACCAACTCCGCGAGGGTCACGAGGTGGTCAGGTTGGGTGCAATTGCGACATGTGTAGGAGCCGGTGCATTGTTGTCGAGAATTCACTGCTCACCTACGGGTGTGGATATCCTATTTGATCTAACGGAATAGTAGAGTATGAAATTTCTAGCCAGATTGTAAGATGTACATTAAGGACAAATGTTCTCTAGTTGTGCATGTAATGACACTATGAGTATTTCATGAATGTATCACATTGATATCAAATCTAATATGCAACCCTCGATGAACCACTAGTTGCAGATTCGATCGAGATATATGAGATGAAGGGACCGTACTATACGTTAATCATAACCGATTGGTTTTTGTATGCACTATCAGTGATACTTAGGGAATCATAGGTGATGCTACTAGACGCTCTTTCCATGATTAGATGAGTTTAGTCAGAAAATGATTTCTGACGTTCTCATGATCAAATGTTGGTACATAGAATGGGGTAAATAAGAGTAAGCCTGAATGAAGGACAATGTCCTGAATCACAAAGAGTACTTGTGAACCCACGATTAGTTGTATCTCTGAACCATTAAAGATCACACATGTACTGGACATTTTGTTGACGTTGAGACAATAAATTTAAGTAGTTGAATTTATATAAAATTATGAGATATTAAATTCAAGGAGTTGGATTTATGATAATTACAATTTGAAGATAATAAATTCAAGTAGTTGAATTTATGAAAATTGATAATTTAAAATATTAAACTCAAAGGTTGAGCTAATGAAATATTAAATTAAATGTAATGAGAGTATATATAATGGACTTGTAGTAGTACAACTCGAATATGCTAATTAATTAAAGTCCTTAATAGACTTTGATATTGTAATTAATTAAACTAGTTGGACTAGTCAAATTAATTAAGCTCATTAATATTTAATTAAGGAAATCTAAACCTACAATTAAGGAAACTAGTTTAAGGACTCATGATTTAAAAGATGACCAAAAACCCTAGCATTCACATTTATGATTTTTGCAAATTCACTCTCAAACTCTACAAAATTTCGGCCACCTCAAAATAGTTTAGGGTTTGAGTCGTCTTTTGGTTTTTGATCTCAACGTTAAAATTCTTCTAAATTTTCTAGTATAATTTAGAAGAGAAACAAACCTTCTAGTCGTGAAATTGATTGGAGAATTGAAGAAAAGCTTCAAGAATATCGTTCGTAGATAATACTATAAGAGCTATCTCCGCCAATCTGAAAATAGTTGGTGTCATGTGATTTATTCTTTAAACGTATAATTATAAACGCTCTATGAATGTTTAATTTTGTTTAAAGCATACGAGTGTCCAAAACCGTTATTTGACCATCAAATTAAACTTTTTAAAACTTCCACTGTGTTTTGGATATGAGAAAATCGATTCCTAACAATATTTTAATTTTTGTATGGTGACGGTCTCTTGTCCATTGTCAATAATCCCCTTGTAGACTTTACCAAATCCACCCATTCCGATGACAAATACATGATTGAAGTTGTGTGGTTTCTTCAATCTCAGCTAGCTAAAAACAAAGGCATAGTCGTCGTCTAGCACTAGTTGATGGCTTATTTTCTTCTGTGTTGTTATCTTGCAGAAGTCGTCGCAAGGTTATAAACAACCATATTCACTAGAGCGAGTATAATTATCACTGCAAGTCTGCAATCACAATTATATTTTGGTCCCCAAAAACTTTCAGTATCGTCTTTTTCTTCGACTAGATGAATATCATCGTATCCTGTGATTTTGCATTTTATAGAAATATCGTCTTTGAGATATTCCATGTGACGAATTTCGGTAGTTTTGATTGGCATTATTATATTTATGAACAAAGTCTCTTTCTATTGTAATTGAATTCATGGACTGCCCACTTGCACAAGTTAATATGTTTTTTTTTTTATTTTATGATTTGGGTTATCTATGATTTGAGTTTTAGTTATGTATAATTCAATTTCGCTGATTTATTTCTAAAATTTTAAAACATATNTTAACTCTATTCCTCGACCTAGTCCCAGAAATCCAAATCATTTCATTCAAAATGAATTTATTTTTTAACGAAAAAAGAGGATAAAAATATATCGGAAGAGCTGTATGAACTCCAAAATTTCCTCTTTTTATTATTTATTTATTCGTGTGGACAATTTTGAATTATATATAAAAAAATAATCTGAAATTTAACTTTCACATTGTTTCTCAAATCAAATTAACCACACAAAAAAACATTAAGTTGCATTTGGATGGATGAATTTGAAATCTATAGATTTCGATTATATTTTTATTGTTAACAATGAAATAATAGATGACATGTTAAATCAATATCTTACTTATTTATATATCAGTTACACAAAGTAGAATGAATTTCAAATATCTTCATTATTATGTGAACTGGAAATCCATTTCAATTAATATAAAATCTTATATAAACATAGAAGAAGTGGATTTAAAATATATGATTTTGTTTTTTTAAAATTATAAAAATATATGAATTTGAAATACATATTTTAAATATATGAATTTGAAATACATTAATTTCAATAAAATATAATTGGATGTGACTTCTTTATCATTACATAAGTATATAATGCCTAGTCAATGGAGAAGGAGACTTGGCCCCACTGATCTCTCCTTAGGCCAGAATAGCTGACACTCCCCCTAATTTGTATTTTTTTTAAAAAATATACCTAGACAATGCTCATGTGGTGGAGATTGTAATAAAAATTTTTTTTTTGTAAATATTTCTGACACATATGGACTCTATATTACACAATGGGATAAATAATTTATGCACAAAAACTTATGTGAAACGTTCTAATAGGTCAATTTTGTGAAACATATATTTTATATACGTCATTCATGAAAAAATATTACTTTTTATATAAAATATATTAATTTTTATTATAAATATAGACATAATTGATCCATCTCAAGAATAAAAATTCGTGAAAACGTCTTATGGAAAACCTATCCTAATCCATGGTTAGAATTGGACGGCCAAAAAAAAGTATATTGCAAAAAAATTACACGTGCTTCAAGTTAGGCCATTATTTATTGTCCTTTCTAGAAGAACGGCAGTACTAAAATGGTACAAAAACATTGTACCTGTCGACGATTGATAGGTTAGTTTTCCAATGTGAATATAATTATAATATTATTATTATTAGACGGATTAATAATTAATTATATATAAAAAAATTATGAGACAGATCTCATTGATCGATTTTATAAATATAGACATGGTTGATCCGTCTTATAAAAGACATACTCTTAATTTTATAGTCGTTTAGGGGTGAGAAGATTGTTACAATTAATTCTCGAATCCTAGATCTTATCTCATATTTTAAATATTGATATAAAATGAGCTACAAATCACTCAAAATTAATTTTATATATCCACTTCTACACTCAACTAACCAAAATTTAATAGTTTCTACCAATTAAGTATTTCTATATACAAAGAGATGATATTTTGGGTTCACATTCTATATTATTTTATTGTTCATTTCTTAAAACTAAAACCAAACTTGACTTTCATTTCAGATCGTCAAATAATTAATTTTTTTAAAATAATTTATTTATTATATATTATATTTCATTATTCCATATTTCAGTTCAGCATGTGGTTTACGATTATCGTAGGACTCATATTTAAATATAATCATTTTAAATTAAAGTATTTTTCGTTACTTTTTATTATTATGATATTATTTATATTTCAATGTAAATATAATTAATTATAAAAACGATTTACAAGTAAGCAATGTGTGTGTCGTGTGTTATATAGAAAAATTAGAGAATGAAACAGTTTTTTTTAAAAAAAATAAATGAAAATAAAAGTTAATAATTTTAAAATTAAAATTGTTTTTTCTAAAATAAAATATAAAAAATGTGACTGGAATAGTTTGAATGATATTTTACAAATCTATATTATATTATTAAGTTTGAGAGATTTAGAGTAACTAAAATTTGAGAGTAAGTCTCTTGTGAGACGGTCTCACGAATCTTTATCTGTGAGACGGGTCAACCCTACCGATATTCACAATAAAAAGTAATACTCTTAGCATAAAAAGTTATATTTTTTTATGGATGACCCAAATAAGAGATCAGTCTCACAAAATACGACCCGTGAGACCGTCTCACACATATCCATTGCAACTGAGCACCGATTAGGTGTCGCACATCCATTGTAATTTTTTATTTTTTTTATGATTATACATTCATCTTTATTTAAATATAAATCGAATAAATTTAAAAAAATATTATATAATATATTCCTCGCGTGGTCAAGTTAGAAAGTTTCAACTTTCAATATATAATTAAATAAAGTGGACATGGGTAACTGAATGAATATACACACGACGAAGGGTAACGAAGTCACAGAAAGCGAGCTCATATCAAGACGGAAATCAATGCTTTGAAAAACCTGGTCGATCAACAATTCCCATGAACAAATTCGCGAATTACAAAGTTGTATTTCTCTTTTTTCCCGGTGAATTTTGCGGATTTGTGTAACCTTTGAGTTCAGAGCATCAAAGAATTATTTTCTGTTTCTTTGTGTCTGATGGGCAAGAAACAGCATATTGATTGGACTTCGAAATCCATTACGTCCTCTGGGAGTGAAAGGGTTTCTCTCTTGAATAAAGAGGCGAGGAATTCTCTATTTATTACAGTAATCTTGTGTTATTTTTTCTTGTTTATTTTTTTTGGTTGATTTTGCAAGCCGAAATACTCGGTCGATTTGGGTTTGGGTGAGTTGAAAAGATTTTAAATGATTAGCAATTCTTGATACTGCTGTGGTGTTCTGTGGCAACGGTGGTGATGTCACGGTGGATGCAGTTGGCCAAGAAATCATTGTGTTGTGTATAAAATGATTTGTCTAGGATTTTGATTCGGTTAAACATAAGAAATCGTTTGGTGTTGTGGTGATGCGGATTCATGCACTTTTACTTTCGTGAATACATGGTTGCTAGGAAAAGTTTCTGGTTAACAAGTTGACAGAACACCATTTTAGGCTGAAAAATTGGAGGCTTAAATCACTGTTATTGAATTAAAACTTGTTATTTTAACAGTTCATTGTTGTCTATCGTTCTTTCATTTAAATGCCTTTAATCAGACTTGGTGTTTTGTCTTTTATGATCTTAGGATCACTATATCAAGGCTTTTCAAAAGAAATTGTTATTAAAACTAATACTTGAAACGATGTGTTTGTGACAATTCCGAGAAATTAATTGGATTGAGTTAACATGCTATATTGTTGGTCCTACAATTATAACTTCAAAATCTATTCTTCATGTAGGCACAGCGCAAGGCTAACGAGGATGGGACACCTGATGATCGAACTACAGATCTTGAGCTAGGAGATGCCTCAGAGGTGGGCGATCAGTGATTTTATTGCATTGGTTTCTCGTTGAACTCTAAATATGTACATGGGACTCTTGCAAAAAATATTGACTTTGTGATAATTTCAGGCATCCAATGTTGGATTCGGTAGAGTATTACATCTGGTGAGAAAAATAGTGACACTTCGTATTGATGAACTAGGTTTTGTTTATTAGGATGTTTAGTTAATGGTTTTCCAAATAAACAGGCAAAGCCAGATGCTGGAAAGCTAATTATCGCAACTGTTGCACTGTTGATAGCATCCACATCTAGCCTTCTTGTGGTAAGGCTTTCTTTATGCTATAAATCAAGATTCAATCCACCCTATAATTTAGTGCGTTATTATTGTCCTGAAAATATCCTTTATGATTATATCTCCAATAATCCGGCAAAACGAGGGACACTGTGCAGTTAATGCATTCATCTATTGATAAGCTGGTGATTTTTTGCCATTTTAATTTTTCTGATAAGATTTTTTAATTTCTTTATCAGTATGTTGTCTTCTGCAAATATACTATTGAGAAACTGTGCAATGTGGCATAAAGGGATTAATTACTGTTTTTATTTTGTCGCAGCCCAAATTTGGTGGTCGAATAATTGATATTGTATCTAGGAATCTGAAAACTCCTGATGAGCGAGCTGAGGCATGGGATGACGTCAAGAAGACAATATTAGCTATCTTTCTAATTGTTGTTGTTGGGTATGAATTCATATCTCTGGCTTTTACTTCCTCATTCTTGTTCATACTCTGAGCTCTTCTTTTCATAATTACTACCCTTAAAGCATCTTGTTTTCGGAACTTCCTTCCAGTTCTATATGCACAGCACTTCGAACGTGGTTATTTTCTTCAGCCAGTGAAAGGGTTGTTGCTCGGCTAAGGAAGAAATTGTTTGGTCAACTAATCCAGCAAGTAAGACCTGATTTTTGGTCAATTTTCCAGAGGAAATGAAGTTGGATTATTAGATTTTATTTGGAATTACAACTACAGGAAATTGCATTCTTTGATGTAACTCGAACGGGTGAACTTCTAAGCCGTTTATCAGAAGATACCCAGATTATTAAAAGTGCTGCTACGACAAATCTTTCAGAATCGCTGCGCAATGTGACCACTGCCCTTATTGGCATTGGTTTCATGATATCATCATCCTGGAAATTAACACGTAAGGGATTTTCGGATTCTTTTGTTTACATGAAAACTTTCTAAAAAATGACATGTATTCTTTCTCAGTTCTGGCACTAGTCGTTGTTCCACTCATCTCAGTCGGAGTCCGTATGTTTGGACGATATCTTAAAGAACTGTCACATGCAACTCAAGCCGCTGCTGCCGTAGCCGCATCAATTGCAGAGGTACAATTCACCATGCATAATGAATGTCATATGCTTTAGCTATCTATGTTATGGATGCCATCATGTTTTGATCTTTAGGAATCTTTTGGAGCAATTCGAACTGTAAGATCTTTTGCACAAGAGCAACATGCAATCTCAGGTTACTCGGAAAAAGTTGATGAGACACTGAAGCTTGGAATCCGGCAAGCGGTGAGTTTCTACATTTTATGCTCTTCTCTATACGTTAAAAGAAGGGGGCTGATTGCGTATAATATTTTTTGAAAAATGATTGCGTAGTTTGACTAAAATTTCAACTTCCCCCCATAATCTTTTCAGTTGCCTAACCTTGTTCCTCATCCAGTTCCCTTCTCTCAAATTCTTTAATTCATCTCTAATGAATCCTCTTGTATCTATCTATGAGCTAGATTTGGAACGAATCTTATCAAGCAGCATGTTAAATGATTGCTGGGTGCTGAAATTTCACATATTTCTTTTTGAAAATTGCAGAGAATGGTTGGTTTATTTTTTGGAGGATTGAATGCAGCATCTACCTTATCTGTGATTATAGTTGTAATCTATGGAGCTTACTTGACTATAATGGGCCACTTGACTGCTGGAGCTCTCACATCCTTCATTTTGTATAGCCTGACAGGTATTTTGTATTTACTAAATTAGCGAATAATCACCTGAATGGCTATCACTGTGAGAAAACCAAAATATAATACAATAAGAGGACAAAGATGCTATTTCACATATATCTCAGCAAGATTCACTCTTTTGTTTGTTATTATATTATGATGGTGACAAATCAGCAGCTTTTTCTGATGAATGAAATCTCCCATCTACAGTTGGATCCTCAGTATCCTCATTATCAGGATTGTATACCACTGCAATGAAAGCTGCAGGAGCGAGTCGTAGAGTTTTTCAGCTTCTAGATCGGGTCTCCACCATGCCTAAATCTGGAGATAAATGCCCAATCAGGTTAGTTCTATATATAAATTCCTCCTTAAATATGCATATAAAGCACAGCCATATTATGTTTCTAGTTTTGTTCGCAGTGATCCTGATGGAGATGTGGAGTTAAGTGACGTCTGGTTTGCTTATCCTTCTCGTCCAAGTCATATGGTACTCAAGGTATTATTTTGGTTGCTTAAATATCAATTGGTTTATTACACCAAAAAACTGCAAATCATATATTTTAGTGCCGTTTTTTTATTTTCTTTTGTCCAAGTTCGAAGCAGATCCGAAGATCACAAAACCAAGACTTTAGATAGCTCTTACAATTTTTTTGCACGCTTGTGAACCTACAATGAGTTGTGTGCTTCCCAATTCTAATTAAGTAAACTCACCGTTCATTGTTACAGGGAATAAGTTTAAAACTCAGTCCCGGCTCCAAAGTAGCTCTTGTTGGACCGAGCGGTGGAGGAAAAGTAATGAACTCCTCACATTTGTCTCTTTATATCTCGTTCAAGTAAATATACCCCTTGATCAACAGTCTTATAATAAATGCACATCATGGGTTGCAGACAACAATAGCTAACTTGATCGAGAGATTCTACGACCCTCTGAAAGGAAAAATTTCGCTGAATGGGGTTCCCTTAGTGGAAATATCACATGAATATCTCCACCAAAAGGTAACATTAAAAACGATCCAATCCATTTCTCTATAACTACGCATTGTGTGTCACGCATGGACTAGTTTCATCTATAGATCAGTATAGTAAGCCAGGAGCCAGTTCTTTTCAACTGTACGATTGAGGAAAACATTGCATACGGTTTTGATGGAAAAGCAAGTGATTCTGACATAGAAAATGTAGCTGTAAGTTCAAAACCGTTTTTCATCTTTTCAACTTTTATGTTTTGTTCAGAAGCCTTACTTTTAAAATTTTCTACATTATTGTCGATTCTGCAGAAAATGGCGAATGCCCATGAATTCATAACAACATTCCCTGAAAATTATCGAACTGTTGTTGGAGAACGTGGATTGAGATTATCAGGAGGCCAGAAACAAAGAATTGCAATTGCAAGAGCACTACTGATGAACCCAAAAATCTTGTTGTTGGATGAAGCCACTAGTGCTCTTGATGCCGAGAGTGAATACTTAGTACAAGTAAGATTAATACCTAGAAATCACTTTTTCTCAGTTTTCTTAGTCTTGAATCTCCTTGTCTGTCATTTGTCCACGTTTATCGTCTATTTTAAAGTGTCTTCTTAATTTTATTGCTCATTTTAGGATCCATTCTATTTTGAACTAGAATTAGTGTTTTTTTTAATCTTTTGTGTTTTTATTTCTCACGCAATCACATACACTGCACATGCGCTCTGATAGACATAAAGTAAACACATTTGCTGTTGATTGACCCGGTATAGAATTATTTCTCGTTTCCAATCATGGCTTGTTTGTATAAACTATCTTATCTCCAGCTGACCTCTTGCACATGTATTCTATAGGATGCAATGGACTCGTTAATGAGAGGAAGGACAGTCCTTGTTATAGCCCACAGGCTTTCGACTGTCAAAAGTGCGGACACGGTTGCGGTCATAGCTGATGGACAAATAGCCGAAAGTGGCAGTCACGACGAGCTTCTTGGTATGAATGGAATCTATACCGCACTTGTGAGGAGGCAATTGCAAACAGCCAAAAGTGAATAAATGATGCACAATGCGGAATGTGTGGGATAAGCTCTCGTGGGGTTATTTTTTGAAACATAGGAATAGTTTCTTTTATGCTTCATTTGGTAATCGAGAGTCTGAGACTGTCATAAGGAATAAGGATGAACCGAAGTACTTTTATATGAAGATTTAAGATACATTTAAGTAATAAATGTTCAATTTTAAAACAATTATTATAAAAAAATGAGATAATATTTGGATTCAAATCGCCACTCACCTTCCTCAACTCTCGTCAGAAGTAATTGTCCCTCTGAAAAAATTTGAAGTTCGAACAGCAAATTTCAGGTGAAGACGCATTAAACCGCCTTATTCAAATCTCAATCACCCCATTAAATTCTTGGGTTCACCCTAATTTTATCCGATATCCAGTATGCCATTTGTTCGAAATATACCCGTCACAAAAAAAAAAACCAGGAAAACATCATTTCACGTAAAAAAGATGCCTTACGAGTATGAATATCACCATGTATTTTTTATCACTTGCACCGGTACAAGTGATTTTCTGAATGTTTTCGAATCAGAGGAAAAAATGAAAATTAATATGGTGAAAGCTCATGAAAAACGGGCGCAACCACAATTGATGTGGCTCTTCAACAAAATTTAATAGAATAAAACTGGCGCAAACAGAATTCATTCGGCTACAATAAACCTTAACTCAATCAAAATTAGAGCAATGTGAGTGGCCTGAGGTCGAGATTCTGGGGAATAAGCCCTGGGTGTGACACAATACACAATTTGACACGTATCAAAATCAAATAAGGCAAGAATAAAAGTCTCAGCGACTCGCCAAACCCTGCACTGCTTGAGTGTCCTCTTCAGTTATCTTGTTAGCTTGGATGGTAGCAATCACATTCGAAATGTGTCCCTGAAAAAAATTTGTCATCTAAATTAGTCACAAAACCCAATGAAATACACAACAAATGAACCGGTTTAGGCATCCACAGATAGAAGATCTTAAAAAACGCATGATCTCTGATTCAGCTACATCATATAATCAAACTAGAAATGCCAGATTTGAATCCTACCCGCCATGCTCCTAGCTTTGATCTAAGTGCTTGCCATTGCTGATGCCCAAAATCACGTTCAATATAGCGGCTGCAATACAAAATACAACTTGTAGATGCTTTTCATAGCAATTTAAATTATGCATCTAAGAAGTATATTAAGTACCTGACAATGACCGCTTGGTTCATTTGATCAATCCTGCAGTCCATCAATTTTGCTGTTATCGCCTTCACAACCCAAGGCTCGACCTCATTGCCTTCAATCTAAGAAAGCCATGAAGCACATAAATGATTGGAGACATAAATCAGAAATTATGCCCTTGAGTTGAAATAAAAGCATTACCTTCAGTGTTTCCTTAATCAATGAATAAGAAACACAACTAGATTCATTTGTGCTAAGATCAACCAAGGATAGCAGCCTCATCTTAGCAACACAATCCTCATGCACCAGGCCTACACCATATCTTAGAAACATTAAGCTCCTGAAGATCGTACAAGAGTTGGCTTGCCAACTAAGTTGAACAAACCTGCTGAGTGAGGCTTAGAGTATGTAATATTCAAATGCAGGAAATACAAGCAACAACTCACCATAGGTTGTGAGTAAAGTGGGATTTGTCGCATGGAAATTCAAATATGCATCCAGCCTTTGAGTTACAAAGATTTTTAAAAGTTGATACACCAGGGAATATTTAGCATCTTTCTCCAGCTGTGAAACAGCTGGCATGTCTTGCAAATCACTCTGGTGCACAAAATAGAATGAGGAAAATGAGAAGGCCAAACTAAATGCTTGCTAGTAAACATGCTACATTGAGATGCATCAAACAGAGAATGCCAAAACAATAAACCGAAAATATTTCAAAATTATATCATACCTAAGGCATAGACAACGAAGTGAGGATGTATCACAGACACATGTTTAATGTTTGGAACCACCTTAGACCCAAAAGTGCCTAGAACTGCTTTAAACCAGACTAACAAGACTGAAATTTGGACCTGCTTGTAATATTTATGGCCTCATATTCAATATTTATTCTTCAGCTGAGCTCTTAAGAGGGGGAAAAAGAACTGTCGTGCTTCACAGCGAGGAACGTGAAATAGACCCCAAAGGTCCGGAACATAGAATTGCTTGAGAACTGATATAATGGAGTACAATGTATTTCAAAAGTTAAGCACTCATAAATCCGTTGCAGCATAGTCTTAACAAGAACTAGATTCATCTTACCGTAATTGGTAAGAGATACTAGATCACTTTCAGGAATACTGGAAGTGAGCTTAAAAAGAATAGCTTTTGGGTCATAACTGTACCTTCTTGACCATAATCAATCAAAACTTATTTACTTTAGATAGTCTTTGTGGATTTTACGTGAAGAGAATATGATTCAAAACGGTTAACAATGAGAAATAAAACAGATAACTTCTAGAAATGCAGGTGAACATTTCATGAGAATATTGCAGAACTTAACATTTGCACAGGAACTGTACAGATGTTGAAGCTTGTAACACCCTTATTTTTATTTCAAGAAATAAAAATTTTAATATCTGGGCAGAGACTGTCATTAATGTGCTCAAAGTAGGGCTCGAAGTTGGTAGCATGAAGTTCATTGCTTTTCGTAACAACACCACATCCACATAACGTTTCTAATGATTAAAATTTAAAAAATTCAACATGTTCCATTATTCGCAGCAAGAGAAGAACTCTGTTTGTCTCATAATTAAAATAAAAAAAACTGGCACTTTTACATCAATGATGATACAGGGTCAAAAAAAAAATTCTTGCATAAGAGTCATGATACATGAGCAGCCATAAGACATGGCAACCAAGTAACGATATCCACAATATATTCTAACATAATTAGGGATGCAATCAAGATCAAAAGCACAAAAAGATGAATGAAGTTTAATAATGTTCACAACTGAAATCATGCAGAATTTTACCTGAAACATATCAGGTGCCTTCACAAACTCAATAATAGCTCGAGCAGCTTCTTCTTTAGCCTCATTAAGAGTTGACGCATCTTCGCCAGAAAAAGTAGCCAGGTACTTGATAAGAAATTTAAAAGTCTCTTTCGCAGTACTGGAAAGACAGGAATTTTGTTTGATGATCAGGTCGTGAAATACTTTCTTTGTATAAGAAAAAGTAATGTAAAAGTGTAAAAACCGAACAACTTATATTTCTAACCTCTTAGTCTCCTTCAATATATTAGAAACAGTAAGAAAGAGAGCTCTCTGGTCCTTCACTCCAAGATTCCACTCCCTGAGAAAGCTATCCATCTTCTTGAAAGATGGAACAACATGTTCTGTAACATTTCCACTAACTGCCAAGTTAAGTGCCTTCATATAAACAAAGAATCGGCTATATGGGTTCTCCAGTAGGTTGTAGAGGTTGAATAGACTGTATAAAAGAAAATGTTAAAGACGGCAGTTATAAGGTCCTAGGATCTTGATGATTAATTGAAATATCCATTACATCTTTAGGCGCAGTGCAGGCTTATTGTTAAGCTGTTGAGTTAACTTGGTAGCTATAAGCTCCGCCATCTCATGCGCTTGATCAAGACTCTCAGGCTTCTTAACAAGGTTGCATATGACAATATATATGCATTCAAGATCTAAAATGAAATTAATTAGCAGCCAGCGAGAAACATCTAAGAAACCAAACACATAATTTTGGAATAACTAGTTCAGTTGCAAAAATTAATGATCAGCTCAGAACCACATCAAAAACTAAACTGGAAGAATAACAAAAACTCATAATTCTCAAAAAGAGATTCACATAATTCAATCAGAATGACCAAATAAACACATCCCAACAGCGTCCAACTATGGAAATTCATTGTTTTCACACAAGATTCTATTTATGACTTTAACTAATTTAAATTGCAAACTGGGTATTACCCTAACAAAGAACGTAAAACTGGACCACACAGCACACAGGTATTAAAACATCAGAACCATCAAGTGACCACTAAAGAGCCTCATCCAAGGCAAATCATATCACCTTTTTCAGAAGCTTTTGAGAAGATCACATCAGCGGAGGTAAGCATCAACGAAGCTAAATCCAACCATCGGTTTTGAATCATACATTCTCCAGCTTCCGCCAACAATCTACTGACCTGTTCCTCCGCCACCTTTCGACACGGACATCAAGGTTACACAAAATTCCGTTACAGACGATAACCACGGAGCAATTATAATCAGACGCACACAACCAAACTTCCACATACGTCTCCACAAAACCTGTATTATTTAATGCGTGCATAAATCTTGTGTAAGTATTACCTCCGGACCTGCATCTCCCCATGACAACTCGGCAGTGAAACGGACGACGGAAAGGGCGGGATCTTCTTCTGATGTGGGGACAACGGTCGCCATTCTCTGAAATTGTAGATTTGGAACCCTAGAGAGCTCCGGTATAGAGGAACTTAAACCCTATCTCAGGCGATTGTTTCGCGAAAGGTTTCAGTTTTTAACTTTTATAATTATCCCAAATTTTTTTTTTAATAATTAACTGGTTGGGTTTTTTTTTTTTAAAAAAAAAAAGATATTTATATAAAAAAAATTTCAATGTATATATCAATTTTTAAATATTTTTGCACAGAAATAGAAAATAAAATTGATAAATTTTTATTCAAAATTTTAAAATAAGAAGAAACTTTTTTATATTAAAATTAAATGTAAGATTAATTTTATTTTCTTATAAAAATACGCTTAAATTTAATATTTTTAAAATATATTTCATGAATATGCGATAATCACTTATTAAAAAATAAAAATAATATTTTAAGATTGATATTGTTTAAATTTTATTTTATGAATATGCGATAATCATTAATTAAAAATAATATTTTAAGATTGATATTATTTAAATTTTATTTTATGTTACATACGCTAATTTTATTATTAATAATATTTTATGAATATGCGATTATCACTAATTAAAAATAATATTTTAGGATCGATATTATTTAAATTTTATTTTATGTTAAATACGCTAATTTTATTATTAATAATGAAATAAAATTATAATAATTTTGTAGATATTATGAAGTAAATATTTATATTGCTGTTATTATTTAAGTTGAGGCTTGTGGTAACTAAATTTCAGCTCATTGTATTATTTTTTATAAATTAAAAATATATTTCTTCTCAATTTACAAAAATAAATTCATTTTTATTTAATAAAAATATAAAAAAAATTTATATGAGTGTAGTAAATTTCTCTCTCTTTATCAACCAAATATACATATTTTATCATATTAAAAAATATCTATTTTTATTTAATAAAAAATATGTAATAAAATGAACTTTTTTAATCTTACCTCTTATGCTCTTCATCTTTATAATTATATAATACATAATATAATTTAAATATTATTTGCCTGATTTTAAATTTCTCGGTTAACAGAAGCTGAAGGGTAATACTGTCTTATTAATATCCTCCGGGGCCGTTCGGCAATTTCATGACTTTAAGAGGGTAATCGGGAATTTTACGGTATTTGGAAATTCTGTCCTAAATTTATTTATTAGGGTTAGGGTTTATATAGCAGCCGCACACAGTACTACGCTTTAGAAATCGAAGTTTGCGCAGCCGAAGCCCTAAAGCAGAGAGCTTTCTTGCCATCGGAAATCAAGATGGTACAGTTTTCTATCTCCCCTTCTCTACTTACGCTTACAAATGAATGCCTGTGTTTTTTCTTGAATAATTTAATATTGTGTGCATGATTGTGTAATCAGCCGTCGCACAAGACTTTTATGATAAAGAAGAAATTGGCGAAGAAGCAGAGGCAGAACAGGCCCATCCCGTATTGGATCCGTATGCGTACTGACAACACCATCCGCTACAACGCCAAGCGCCGCCATTGGCGCCGCACCAAGCTCGGCTTCTGAGCGTTTCCTTTTCCATCTTATGTTCCTCTGCTTAACTATTATGTTTGTCTCCTCTGGATTTCATGTTATAATTTAAATGAAATAGATAGTTCTGTGTTGTGATGCAAGACTTCTTGGCCGGTTTTGATAATGTTATGGATTCTTAACAATTGCATTTGGAAACTCGGTTCGTGATTCTTTGAATATAATTTTAATTTATTTTCCTGTACGTTTAAAAATATTTTTAATGTTTCTGTCCATGGCTGGTTGGTTCGGGGAAACTTAGATTTTTAGACAGTTGAAAGATTTTGTATTTGTCTCTTGTAGATATGGCTGTCTTTATATTTTCGACTTTTGTTCTCCTTTATCCGCCTGTATAGAGTTGACTTGTCCAATTGAATTAACTAGCTTGGACTGTAGCATTGACACCAAAATAATTATATAAAGTTAACTCTCCACTGAAGCATGAGCTATTATTTTTATTGTGGCTTCTTGACTTGCCTTTTCGGTTTTTTAACTGTCATGTGTGGAAATTGTGCAACATGGTCGGAGTGCTAGGTGTTTTAGTGTATGATAGATTGAGTTTTGGTTTAACAGATTGAAGTTTGATTTCTTAATCAACTGTTTAACTAACTTGGTGAATTCACATATGGTTGCTTGTTGTCAATCCCTTGTATTGACCAAGGGAAGGATAGGATGGCTTTGTTACAGTGTGATCACCTTCAACTATTTTGGTCCTCGTGAGTTTTGCATTTGTGTTGTATTTATTTTGGGGAGTGTTTTGAGTATAAATGGCCTCGATTATCCAAAAAATCAGTAATTTTAATTGGTGGTGAGGAAGAAACGGTGACTTCAACCCACTTTGAGGGTGTTAGCGCTAGATTTAATGGCCATCATCGGTCTTTTTTTTCTGTTTTATAGTTAAGTACTGACCACATGTTTAGGCCAAATGCAGAAGAAACATATATGTTGTGGGGGAACTGGTTCTGTGCATAACACCAGGGTTTTTGGTGGTGTTGAGCCAGCAGGTGCCTTGTGAATGCTTGTTACTTGTCATAGGATTGAGTTTCTCTGCGTGTTCATGATTAGCGTCTGCTAGGTTTCTCTAAAATATGTATTGGGTATTGCCTTTAAACTCTGGTATGGGGCAGGTTTGACGAGGAAACAAAGTCTTTAATATATCTGTCGACACTCCGATTTTCATCCATCCCTTTCCGTCTCCCTAACTTCTCAATCGAAGAAAACTAACACGGATGGACTGAATCATTCTCTTCCCAGTTTACATTTCGGTTATCTGCTACCCTATCTTTAAAAATTGGTCAGTTCGGTTGGTCAAAACTGATTCGATGAGAATACTACGTGTATGTATGTAACAAATATATCGGCCCAATTAATAAAAGAAGAATGTCTTCTCGATCGTCAATGTGGGCGGCCCAAATGTCAAATGAATTTTTAATAATTTTTCGAAGAGGAAGAAAACCTTCTTTGATTACTTATAAAAAAATGATTTTGCAAACAATTATTCCTAATTGCGTTCGTTTGTATTTTTGGATATTTTTTATGAAATTAAATAGGTAACTTTTTATACTTGTATTTGAAGTTTTATCGTATTTTTGTTTTTACTTCCTTATAATATTGTTTGGGTTAAAATTGTACAAGCCCAATTAATTAAGCCTAAATCCTAAAAAAAAATGGATTAGCCCACAAATTATAAGGGAAGCTCGTCAATTCAAAACAATTTGAACAAGTCAGATAGCGGAGAGATTTCGCGGGTGAAGATAGTGTAGAAGTGTAGAAAATGGAGAAAACTCCCAAAAATCTTAACAAAAGAAAGGAATGGACATATGGGAAAAAGGGTCTCAACTCTCGAAGAATTGCAAACACTTAAAAAATTACAAACTTTTCATCGTCCGAATTTCATTCCAATATTATTTTTCCAGTAGATTTTCTCTAGATTATTCAGCGATTTCTTTCACTTTTCATCCAACATTGTAATAATTTTAATGTTTATTAAGATTCCTCTTGGTTTTTTATATACGTAAATCATATTTAGGGTTTTCCAGAAATTTTCAGCATCAATTTCATTGTTTTCTATTGTTTTGGTGTATTTTATCTTAAGAAATCATATCAAATAGTCAAATTTGAAATTCAAAATAGTTAAAAGTCNCAATCGTCATAAATTGGAAATTTAGTGCAATGAATGTAGTGGAAAGACAAGGATGATGCGAAGGCATGCGCAAATAATAAAAGCCGAAAAGTAATGTACTGACTACTGACTACTCTCGCCCACAGCCTTCGCTATTATTTGAATTATTATTAGAGTACTTGCATGTTTGTGAAAGTGTACTATAATTTTTCATCGGACATCGGGATTTCCATGTACCAATTATACTGCAAATATATTTCACGTGTTTATATTATATTATATTATATTATTATATTTGAAGTTTATCAAAATCAATAAATCATGTCAATCTCTAATATTTTACTAGGAATTTACTTTAATTTCGAGATTTCGTCTTAAACTTCGAGAATACAGTGGTTATTTCACCACATTACATACAACATAGTATAGAAAACGCTGATTTAATGGATGAGTCTAAATTTTATCGTGTAATAATGGACATAGACAGGAACTGTTAATTTAGTTGACGGAATTTGTTTCAACTTTTTGTCGTCCTCCCAATATTTTTTCGTTGATTCTTCTCCAAATACAATAATTATTCAAACAAAATAATCGCCGCATTTGTTTAAAAAAAATATCCAAATAAGAACCACCGAACAAATGGATCATCGAATGAAACAAAAAACTATAGCTGGTAGTAGTGGTACAACTAAAATATTTCAAATCATTCGACGGTCATAGCTCGATTGATCTACCCACCATGGACAATTATTTCATCGTAAGAATCTTCTGCTCAATAATTGTATTTTTTGTAAACAATGAGAATCGAACTCATGTAATAGAGAGAACTGTATGTCAAGATGTTTAGAAATGATATGCATGTATATTTTCCTGTAAAACAGTTCATTGTTTGAATTCCAAGTATAAAAAGATTTATTTAATGTTTATGTCTTTCTTTCTATATACTTTGTTGTAGGATACTTTAATATTTGAATTGCAAAGTACCAATTAATTTTCTCAAATTCATTGTTCCCCAAAAGTTGAATATAACATATCCACTTATCTAGTATAATTCATGAATCTGAACACTATAATTTAATGAATGAATAGACTAATCTTTGTGCATTTCATCACTCATTATTCAATGTAAAAATACAGTTAATCAATTCTAAAGTTTTTTTATGCTATATTATTTGGGAAAATTCCAATTTTTGGTTGCGTGTGTTTGTTTCTTGGTCATTTGGATCTTTTATGTTGTCAAAATTGAGTCTTAGTCTTTTATTTTTTTTAAAAAAATTATTCATCTTTCATCGAGAGTGCTGATATGACATTGTACACATATCAATAAGTAGCGTCAGTTTGGAAAAAAAAGACCTAAATTTCTCAAAAAAATAGCGAATTAAGACTAGAATTTTACAAGATGAAAACAAATATATAAGATCAAGATTACAATTTAACGTAATATTTTTTCATGATTAACTTACGTGATTTTCCACTTGAATCCAACAAAGTACTCACATCATCTTTATTGATAAACGTTTTATAATATTAGAGTGGTAACCCAAATCAATTAATAATTGTAGGAATTATATTGTTATTCTGTAAATTAATTTCTAGTCGGATGATAATAATTTTATTGAGATTGATTATATTCGACAAAAATATAGTCCCACAGTATGTGATAATTATAAAAAAAATCTTGATCTGAGTTTCGAATTCATTAACTCGTTTAATTTTGGAATCATTTTATACAAAGTTAATGTTATGATCATTTTACGTGAACGACTTGCGATCTATCGAAATAATTCGGGTTATTGTTTACACTTGTAGTTCAAATTTATGACTAAAACCACTGAATTTTGAGCTGTGAACGTCTTTTATATTTCTAAATTTATTATCTTTAATATATTCTGTTAACATTTTCAACCCACAATTTTATTATTAGGGATGAGTAGGTATCTTGTAAGACGGTCTTACGAATCTTTATCTGTGAGATGGGTCAACTTTATCCATATTCAGAATAAAAAGTAATACTCGTAGCATAAAAAGTAATATTTTTTCATGGATGATACAAATAAGAGATTCGTCTCACAAAATACGACCTGTGAGATCGTCTCACACAAGTTTTTGACATTAGAGATTGATCTTTATTTAATTTCTGAATCAAAATCTTTACAATGAATCGGTCCAATATTATGGATAACCACTACTCGTTAAACCTGACACAACACGGAATTTCCAGATTGAAGAAATCTTTTATAATATTTTTTTCTTCATTAAATTATATTTATTTTTAATTTTATTATTATTAATTTCCAGATCCCTATTGATTCGATCGCAGTTGCAGGAAGGCAAGTGGACATGTGCATACATATGACTTCTGATTTACACACTTCCTATGATCTGGCATATGACAATGCACCTTAATTTCTAAGAATTGTTTCTTTACTTTTTAACAAATTATTTATTCATCCTTCAATAATGAGAGAATTCTTGTAATTTTGTCATCTATTTTGTTAAAGTTCTAAATATTAATTCGTTATCTTTATTTTTGTGATTTTTTAGCATTTTTCCGATGTGACACTGTTATAGCGCTGACATGTGTAATTTTACATCAATACTCTCGATGAAAAAGACAAATATTACCAAAACTCTTNATATATAAAAGCATCCCATGTCACATGATATTCAAAAAAAAAAATTGCAAATATCTCGTGTCACATGATATAGGGAAAATATTTATTCGGAAGCAAAATGTACCATTACTCAAATTAGAAATGTCACACTATTTTATCGGTATATTTGTAATCAAATTTGACACATACCCTTTTCCATTAAATGATCACATTAAGAATTAGGAAATGATCCCATTTGACTCGCCTAATTTACATTTTACACAAGAGTTTATATGTCCTTGCACATGGTTGTGATTCGCATGAGTCGAGAGGACGTCTCAGCGATATAAAAAGTTATTTTGAAAATTCGATTAGATCACTCACGACTTAATTACGTTTAAAAAGTATAACTTATGTTTCCAATTTATCCTATTCAACTCGGATTTTTTTAAAGATATCGATGAATTATCACATTCCGTCTTCTGGATCCACCTCGAACGGATGGGTAATTATAGTTAAAAAGAAAAAATTTAAATATTTTTAAAAAAAAACATCGATGAATTATCATATTCGTGTATGTTGGATCGCCCTCGAATGGATGATTTCTTGGAGCATGGTGTAAGTTTACTGGGATTGATTAGGAGTTGGTTTTGGCCTTATGAAGTATATCTTTACTTTATACACGTGATGTGCCAACCTTCTTTTGTAGCCCTTTATTTCATGTTTCAACTATCAAATCATCCCATTTTATTCGATTATTTTTTATTATTATTACAACACACGCTGGGGAGGGAGATCGAACCCGGAGAGGGAGCCAACTTAAGCTGGTGAGTGAGACCATTGGGCTAAAGCCCGGTCTCAATTTTATTAGATTATTAAAGTCAAATAAACTTGAAAATTCATAGCATGTGACAGATCTACGTATGTACTCATCAAGTATTTTACAATATATATTTAATTTTTCAAGCAAGCAAAGGATCTTCTTGGGAAAAACATCCCATGTTCGCCTTGCAAGGACATCCACTTCTTTAAGAAAAATAACATATGGATGGAGCTTCGGAAAATTGGTGGTGCCTTCTATTGGAAAAAGTCCTCATTGATTTTTTTTTAAAACAAAAATCAAAATTATGTAAATTTATTATGAAATTTAGAAATTTCGTCAAACAAAATATTACTAGGATGCTTGCTCTTATTTCAAATGGGGTAGCTAGATTTTGATGCAATTCCAAATAAAATGCTTAAAGTAAAGGATCAATGAGTCGAATGAGGAAGTAAGCGAACCATGGAAGATTTTGTCATAAATGTGACAATTTTATCTCACATTGGTTAAAAATAAAAAAGTTTAAAATACTTTTGAAGGGCTAACAATAAATTCCCTATGACAACTTGTGTTAATCATTTTCATAAAACGACGACAGATACAAAGTGGTGTCTACGAGAGACTATTGTGCAGTCGCGCAGACCTGAGCCAATGACGTGACAATAAATGAGCTCTCCATAATCAAAATATAGAATCCAATTTCAAGGTAAAGGTCATTGAATTTTTTGAATGTGCCCCTTATCAATGTGGTTGATTGGTTGAATGAACATGTGAGAAGATAAACATAGACAAAAGTGTCCCTTAAATGTGATTTGCCATCTACGTTATTAAATGATATTTGCATTGTTAAACAACGTTATTATTGGTTGGGATGTCAGCACATCAAAATGCTTCAATCAATATACACAATTAATTGGGACAATATTTAAATTACATATACAATTCAGAAAATTTTAAATAAATGATAGGGCCTATGTCCCAAAAATAAAATATATGAGTAAAAATAATTTATTCAAGTTCCTTTAATATATTTTTTAGTATCGCCCATTTGAGAAAATATTGCCACAGAAATAAGGCCATTGGAAACTAATTTGATTAGTTAATCTTTTTAGATACCGTTTCGTTCGAAAAATAAATTATGAATGATGTATAATATATGAATAATACAATAATAAAAAACACTGATATTTTATAAAACTTAAATCAAATACTGACTAAATATAAAAAAAGTATACATATTGTTACCGGAACACGATATCCTCTAAAAACAANTATTATGATGGATTACAGTTGCACCCTCTATCTATATTTTCTTGCTCAATTATAATTCATTAAAAAAAGACATTAACTGTTGTGTCTTCTTCCTTATTTTCACATTCAATTCCAGCACTTAATACCGGACCACATTAGCATTAAAAAATAATTATTGGACTTACTATTATATGAACTTATGTTGTACACTTAACTGCTAAGTTGAAATCAACAATTAAATTGGCAACCACTTACCATTAAGTTATGTGAATCATGCAACTGAACTTCAAAACAAGACCAATAGGCTCTTAAAGACAACATCAAGCATCGGTTCAACAATCGAAGAGACCTTCAAAACTGTAGTAGAAAATGTTACGAGGTCATTCGATATCGAAATTTTGGATACCTTCAGAGTTTCTTTTCATGATCTAATAACTTGTATATTCCACCAAAAGTACAACGATTACTTGTAACTCGGATAAATTTTTTCCACTTTAGTATTAAACCTCGAATATTCCAAGTTATAACCTTGAAACATCCCCTCCTAACCAATCGACATTTTCTATCTATTCTTCAAATTAATAAATAAAAAAAAGGAAGAAGAAGTGAGTGATTAGAGAGTTGTGATAGAAGTGTATTTGCCTAAATGAATGAATCCACTTTCTTGCACAATCTGACAGACTCCCACATGCCAAAGTAGAGAGGTCCAGGCTCCAGAATCTTGACCCCACCCACATTATATGATCCACATGGAATCAAAGAATATGAGCAGTGAAACTGTGTCCCACACATTCACACTACATCTGACTCAGATTCTCTCCTCAAAAAATAAAATATAATAAAGAAACACTTACCATTTTATATATATATTACCTGAACAAACTACATTCCCTCTAAAAACTGTGTTCTCTAATCTATATCACCCTTTTTCTTGTTCTGTGAGAAAACCAAAATAAAACAGCATTTTTGTTTTCTGAGAAGGATGGGTTTTTGAGATTCTGCATTGATGGTGGCAATTCTTGATTTTTGGAATCCAGAAAATCTGTAGTTTTAAATATAATCCCATCTCTGTGTAAGTGCTCTGTTTTCTGCTTCTCTTTTATCATGCTCACAGTTTCAAGTTTTATGCTTGCAATGAAAGTTTATATTTTTTTTTTCCAAAGTCTGGTTGAATCAAAACCTTAAAACTACTGGGAAAGATTCGGTATATTCCTCCCTGTGGCAGAAAACAAGAAGCAAAACATGCTGAAATAAAAGTCAAGTGATAAAAAAAAGGCTTCAAGATTAACTGTGTGATCAAAATATTTCTTGAATCGGGTTACTTTCATGTTTGGAGGCAACATAAGCCATTCAAGAAGCAACAGAGGATTAAAGATTCGAGTTTTTTCATTATATGTTATCGGGGAAGGAAACGGATATGCCTGAGAGGATGCTTAATCGAGATCTGCAAAAGCAGATTGGGTGTATGAATGGCATATTTCAGCTCCTGGGCCCGAATCATTTTCTTGCAGGCCGGCGTGTAAATGGTCGCAACCACAAAAGACTAATCCAAGGTAGTTTCTCACAGCTCGACTTATGACTCATTGTCTATTTTTCAAATAAAACTCAATTCTTTGGCAATCTTGCATGTCATTTATGGTGAACCATCTGGAAAATCACAATAGATTAAAGATAGAGATATATTTACACAGTTATGAGAGGCACCTACTTAGAGCTCGGTTCCACTCATCAAATTTCTCTTATACTAAATATAGCTGCAACTTTATGTTTTCAGGTGCTCAACACCATTTGGATCCTAAAAATGCACCAAAAGCTGTCATGGTAAGATTCTGCAGGGTACTACTCTTTGTTTTATTGGAGAAAGAAAGAAGAAATTGGTCAAAATTCATTAAAATTAGTTGTCACCGCCATTATTTAATTTGAATAACTTATATTGGCAGGCAGAAGATTTGGAGGTGCAGAAGGAGAAATCGAAGAGTTCCATGGAATCGTCCCGACCCTCTTATTCATCATCTTCTTCTTGTTCATCTATGTTCTCATCAATCGAATGTAACCGAACAGTTAAACCAGAATCACTTTCTCTGAGGCAAACCGGCATGCCTGATACCCGATCAAAGATCACAGCTATGAAAGAGCAGAAATCGCACGATCTTCAAGATGTAGTGAAGGGCTCATTGTACAAAAAAGCACCAGGATTGTCGATAAAATGCCAAGCTAAAGATGAAAAAAGATGCCGTGTCTTAAAACATGTCGACTCTCCCAGGCCTTTGGAGCTGCCCAAATACGTGAAACCGAAAGCCATGAGTGCTGAGATATCAACTCGAGTTCTTGCCAAGCCCCAGGATAGAACAAACAGCTCCAAGGATGAGCGGCCGGCACTTCCTCGCTTCTCTTACGATGGAAGAGAATCACGAGAGACATCAAAGTCAACGATGAAGCTCAAAGAACTCCCAAGGTTATCATTAGACAGTAGAGCAAGTACCATGAAGTGTTCAGCACTCGAGTCAAGATTGGATTTTTTGGGCTGTGACTTGCACATGAAAAATGAGAAATGGAGCAAAGTACCCCAAACGAACCAAGAACCGGGAAGCCACAATCGATCATCCAGTTTAGTAGCAAAGCTAATGGGTTTGGAATCTTTCCCAGATAATGTTGCCACCAGTGATAGTGGGATCACAAACATCAATAGATGCCCAAAAGAAGATTTGATTTCAAGATCATCCTCAACAGCAGAGAACAGCAACCAAAACCATGTTTCTTACTCCCCACGAATTACACGGAATGATCCCGCCTCACCACGATTGCCTAATTCCAATTCTGATTGGAAATCAAGCAACCGTTCAAGGTTTCCAATGGAACCTGCTCCATGGAGGCAACAAAATTCAAGTCAAGATTCTCCCAAAGTGGCTTCCCACAGTAGGGCAGCTTCAACAAATATCCAGCATCAATCTTCTTCAGTTTATGGCGAAATTGAGAAGAGAATAACAGAACTTGAATTCAAAAAGTCCGGTAAGGATCTGAGGGCTCTTAAACGGATACTCGAAGCAATGCAAAAAACAAGAGACAGAATGGACAATCAAAGAGGAGAGTCTGTTCAGTTCACGTCACATACAAGGGCACATAGTTTAGATGAAAGCTGCTCTGATCGGAATTATTGCTTGTCATTGTGGCGTGATAAAAAGAATCATCAACAAGCATTTACCATTAACGAGCATAGCTTTCCGAATATAACAGATTCTTCAATCGTGATCATGAAACCAGCAACAGTAATGGACAGAGAGAAACATGCAAGATCAACTCAGGTTTCCAGAATAGCAATACAGCATTTGCAGAGGTTTCAGAATCAAGACTCTAATCGGTACAGGGATAACTCACTTCACAAACAAGTAGCAGAAGATCTGAAAGCAAGGAAAATTGATTTTGGTGTCTCCGCTCCACATGATCCTTCCATCGAAAAGAAGATTACAAGGAGAACCACAAAAGTAGAGCAAACCTTAAAAGCGTCTCCACAGATGAAGGTAAGAAGTTGCAATACTTTTGGAAGGAGTTCTGAAAGTGTGAACCCAAGATTAACAGAGAATAGAGGCAGGATAGAAAGACAATTCCATCCCACAACCCCGTCATCAGACTCAGCCAGGGTCAAAAGGCACTCCATTAAGAAAGTCATAGAAAAAGGTTCCAACGCCAGGGAACTCAACATAAAGTCAACAAATCTGCAATTAAGTGATGATCAATTTAGTGAGGGAAGCAGCGAGACGAGATATTCAAGTAACCAAGGTGATACAGTTTCTATAAAGTCGGAAGACAACATTAGCTTATCCTCACAGATGGAAACAGAAGTCACAGGCATTGCTCGTTCTATTCGCACAAATACCAAAACGCACAAGGTAAGAAAAGATAGAGATACAAAAACTTAATATAATTCTTGTTTGTTATTTTGGCCCCCAAGTTTACTAGCCTTCATTTTAGGTATCACAGAATTCAGCGGCAACATTGATGGAACACACTCCAACAGTCGAAGTTGCAGCGACCATGATGGAACAACCAAGTCCAATCTCAGTTCTCGATACCACAATTTATGAAGAAGATTCACCGTCTCCAATAAAGAAGATATCAACAGCTTTTAAAGGTATTGTTCTCTCTTCAGAGTGGCAAACAGAAACTGAAGTGGATAGTAAACTTCACATTATATAAACATATGATTTAATAAGTTTCGCCTGTATAATACACACCTCATATCCATCACCTGACGTGTGATTATTTTTTTTCTGTTGTGTCCTACTTGTGGAGAAGATGAAAGTTCAAATCCTGATGAAGCTCTATGGAATCTAGAGAAACTTAATCCTTTGCCAACCTATCTTTGTCACGAGTACAATCAAAAGAAGCTAGAAAATATAAAGCACCTAATCCATGAGCGTAGATTGTTGAAAACCAAACCTGATGAAGCTACTGCAAAACAAACTGCATCGGTGGATGTCAGCCCAAATCAGGATCACAGATACATTAATAAGATGATACTCGCTTCACGACTTCTTGAGGATGTGAATGTCATCTCCATGACCGATCAGCTCCATTCCTCGTCACATCTGATCAATCCAAATATGTTCCACATCCTTGAACAAACTGAGCAGATCATGGAAAGGGGTGATGGAGAACTCAACAGAAAGAGTGATTGGTCACAGTCGAGTTGTAGAAGCCATAGAAAAGTTGTTTTTGATATGGTAAATGAGATATATGCCCGCAAA
Source organism: Primulina huaijiensis (assembly GCF_012295235.1). Taxonomy (NCBI): domain Eukaryota; kingdom Viridiplantae; phylum Streptophyta; class Magnoliopsida; order Lamiales; family Gesneriaceae; genus Primulina; species Primulina huaijiensis. The sequence continues at coordinate 16,387,236 of NC_133315.1, read as the reverse complement.
ATCGCTTCAGATGGGTCATTCACCCCAGGTAGGAAAAGGGTAAGCCCACAGGTGCTCATAAAAGAAATATATTTGGAGGTGGACCGTGTGCAGCAGAAGACGGAATGCAATCTTGACGAAGAAGAAGGACTAGTCAGAATCTTAAATGCAGATATGATGTCTCGATCGGAAGACTGGGCAGACTACGGTGTTGAGGTTCCAGCCTTGGTGTTGGATATCGAACGCTTGATCTTTAAAGACTTGATTAATGAGGTAGTCACGAGTGACACTGTGGGTCTGCAGAATTGGCCAAAGAAACATTGCAGGCAACTGTTTAGAAAATAGAAGTTATGCTTACCCTCTGTGCTTCTACATTTCTCGTCTTCTATGTAAAACATCATGTCAAATGTATATATAAATTAACATATCTCTAGAATTGAGTAAATATCTCATTTACTTTAAAATACCATTATTCTTCATGGCTAAGCCTCATTTCATGAATCATTGTATGCAATTGTAGTTATAAAATAAGTGGATCAGAATATATATTAACACTGAAATTCATTTTAACCCACATCGTTCAATATTAAAGGCCAAGAAATTGGCTCCTCCAATGTTTTCTGATTCATCATTACCAGTTGACACGAACATTTTCTGATTCTCAGTAGTTTAGGTGTTTCACAGAAAAGTGATCATATCGTACGACTTTTGCCAACTACCTCATGGCTAAAGGAAAGCAGTATAAAGGTGTCGAATGATCATTGATATTACTTATTGCTACAACATAAACACACAAGAATTAACTAATTGATACAAAAATAAGGCATAAGGGAGATAATATTGGAATTGGTTACTCCTTTGACTTATCCTTTCCACGCCCTGCGAGATGGAGGATCCATCAAAGTCTAGATCTTGGAATGAATCTGAGAAATGGACTACCAACCCTCTGTAAGCACACAAAAGAATAGGCATAAACTTGTTCTCGAAAAAAGTGATTTCAAGAGCTAAATGTTTCATACACAAACAGGATTGGAACATAAATATGTGGCTCCTGTATTGTCACAAAATAAGGTAGGAGGCCGGTGTATATAGACACCAATCTCATGTAATAAATTTAGAACCCATAAAACTTCTGCTGCTGGATTTGCTCTTGTATTCAGCCTCGGTGGAGGAGTGCGAAACTGATTTTGATGAGCTAAATGCCACGAAAAAATTTTTGAACCAAGTTATATGAAATATGTTGTGGTAGAACAACCTCTGTCCTTAACACAGTCACAATCAGTCCAAAAAAACTGAGAAGTTAGCAGGAAACCCGGTTTGAGAAATAAGCGATGACAAATTGAGCCATTCAAGTACTTGAGAACTCCTTTTATAGCTTGTCAATGAAATTCCATTGGTGCATGCATATATTGGGACAATTTATTCACAGCAAATGACACATGGGGACGAGTTATAGAGTCGATATGTGGAGAACCATCAACAAGAGATAGAGTTTCAGACAATTTTAGGGGCGTGGCTACATTCTTTGCACCAGTCATGTGACGTTGGTCAAAAGGTTAGCAGTGTGCTGATGCTGTGACAGGAAGAGGCCCTTTGAAGTGGGAATGACTTCAGCTCCCAAAAATTGATGTAGAGAGCCAAAATCTTTGATGGAAAAATTACAAGCTACTTGCCGAACGGACTGATCCGAGAAATCAGGATGACTACCTGTTATAACTATGCTATCTATATAGACCATGAAATATGCCATGACACCATTGTTATTTTAAACAAGCAAGCATGCATCAGAAAATTATTTGTGGAACTCAAAGGTAATAAAAAATATTATTAGCATAACACCGTGCTTGAGCGCTTCTTTAAGACGATATAGAGCTTTATTGAGTTTACAGATGTGCATGCGGAAGCTGCTGATGGATATAGCTAGGGGTTTGTATCATATAGACTGTTATGTGTCTTTCTGTTTGATTTTCGGTGCACAGTGAATATGAGTTGAGGCAAATAAATTTCTTTTTTCGCAAGACGAATTTGCCCGAATGTATATGCTATACGGAATGACAATTGTCCTCAAGATACAATAACTTCGATCCAGAATGCAGCACTTCAAGTTCTGGATGTCAGCGAACAATCATATGCTTGAACTTTCAAGTTTCGGAGGAAAAGAATGCAATGAAATGTATGTAAAGAAGAGATTTTGAATGCTCAGCAGAGAGATACATATAGAGTGAGTCACCAGTATGACATAAAGGGCGCACCCTTCTGTGATAAGCCATGGGACGCTCGCACAAGCCAGGGGACACACGGTTCTGCGCCAGGGGACTCACAGTTCTGCGCCAAAAGACAGTCACACGAGACGCACTGGTTCGGACTGGAGCACTGACCGGAGGGTGCAAACATTGGACGCACTGTTTCAAGAGACCACACTACACCACACTGGATCTGACCGGGCCGAGCCGGCCGCGCGTGTGTGTTTCACCGAGACACAGACTATCAGAATTTTCCCCCTTCCAAAAACTTCTGGTGCCTCTTGAGACCCAAACCCTTCGCTCAAACTTGAAGTTAATAAAGAAGAATATGCTTGGTTCATTTTCCAATGTGGGACAACTCTCATTTCCTTTCATTCACTACTCACCACTTATCCAACACAGACATCTTCATGTAATGTCTCAAGGACAAGCACGACGTTGACATCTAATTATTCGAAGGCCAGTTGTTAGATAAGGCAAGACAAAAAAATGATTTGTATAATTGTATCAGTGCAGGTTTTGTAACTGTCACATGATTGAATGCACAAAAATCATCTCTCCCTTGCTCATGTCGACACCCCTTTGCCACAAGACGAGTTTATTATTTATCTATTGAGTCATCTAGATTTCTCTCACTCAAAATATCCATTTTGCAATGTATATGCGCATAACTGAACTTCGAGATAAATTCCCAATCATCATTCAACAAAAGTACATTATGTTCATCATCTACACCCTGTTGTTAAAGGGGTTCTTTAAGAGCTTGGATTACAGTCGAAGGTTCAAGTGCAGGTGACAATGGGTGTTTTCCAGTGATGGATTTACCATTCTAGGACTCCTAACACAAGCTGGGCGAGAGTGGTTGAGATTGGGATGGTAATTGGTGACAGTAACCATGGAAAGAGCATGGGGCGAAGCCTGAGTCATTATCCACCACATTCTTTGAAGTCTGTTAGTTTTTCAAAAAGTTCATAGTAGGAAATTGGAGATTCACGAACTTGGGTAGCTGCAACCGAAATCATATGAACAATAAGGCCCTCTTGGTGAATTGGATTTCGGTCAAGAACCAATCCATCTGCAATTGAACTAGTGCCCTTCAAATTCTTGGCTAGCTTAGCCTTGAGAGGGATGACTGGATACCGAAAAATTGGCAAAGCTGAGAGTAAGGCGTACGTACCAGGCTCCTTACGAGGTTTACGGCCTAGAATTACACTAACAAGAATTTGGTCCGGTCAATACCATATAGTATGGATTGGGTTGACTTTTGCTTTAGCACTGTCCAGAGATTGTGATGGTGGAGTAACTATTCCATCAACATATATGCTACAAGATCTAAGACAGATAAAAGTTGATCGAATTTGTTTTCTCCATAAAATGTTCACCAAATTCAAGAGAATATATGTAACATCTTGCAGCTTCTTCATGGATTTTTTCGACAACAGCGGAACGGCCTGCTTTTGTCAGAAAGTGATAAAACATACAAGAGGGGGAAGAGACAACAAATGGGTTGCTTTCTGCTGCTCCCAGTTTCTTTACAGCTTCACTTCATTCAACGAGTACCTCAGGGAGATACTTGTTTGGATAATGACTGAAGAATTAGGCTTCCATTAGGGCTCTCATTTCTGATAATTATTTGATTTTAGTTTGAAGACGGAAATTTTTCTAAATTGGCCACTCTTTTTGACATAGCATGGGATTAAATAGGTTAAAGTTTTGCTTATTTTAATATATAGATAGATTATTCATTAAGTTTGTGTACATTACCTTATAGTGTTTAATGACGTCACACTAGTTTTACGTTAATAATCTATTTATTCGGACAAATTTATTCTATTGTTGTATTACAGTTAATTATTTGTTATAGTCTGAATAACAGATCAACTTTTTGGTGCCACAGCTGTAACGACGGAATTTATTTTGTCAAAAGAGTTTTAAGCATTCTGTTTTGTCGCGGGAGACGATAAAAAATGGAGCCAATTCATTATAGGAACTGAATCTAGGTGACAAGTGAAAACATAAATTGTTATATCAACTGAAATTGATGCAGATTTCACATAAATCATCCTTACCTTCCACTTGCATTACAAGGCACAGAAGGTTATCATACGCATATCGGTTTGTTGCATTACATGAATTACACAATTCTCCAGAGCTAAATTGGATTCAAGTAAAATAGAATCAGACAATATCACTTGAAGGCAACAATACATCATCAACAAAACGTCATCCACAAATACATTTTAGGTCCTAGACCTTCTTATCTCAACTTAGATTCGTCTAAGTTGTCGAAATACAGGTGATTATTGATATACGGCAAGAAATAAGAAACAAAGCGCTCAAACTTGAAGCTAGAATGACCTCGAATTCAAGTAGTGAGCAGCAACTGGTCCGTCGCAGCTGACAAATCTGTTATAAAGAGAAAATGCATTCCTCAAAGGTTAAATTCCAACTTCTATCCTTTTCTACCAATATTGTACAGATGAATAGAAGTGGTACTGTGCTTCTCCAGAAAAGCAAAGCGCACCGAAGAAAGACTAAATAATGTAAATAAAGAGATGATTTAAAGGTCACAGACTACCAGTATCTTAATCTTTCAATCATAAAAGCATTATATGATCACCAACTATCAAACTCTAGACTCATAGCATGCGAGCCCCAAAACAACACAAGATTACCATTCCAAGTCCAAATAAATGTTTCTAAACATCAATGACACATGAGTCTCACAAACACTGAATACAACAGAGAATCACACTCACTCCTACTGATGCCCCAACAGATCTAAATTATAAATGCAACCTCAAACCACTTGAAAGAGTGTGTCGATTCAAGCATTTTATAATTCCACGTATATCTACGAGATCTAATCATGTTCAAGTAAATCCCTCCTAACTTCTGACGAACATGCATTTCAAATGGGTTGATATGGAACATGCCAGTAGCAGTAGCAGTAGCAGTAGCTGCGATAGCATGATCTGATCCAATTGCAGTCCAAAATTCTACCAAGATGTAAACTAAACCTCCACTCGTATTTCTCAAAAATGTATCTTTTTAAGAACCAAACAGATTTATGAAAGAAATTAATCAACTTTGCACGTAAGCCAAAACATATCAATTGAAAGTTCGCAAATCACCACCTCTGATATCAAAATCATTCTCAGAACATCGATCATCAACACAATCCACCATTTTTCACAACAAAACCAATGGAAAATCAAAAGCCTCAACCATTTGTAACTCTCCATATATCCATCAACAAACGTAATTCAAAAGAATCAAAACCCGTTTGTCAGCCAGATGTATAAACATTCAGGAAAAGAGAGAGAAGAAGAAGGTCATACCGGATCTTTCATTTCTGGTACCCACCGCCAATAGCATTATCATCTTCCACAACTTTTGCAGTCAAATACGGCCGTGGGAAATCGCTGGCGGGATCGAAAACCTTCTCCTTCATCATCGTCTCCACGTCCGCCTTCTTCAGAACAGTGCGTTTAATCTGTGGTCGGTTGCGCCGTTGGTCCCGAGAAAAGTACTTGATGTCGTAAACAGTCTCGGGGAGGGAAGAGGGCACAATCGCCTGAGAGGGAACGGTGGCGGGGCAGTAGACCCGATACTCCGTTGCCTTAGGAACGGCTGAGAGGTACTCCGGATGAGACGCAGGGCCCGTGATTTCCCATGGCTTCTTCACGTATCGACGAAGGGTTTGTAATAGGGATTTTACCGTTGACGCCATGGATGAATTGGGGAAAAGATGTCAAATTACAGCTACAAAATAGAAATAAAGAGCGAATTGGGCTTAGATTTATGGAGCCCAATTTATTGCATGAACTGAAATCTGTCGTCTATCATTTTCTTTAATATAACGATTTAATTTTTACGGTTTGTTCTTAAAAGTAAAAGAGTGATGCTACATGTACATTCATATTTGTAAATCAATTTGTACAACAAAAAAAATTCAATGTAAAAAATCAATTTGTCAAAATTTCACTATATATTGAATACATAATCTCGCGATATAACAGTAAAATCTCGTAATATAATGGTTGTAAATATCGCTGTAACGATATATTGACTGTATCTTTAGTATTATTCAAAGTAAAAACAGTATGATATGTTACAATTTTAGTTTTTATAATTCAATAATTAATTGAAATTTATTAAGATTGCGTTTGGACATGTGAATTTCAAATATATTTTTATTTTTTAGAGAAATAAAACCATAATTATTAAATTCACCTTTTACGTGTTTATGTAGTATTACATGTTAATTATGACGGATTTTAACTTCACTTAATTATGATGTCATTTGAAATTCATTCTACTATCTACTAATAATGTGTAAACAAATAAAGTATAAATTTAATATTTGATCTATTATTTCATTATAAACAATAAAACAATATGAGACGGTTTCACATATTTATATCCGTGATAAGTTGGATTGATTCATACCCGCATTGAAAAATAATATTTTGGTATAAAAATAATAATTTTTCATGAGTCGAATTGAGTGGAAAATTCGTGTCATAAAACTCACTGATGAGGTGATCTCATGAGAGTTTTTTTTATGAATAATTAAAATATAGATTTAAAATTCGATTAATTGTTTCATTATTTACGATAAAAACTATAATCGAAATTCATGAATTTCAAATCCAAGTATTTAACATTAGCCCAAATTTCAAGAAATCAAGGATGGACGTTACTGAATCTAATGATATCTATTATTTTTTCCAAATCTTTATAAATTTTCAAGTCATTTCTATTATATCATTTATATTTTTTAATTTTTTTTTTAAAAAAAAGATAGGGACAAAAAATTGTCCGTAAAGATAATAATGACTTATAAGGTATAAATTGAACCCATTTTAGTTGTAAGAATATGTTTTAGATTACAATGAAGAGTTATTTTTAGATATCAGCGTGGTTGAAGACAAAGGAGGAACAGGTGGCTTAAAAAAAATATTGGTTAATTTCACAAAAGCCCACATTTTGACAGATGGCATTATGAGATTTTTGTTGATGGGATAACGTAGGCACCAGACTTTTGGGGTTAGCTATTTTATATTGAAAGTGTTTATTCTTTTGTTCTAATACATTACATCACGTGGGTTTCCTTGAATTTTTATGCAAGTTGACATATATGTTGATGATCTAAAAACTAACTTTTGACTACATCATATAAAGAAAAATACTTAGATATAACAAAAAATAATACGTTCTTTTTCAAGTTGTTTGACTCTTGCACTATGAGTTCTTTAGTAATCTCTCGTCTCACCCGTTCCCTTTCAGGAACGTTGCCCTGCAATCCTTTGTGGATTAAGTTTTTTGTTGCTTATGACATCATTTGTTTGTGTGATTTGCAAATGACTTCGGGTGATCTGATTACGGTCGATTGAGTATTGATATCTCATGAATAAGTCCATCAAGATCAGGCTCATATCGGATTTTGGATCTCAACCTATCCCTATCCAAGGTAAAAGGCCCATGACAGGCCCAGTACTCTCTCATAAATATCAGGTTTGAGTATCTAATTCATTCATTCAATATATGGATTCTTAACAGCGTCCCTATCTGCTTTCTCATTTTATTCTCAATATCTGACTTGAGCGTCGGAGGGGCTACACCGAGACACCCTCTCGGACCCCTTCTAACGGTCTCCTTTGTGATTTCAGGCTAGAGTAAATTCAAGGTCTGCACTCGGGCTAGTATCACTTGCTGGAACCGAACCATAAATTTTCAGTGAATATCACTTGGCACCATCTGTGGGAAGCTTGAGCTGAGGCGTAGAGATGGTAGGCCAAAGAGGGAGCAGAAGAACTAACTCAATATCATCACCTTCTCAGACGAGACTTGAGCAACCTCGACCTGAGACGGGACCTGAGCAACCTCGGCCTGTGATGAGACGCTAACAACCTCGTCTTGAGACGAGACATGAACAACCTCGTCCCAATGAGAATGTGGAGAACCTGACCATGGAACAGTTAAGTCAATTCATTAACAGGACAGTAGACAAGGCCATGAAGATGAACCAAAAGTCTATATTTGCAGAAGAACAGGCCACTCGCCAGGAACGAGAGGAGAATGCTGAGGGCTATCAGAGTAAGGTTGAAGAGATGCGGCCCCTCCCAAGTGGAGAGAATCCTGAGATGGATGATATGTGGAAGGAGATAAGAATGTTAAGGCAGAAATTGAGAAACAGAGCCCTTGGGCCCAAAAGAGGGAGTCTTTTTCCCTCACCATTTTGGAAGAAGGGCTTCCCCCAAATTTTTGACAATCAAGCGTGAGAGAGTATGACGGGCGATTGACCCAGAAGAACACTTGGGGAGATTTGAGAATGCTTCTTTGTTGCATCAGTAAGCAGATGGAGTTAGGTACAGGGTATTCTTTGGCATGTTGGTGAGATCAACCTAGCAATGGTTTAATACGTTGCAGCCCAACTCCATACGGTCTTTCGAGGATTTTTCTACGGCTTTCTTACACCGGTTTGCTCGCAGCAAGAGGTACCAGAAAAATTATCTAAGCCTGTTCGTGATGAAGCAACAAGAAGCATAAACTTTGCGAGAATTTATCCAGTATTTCAACAATGCAGCGCTGGAGATACCAGCGGCGACCCCTTACATTATGATAAGTGCTTTCACCCAAAGACTGAGAGGAGAAGAATTATTCAAATCACTAGTCAAGAAAATTTCGTGGAGCTATGATGATCTTTTATCTCGGGCAGAAAGGTACGTGAACCTAGAAGATGCACAACGGCATAAGAAGATGGAGCAGCGACATGGAGAAAATAAGGTTGAGGAGGCGGAGAGAGGGTAGGAAGAGGTGTGGGTGAGAGAAAAGAGGATAAAGCTAGAGGTAGACGACAATTCTCATCACATGTTCATCTGAATAAGGATCGAGACAAGGTGATGGAGGTGGGGGAATCAGAAGGGAAGTGGGAGAAATCGCAGATGGTTGAGAGTGATGCTAGATTGCCTACTCTTGATAGACAAGATAAAAGAAGAGCAGAGAGAAAATTTGGAGAATGCGCATGACAATGCTTTAATGAGGCCCTGAAATGATTACTACCTTAGAAAATATTACTCTTGACTTTATTGTTAATATATTTCGTTTCTGAATTTGTCCTGCATAATCGGTTGAAAATTAATAAAACAAAGTTCTTTTATTAATTTCATGGATGTTGTTCTATTATGAGGATGACATGAGCTGAATTTTACCTACTTGGGTTATGCCTATTAGAGGAGAAGAGGTAGGGGGAGTGAAAATTAAAATTTACTTACTTAAACTATGCCTAATAGAGGAGAAGAGTTTGGGATAATGAAAATTAAAATTTTCTACTTGGGCCATGCCTAGTAGAGGAGAAGATGTGAGGAGATTGAAAATTGAATTTTCCTACTTGAGCTATGCCTAGTAGAGGAGAAGAGGTGAGGAGATTGAAAATTAAATTTTCCTACTTGGGCTATGCCTAGTAGATGAGAAGAATTTGGGAGATTGAAAATTAAATTTCCGACTTAGATTATGCCTAGTAGAAGAGAAGAGGTGAGAAGATTGAAAGTTAAATTTTCCTACTTAAGCTATGCCTAGTAGAGGAGAAGAGTTGAGAATATTAAAATTTATTATTTTCCTGCTAAGACATCGCCTGACATAGGAGTCAGGAGTGAGGAGGTGAAACTTTTATTTTCTTGCTAAGGCATCGCATAACAGAGGATCATGGAGTGGGGAGGTGGAATTTATTATTTTCTTTCTAAAGCATCGCCTAGCAGAGGAGTCGGGAGTGAGGAGGTGAAACTTTGATTTTCCTGTTAAGGCATCGCTTAGATGAGGAGTCAGGAGTGAAGATGTGGAATTTATTATTTTCCTGCTAAGACATTGCCTAGCAGAAGAGTCAGGGGTGAGGAGGTGAAACTTTTATTTTCCTGCTAAGGCATCGTCTAGGAGATGAGTAATGGGTGAGGAGGTGGAATTTATTATTTTCCTGCTAAGGCATCGCCTAGTAGAGGAATTAGAGATGAGAAGGTGGAACTTTTATTTTCCTGCTTATGCATCGCATAACAGAGGAGTCAGGGGTAAGGATGTGGAACTTTTATTATCTGGGTTGTGCCTAGTAGAGGAGAAGAGATGAGAAGAGTTGGAGATACTGAAAATTATATTTTACCTACTTAGGCTAAGCCTAGTAAAGGAGAAAATGTGGGGAGAAGAAAAATTAAATTTTACTTACTTAGGCTGCGCCTAGTAGAGGAGAAGATTTGGGGTGATTGAAATTAAATTTTACCTACTTAGGCTATGCCCAGTAGATGAGAATATGTGCGGAGACTGAAAATTAAATTTTTCCTACTAAGGTTGGAGCCTAGTAGAAAAGCATGTAGTATAAGAGCTTGCGTAGTGAGGATAAAGGTTAAAGCCTAGTAGAAGAGCTTGAGGTGGTTAGGGTGAAGGTTGGAGCCTAGTAGATGAGCTTGGGGTGCTGAAAGTGAAGAGCTTGAAATATGGAGGATAATGGTTCATAATTTTCCTACTAAGGTCGAACCCTAGTAGATGAGCTTGAGGTGGTGAGGGTGAAGTTTGGACCCTAGGTAGAGGAGCTTGAAGTGAGGATGGCGAGGTCACGATGTTGTGGGGTGTTGGGGCAAGGGGTGAGATGAGGCTGCAGAGCTATGGGCGAGAGCAAAATGAGGCCTTCAGGCGAGGCTGAAGAGGCGTGATGCGGTGCAAGGCGAAGCTAAGGCCAGGAGGGGCGGTTGTAATGCAAGGGCAAGGGCAGGCTGTGGGGCGAAGATGGGCGAGCGTGGCGCAGGGCTGTGGGTGAGAGTGGATGGAGGGCGTGCGGGAGTGGAGAGGGGCTGCTAGGCGAGAACGGAGAGGGGCAGAGACGAGGCTGTGAAGTGGGCGAGGCTAGACGAGGGCTATGGAGAGACGATGGACGGCGGACGAGGAGAGGCGACAGGTGAGGCGCAAGGTGGGAAGGCGAGGGCGAGGGAGGCGATGGGCGAGAGGGCCTACAGCCGGGTGATGGGCGAGGGCGTGCGTTGGCGAGAGAGAAAGACGAGGGTGCAAGGCTGGGCGAGTGGGTGAGAGATGGGCGAAGTTGCGAGGCTGCGCGTTGGGCGAGTGGGCGAGCTCTCGACTGCGGGCGAGGGTGGCGAGGATGGGTGAGAAAGGCCATCGCGGGAGGGCGAGGAAGAAGAAGGGGCAGCGCGAGGCGAGGCGGCTGCGGGCGAGGGCGTGCAGAGGTTGGGCGAGCATTCGGAGAAGGGCAAAGCGGGGTGAAATCGGCGAGGCTATACAAGGGGCTATCCTAGGAGAGGAAGGGCGAGCACAAGGATGTGGGGTGAACGAGGCGTCGAGGCTGTGAGCGACATGAGAATAATATACAACTCACATATTGTAAACCGAGGCCACGTAATCGAACTTTGAACCTGCGATGCAGTTCGACTCGGGAGGGGGAAGACTGGTGATACCTCATGAATAGGCCCATCAAGATCAGGTCCAAATTGGATTTTGGATCCCGACCCATCTCTAGCCAAGGTAGAAGACTCATGTACTCACTTATAAATATCAGGTTTGAGTGTCTAATTCATTCATTCAATATATGGATTCTTAGCAGTGTCCCTAGCTGTTCTCTCATTCTATTCTCAATATCTAACTTGAGGGCCGGAGGGGCTACACCGGGACATCCTCCCGGTTCCCTTCTAACGGTCTTCTTTTTGATTTCACGCCTAGAGTAAATTCAAGGTCTGCACTCGAGCTAGTATCACCTGCTGAAATCGAACTCTAAATTTTCAGTTGTATCAAGTATATTTCGGAAATTTAATTGAGATTGTGATGTATTTTTATAAAGATTTGGCCTTTCTTGGGTTTTCGCTCGAAATGAATTCTAGAATTTGAACTAATGTTGGGTTTTTTTTTTCCATTTATATTATGATCTCTCTTGGAAAATATATTTGGATGTGGCTGATTAGATATTTTTTGAACTTGTTTCTTTCCCTTGCATTCAAATGTGATTGTTTATGTTGGTTTGTATAATAACATGACGATATTTAAAATTGACGTGTTATTTAGATTAAATAATATTCTCATAAACTGACAAATCATTGTTTCGATAACTTTGTGCATTTTATCTCGTGTTCTGTCGTTAGGTAAAGTTTGTACGATTGATTTTCTTGTTCGAACCTAAACCATGGGTCCTTTCGATTATGGGCAATCACCGCCCCTACACCATCGGAAATGGACCGATACCACCATGGATTGCAGCCCAGACCTAGATGACTTCAATAGCTCGACTAGATTTAAAACCCTGAGAAAAAATGGTGTCTCGTGTGAGAGATTGGATAAAGTTGTGAAGGACCAAACTACATTAGATCAGTTTGCGAATGCAAAAGTTTACTTCAATCGATGAGGGGGCAGCCATGGAGTGAAGAATATAATAAGATTTAGTATTATGATTTTTTTGAATTTACTGTGGAATTAAAAATATGTATATGTGACAATGGATGAATAATTGAAAAATAAATAGATATTGCTATTGTTGAAATATACGTAACTTTATGACGTTTAAGTTTGCATAAATTTCGGTTTCATTTTCACATTAAAAAAAAAACCTTCGGCTATGACTCCATTATGTTAACTACTTGCTTTAATAATTCCACTTCCACGTACTAGAGTAGGTGTCCAATAAATCAATTTGTGGTTTGTGTTTTTTTACTCTTATGTAAAAACAATATTTATTTTAATAATATATATTTTACGGTTTTATCAATTATGTCATTTATTGTATCTGTATACTCATGCAAGCTGCATAGACAAAGTCACTGAGTATTAAATAGGTACCATGAAGTATGTCTCTCAATGTAAGATCACGAAACTCATTAAGAAATTTATCGTATATTCTAAACTAGTTCTTAGTTGATTCAACCATCTAAAATAAGGATAAATGTCGCTCGAATTTGAGAGTACCATCTGTGATGTAAACACCATGTTTGGGCATGGATTCATACAGATGATTGATCTTTTGATGAAGTACTGAGCAACTCTCCCTCGTACTTTCGAAGTGGTTATCACTTATTGGGTGGAAAAGTCTGCGGTTATGGTTGTACACCATAGTCATTTGACTTGGGACAATGTAGAGGCTCTACGTACTATCATGTACTTTAATCCATTTATCGACTCTATTGAGGGTCATCAGGTGACGAGGTTGGGTGTAGTTTCAAAATACGTAGGAGTCGATGTATTGTAGTCGGAGATTCACTGATCACCCATGAGTTAAGATATCATTTGTGATCTGATGAGTTAATAGTACAAGAAATCTCTAGTCCGAGTAAGATATGTGCATTTTGGAAAGAATTTCCTCATTTGCACATATCATGTCACTATTACTAAAATATACACCATTTCGTTATCGATTTCGTTTGTAACTCTCGAAATACCAATGGTTGCATATTCGATCGGTATATATGAGTTGAAATGGCCATATTGTACGCTAATAATAACTTAAGGTTCATGCAGACACTATCAATGATACCTAGTGAATCATAAGGCGATATTAATAGATGCTCTTGATATGATCCGATGGGTGCAATCAGACTTAAGCTCTGACGTTTTTTATCAAGGGGTTGTTGAAAAGAATGAAACTAATTAGGGTAAGCCCAAATAGAACAAATGTTGTTATGAATCAAATAAAGTTGTGAACTGATCGTTAGATATATTCCAGAGCTTGAGAGTCACGCAAGTATTGGATTTTGTGTTCTCATTAAGATAGTCATATTCAAGAAGTTGAATTTGAAGACTGTAGTTGATGGAGATCAAACATGTGACTTATAAAGGAGTTCATGATTTAATTTCATGTAATGGAAGTTGTGAAATTTAGTTTAACTGCTAGTTAAGTGAGAAAAGTGGAGTTGTTTGTTTTAATAAAAGAGTTCACAAAACTGACAGCTGCCGAAATGAATTAGTATAAAATTTTGTCATTCGAAATTTTCATTTTCACTATGTGAACGAGATTTGTACGCTTGATGCATCGACGCTATCTGATTATCGATCGGAATTACAATGAGTTCACAATTATTTATTTAGTAAATTTAAAATATATTAATTAAATAACAAATTATTAATAGAAACTACTAAGTGCAAAATTCTCATAGAACATTTTAGAAAAGTCTATAATAGGTTAATTAATTAATACCTAATTGAGTAATAAAATAAAAATTATTTAATTTAAAATATAAATAAATATATATGTGTGTGTACATATATATAAATTGTATTATCGAAAGTTTATAATAATTTAATTATGCATGATATTTTCAAAATGGAATATACATACATGAGAGTTTTTGAATAATGAAAATATAGTGTTATGATTCAAAAGAATCTTAATTAGATCAAGAATTAAAATTTATAAATATTTCATTAAGAGTTATATGAAATTACATAACTTTTACCACAAGTTTTTGTCCACAAAAAATTTTATTCTCTACTCACCGTCGCCAAAATCGTCCACTCCTAATATTGAAGAAAATTTTTTGGCCACCCTTCTTCCATCGTGTGTCGCCGCCATCCTCCACTGCTTGTCGGAATTCAGCCGATGTAATCTCGAAACAAATTTCGTGTGGATTTCTAGTGCAATCTACATGAGGAAGAAAACATTTGATCGTGGATCTGATTCATGAGTTGAAAAAGGTAATTGATTCCAGTAGATCGTTCGTAGGGATTTACAAGAATGACTAACTCCGCTAATCATGGACTGGTTTGGTGTTCATTGATCTTAAATGCAAAGGTAAATCAAATCTAAATGCCCTATGAATGGTTTAAATCATACAACGTCCACGAGAGTTTTGATCCTCAAAACATAATTTTTAAAACTTTGGACATTCCTTTGATGCGAAAAAAATGGTACACCAACATGACACCATATAATTACAAAAGCAATTGTGCTTGCTCAAAGGGAGTAGGCAGAAATTGATTACAGAGTAGCTAAGTATATTTTTCACTTTCAATATACGAATAAAATTCAAAACAAATTCACAATAAAATTCCATAACAATCTCGGAAAACCATAGAAAGCAATCAGCAATTCTAGGTATGAAGTTCGGTGGGAGTAGGTATCATGTGCAACAGTCTCACATATCTATATTTATTAAACAAGTCGACCCGGTTTATACATACAGTGAAAATTAATAATTTTGAAATAATAATAATATTTTTTTTGTCAAATCAACATATATTACACAATATTTATTCATAATATAACTAACGAAAAATGATATTTTACAGTGAAAACTAATAGCTTAGACATAAAAAAAATAATAAAGTTCATAAATCGGATCGAATCGAGTCTAAGATTCATCTAACAAAATTGATCTATGAAATAATATCGCAAGAATTTTTATTGTTCAGTGGAACTGACAAATATTTTTCTCTAGCTACAATTGAATCAAACGAATCTGAGAATGAGAAATCAATTTCTTTTTCTATTTCTATTTTAAATACTTAATATCGTATTTTATGCACCCATTTTAGAACCAAATAGGTGCATCCCCCAACTCCTCGAAATCCCTCTTTTGTGTCTCTCGTACACAGTGAAAGAATTGGATAAAAGATAAAATCTGTGTTTTTAGGAACTGAGGATGATGAAGTAGAAATGAGATTGGGTTTGTACCAATGTCTAGAATAAAATTCATTTGGACTATAGCCAATTAATCATAAAGAAAAAAAAATTATTTTTATTAAGAAAACTATCTATTACAGGTAAAAGCAGACCGGACGGTGGTGAATACTATGGACTTATGTGAAGTGCAACGTTGACGCTGCTATTTTTCAGACCGACCAAATGTAGGTTATGGTTGTTTAATTTGTCACGATCAAGGAATGCTGGTAGCTGCGGTTCATGGAAGTATCCCATGTCCATGTTATCACTCTCCAACTACTGCAGAAATCTTGGGAATAAGAGAAGCGTTTAGCTGGCTCAAGGATCAACAAATCCAGAACGTGATATAGTGGAATTTTGTAAGGCTCATAATCTTATATTTTTTTAGGTCCTGCAACCACAGCCCTCACGATAGCCCATGATGTCCTTACCCTCATAACTCCCCACAACTGGCTGTGGAGTACATGTATCTCTAAGTTTCGAACCCAAAACCTCGTTCAAGCCATATAAGTACTTGGATTAAAAAAGTTCAAGTCATAAGTACTTAGATTAAAAAAACTTGGTACGTCTTGAATTCGAAACTGGGGATGCACATACTCCATAGTCAGGTGTTGAGAGTTCTGTGAGTAAGATTTTATGGAATATCACGAGAACTATGATTACATGATTAAAAATAACAGGGCCTTACAAATATAATGCAAAATTAGTTGTTACTGAAAAAATTATCCTGCCTTATAATAATGTAAAGAAAAAAATAACATTTTAAAAAATACTCAACAAACCTCTACTGCTTATGATTATTCTAAAATACCAAGACCTAATAAAATATTAATACAAAATTATTGTTTTGCTAAAAGTAGATGGGCCCCACTCTCATTCAGTTTGTCATTCAGAACGTTGCCTTCTGCAAGTTGCATGTTGTCGTGTAACATGTGGTTCTGAACCAAAACTCGACACGTGTACAAATCACCCACAAATCCACGTGGCAACACCGACCCGCACCGGAAAGAGCAACTTGAATCGCCAGTCGGGTCCACTTCGGATTTCATTTTTATCTTTCCACAGATTCGGTCCGACTCCCGGACCCTCCAACTTGCATTATTATTATTTTTTCCTTGTGACAACAACTTCTCAAATCTCAATCATAAAATAATATTTGGAAATTTTTAATTTTTAATTTTTTTTAAAATGATCAAAAAATTAAGCTAGCCACGAAATTTTACTCCATATTATAGCAAATATTATAATATCAACGGATAGATGAAATTTTTTTTTGTTTTTAGATATTCATTTTGTTTAAAAATAATATTTTTATCATAAAATGATATCGTCATCTAAATGTTAAAAATATAGAATAATTATGATTGAATTAAAAATTTTAAATAAAAATAAAATTGAAATACTTAAAAATAATAATTAAAAAAAGTTTCGAGTTAAATATAATTATAATTTGAATCAATATTCCACCAAATAAATTTAAAATGTTAGCATAAGAACCTCTATTTTAATTAGATAGCAACAATAAATTGACAATAAACATCATAATTCTCAATACATCATTTACAATCTATTCGACCTACTATAATATTCTCGTTTTAAAGAAAATAATTTCATCAAACGTCACAAAAACATACTTCATACATACAATATTGTCACCGATAATAATAATTAACTACATTTTTCGATCATGTTAGCTCCGATTTTCCCAATTTTCCTTTGAATACATTTATCGAATGTCATGGAAACATCCCACGCATCCATACACATCAATTTTAACATACGAATCTCTTAAAAATATGGAAGAAAAAAAAATAGAAGAATCATGGAAAAAGATTATTGTCAATGAGGTTTTTTTTTTTTAAGTGTTTCTCAAGACAACTTGCCTCACATTAAAAGTTGAAAATTATAGATTATTATGTTTTTGTGTAGTTTTCAAATTAAATTAATTTTTTTTGGGAATATTAATCATTAATTGCCCCAATTGACATTTGTCTATTGTTACTTGCACACCAACTTGCTAATTTATTAATTAAATAATACTTTACTCAATATAATATTATTTTTCTTAGGACAATGTTTCTCCAATTCGGCAATTCCTATTGGCCATGAGACAAATGTATAATATAATAATATCGTCTAATCCACCGCCACCTCGGAATAAATTTATACAATTTAGTGCAATGTTTTTTTTATCCATTTTTCCAACTTAGACGGTGATTGGTGATTACGAACTCGTCAACGTTCCCAAATTTTCCAATATAATGGGTGGCGTGCGACGAACGAACTCATTATAATAGTGTAACAATTATTTTTATGAATTGGATCGTGCCGAAAATCCGTCTCACAAAATTGGTTCGTGAGACGATTTCAGAACAATTTTGTATAAAAAAACATACAATAAAAATAAATTATTTTAACTTTATAAAATTTTAGATTTCAATTAAATTAAACAGTGTTTAATACAAAATCTGATTTTGAAAATACATACAAAATTGATTTTTAGAATCAAAAATAATTTTTTTTATAATTATTATAAACTCTCTTTAATAAAAGAGTCCTAATGAAAAATAAGAGAAAGATTAATTAAAATTTATTATTATTTTTTATAATTATAATTATTGATTTTAATATGATCTTTAAATGGATATAACTAAGTTGCTGGAGACGCCTGTTTAGTACTTCACCTAGAAAACTGGTTGTCTCAACCACGTGACAGAGTTCAATCTCGTCTCATGCCGCCACGTGTCGCTTTTCTGACACACCTACGTTACCGCTGAAAGACTCTTTTCGTCATTTCACCCTCTCTCCTATAATCAAGATCCCTCTTCCATTTCCACCTCTTCCTCCAACGATTTCTCCCTATTTTCCCTCTCCATTCGCTTCTCTCTATATCGCCGGCCGCTTTCTCTTAGTATCAGAAGATAAGATTTTTTTCCCACCCCGGTGGTTAGGAGCCCCGAAAATTCGGTTCTGTTATTTGTTCTGTTAGAAAACATGTTGATTCTTGCGTTGAAACTCGCGCGGAATTTTTTGGTTTTTGAAGAACCCGCCTGAATTTTGAATTGGAAGTGTGTTTTACAATCTGGGTTTGGCGAATTCTTCCAAATCTTTTCTGGGTTTTCTTTCTCTTGGTTGAGTTATGGAAAAAGTTCGAGAAAATGAAGAAAAGTTCAATCTTTCTTTGCTGGCGAATGGGGTTCGAAGAGATCTGCAGCATAAATTCACGAGCCAGGGTTTTGAAGAGGAAGATGAAGATATAGAATTGAGTTTAGGGCTTTCATCGAACGGTAGATTTGGTGTGGACCCGGCTAGAAAGAAGCTGAAGCGTTATTCTTCCATTTCGGATTTGGTTTCCCCAGTTGAGGCTGCGGCTGATAATGGGGGAGGCACACAACCACCACGTGTGTCTGTGTTTGAGAGTTACGGGCAGCCGTTGATGAGGGCCTGCTCTCTGCCGACGGAGGCGGCGGCGGAGGAGGTCCGCCGCCGCAGGGAACTGCAGTCGATGCGGCGTATGGAAGCGAGGAAGAAGAGGATGGAGAAGTTGAAGAATGTGCGTGTGGTGAAGGACAAGGAGAGCTGTTTGGAATCTGAAAATGGTGGCTTTCAAATGGTTTGCAATGAGAATTGTAATGGCTTGGAGAATGGACATGGAATGGAAGGGTCAACTGGATCAAGGGTGAGTGGTTCATCTGGAGTTTCTGAAACTCAGAGCCAGCATATAAATGGTATATATTACAATTCACATCTTTGTAATTTTTTTTTAAAAAAAATTTCTTGGTACTGTGTCTAAAATATGCACTTTAAATTGTTTTTGTTGAAGTAACAAATATGAAGTGTGACTTTGATTTTTTTATGTATGTAGAAATTTGGCATCGGGTCATTTAATTCTGTTTCTCATATACCCCATATTAGTGACCATATGCCATTTTGGACTTGGTTTTCTTATGTGATTATCATGGACAATGTTGGGAGATTTTGGAGTTGGAAAACATGGTTTTTGATTTTTGTTGTAGAATATGTAAGATCGAGTGCTTGACTCGAATCTTTGAAACTCTATGGTTGAGAACAATAGGAGCAATTGCTGCTTATGCTCCTCGAGAAATAAGTGCTTTGTTTCAACTCTGTGTATCACATTTTATGTTGGTAACATGAGGTGAATAACACACTCTTCAACAACATTTTCTTGATGCTGCATATAAATTCGGCGACTCCTTTTATATTAGGAAATCATATTATAACGAAAGAATATACTTTCTTCTGGAGTTTTGTTGATGATCATTGTCTTGTAATGAAATCCATTGTCCACCTCTGGAAAATCGTGCACGATTTTGATCTTTTATAGTTTTCAGCTAGTTAAATCAGTAGGGCTGCATTTGGATTAATGTATTTGAAGCTAGAGATTTGAAATCCGTACTAACAAATCCGTTGGTTTGTTTGGGATAATGGGTTTTAACTCCCTAACTAGGTTTTGGCATCATTATGGTTGTGGATTTCAAATTAAATCTCTCCACTCCAAATGCAATATGATGTAACCGTTGAAAGTCAACTTTAATACTGAATTTACTCTAAATCTTTGTGGGATTTCATGTATCTTATGTATTATAACAGGAATACAAAATACTGAGGTGAAGAGCCCTTCTAGTGGCGATGAAGGTACAATGTATGGAGCAAAAGAAAAGCTCAAGAACGCCATGCTCGATATGCCTTATGTATCAACAAAATGTGATGGAATAAATGGCAATAAGGTCGACGGGTTTCTATACAGATACAAAAAGGGGGAGGAAGTTAGAATTCTGTGCGTTTGCCATGGTCAATTCCTTTCACCAGCCGAATTCGTGAAGCATGGCGGCGGCGGTAATGTGGAGAACCCTTTGAAGCACATAGTTGTTAACCCCTCTCCTCTTTTGTAATGATCTTTTAATCGAATCCGAGACGAACTTTGGTGGGAAGGTTAGGCTGGGCATCTGGATTTGGTTTATGCAGGAAAGTTTCCAGACTTTCTTGTACTTCATGAAGAAAACATGGCTCCCGAAGGGAGAGATTTGGTTGTAAGAAGATTTTAACGATGATCCATTTTATTTATTTGGAGCAAGTGTTGTTATTGATTGATCGAAGAAGGATTTCGTTCTACAATTTCAGATTTAGTGCTTAATAGTTGGAAGATTGGTATTTAAAAATTAAAGATTTCCTGTGAGTAGTCTTTAAAATTAAACTAGCCTCATCGAACACATTATATATATAATATAATATGACATATTTAGTATTATATTTGCATATAAATAATATTTTTTTTCAAATAATTAGTTTAATTCAGATATTTGATTTAA
This sequence comes from Primulina huaijiensis, assembly GCF_012295235.1. Lineage (NCBI taxonomy): Eukaryota > Viridiplantae > Streptophyta > Magnoliopsida > Lamiales > Gesneriaceae > Primulina > Primulina huaijiensis. Next base: position 16,366,042 of record NC_133315.1, on the reverse strand, counting down.
TATAATTTTTGGCATTTAAAATAATAATAAATAAATTGACATCTATGATAGTTAATTGAAAAAATATTTAAAAAATTGATGAGATATGATTAGAATTATAATATATAATTATTACATATAGTATGGTAATTATATATAGTATAGTAAGATTTCCGCCATGCATGGTATGATAAAATAAAATTTAATAAAAACTGAATGGATCACAGAATGAAATGATATCTATTTAATTTCTATGATTGACATAAAAAAATGAAAAAATAAATAAAATACAATTATTTTTAATAACCAAACCATATTACAATTAAAATATTTAATTAGTAATTATTCTAAACTTAGTTCTTGTTATTTCATCATCATCAATTAATTTTTATTATATTTTTAATTGTTATCAAATAATAATTATTAATAATATTTTACTTCGTAATATCGTTATTATACTTTTATTATCTTTATTATTTTCTATTTATTATTATTATATTGTAAAAATAAATTATAAATATTTATTATAAAAAGAATTCAAAAAAAAAAGATTTATATAAATATGTAATACGAATATATAAAAGTTTGGAGATTAGATAAATTCAACCACAGTGGTGAGAATGTCTATTCTCATGAACATTACTCATTCCAAAACAACAGAAATGAAGAATGAAATGATATTGAAAATGATCATTTCATTTCCAACTCATTCCATCCTGTCAAACATTCCTTAAAACTTTCAATGATGTTTTGGGAAATTACTTGATAGTTATTTTACTCGGGCATCAGAACCAAACATCGTCTGCAACGCAAGAAGTTGGGCCTTCTATGTATAAATAGTGTCGATTTCACAGGCTGGGAAACATGGGATGAAATCTTACAAAAAAGGGAAAAAAAACACTAATCTTTCTTATTTTACTTGAACCAAGAAAAAAAAATAGGAAAAAGATACAAGTATACAGCACCATAAACAAATATCTGCTTCATTCCGCAGAACATTAGTAAATGAATCCCCCCTTGAACTAAGACTCAGGCATGGAAAAAAATTGGGGGTAAAGGTAAAAGCTACACTAAAATATACAAGTAGCTAAAAATTCAATACTGACAGCAGCCCCAAGAAGACAACCAAAACCACTTCTCCCATAAATGCGCCGGGTCACAAATACAAGTGAACTTTTTAACATTCCGTATCAACAAAATAAAATTCTTCTGCATTTCTAACAAGATGGAGGTTGAAGTTGTTTAAGCCGTCTTACTACCTGCTTCATTGTTGGCCTGCTCGACAGCGAGTCGACAGTACAAACGACTGCTAGATGCAAGACTTCGACCAAATCGTCGTGCGGGCTCGGATCCCACAACCCAGCAGTAAAGAATTCCTTCGCATGGCCTTGCTGTAGAAGCATGCACGCCCATGTGACAATGTTAAACCCATTTCCATAGGAAGAGAAGGATGGATCCAGAGCTTTCTTATCGGAAATCAACTCAAGCAGCACAACCCCATAGCTATATACATCAGCCTTGTCAGAGACACGGCAAGTCATGGCGTATTCTGGAGCTACGTACCCGAAAGTTCCTGCCACACCAGTTGTGGCGTGAGTTTCAGAAGTCCCCAGTAGCCTAGCTAGTCCAAAATCAGATAGATAGGCATTATGCTCCTCATCCAGTAAAATATTGCTTGGCTTCACATCACGATGAAGAACTCGTGGGACACATTGGTCATGTAGGTAGGCGAGTGCCCTTGCAATGTCTAAAGCAATTTTGTGCAGTATTCTCCAATCGACGGCTCTGGTGGATCTTTCTTGAATAAACTTTTCAAGATTGCCACCTGGTAAATAATTGTAAATCAGAAACATCTCGGTTTCACTGGCATGATATCCTATCAAAGTAACAAGGTTTCGATGGCGAAGCCTCCCCAGGGTTTTGATTTCTGCATCAAATTGTTGAACACCTTGGAAACGTCCCAATGCTAGGCGCTTTACCGCAACCAGGACACCTGGAGCAACCTCAGCTTTGTATGTAGCACCAAAACCTCCGCTGCCGATGCAGTTGCTTGCATTAAAATTTGCTGCGGCACGCACAACAATATCAAATGTTAGTGGAACACCAATGTCGGTAAAGGTGATCACTTCCTTTCGTGCAGTTCCACTTACTCGGGACCGTGGTTTCCACTTTCTTGTGTATAAGAATAGAACAATAAGAGCAATAAGAACAGATACAATAGCTGCAGCTGATGTTATAGAAGCAATCTCAATTGAGTTGAAGCCTCCATGTTCACTTGTTCCATTTGGACTTGATGATGGAGAAGTAGCATCATTTTGCCAGTTTCTGTGCTGATCAGCAGGTGGCGAAGCTAACAAGAACGAAGGGCAAGGCTGGAGGAAATGGTTCCCAAGGAAACTGTTGCATTTGATGGAATTATTATTCAGAGGCAGAGGTCCAGAAAAATTATTGAATGACACATTAAATGTCAACAGAGTGGTTATATTTGCGACCCTTGCCGGGATCTGCCCAGAAAATTTGTTATTGCTCAGGAGGAGAACCTTCAAGTTCCTCAAATTCTCAAGGTCTATAGGAATTTCGCCAGACAGAGAGTTTGAAGAAAGGTCAAGAACTTCCAGAGAGTGTAGACGTGCCACGCTTGCAGGGATGGAACCATTCAGGGAATTTCCAGCTAAAGAAAGGCATCGGAGATCCTTTATCTGGCCAAGATTGATAGGAATCAGACCTTGCAAACGGTTCCAGCTTAAATTAAGAACCTCAAGTGACACCAAATCACTGACGCTGGAAGGAAGACCACCCACCAGTTGATTAGCCGAAGCATCAAGGAGCAGCAGAGACTTGCACATTGTGCCAATATCTATCGGAATTTGGCCAGATAACCAATTGTCAGAGACGTTAACAATCATACCTCTCACCTGATCACACTTTTCAAAAAAACTTCCAGGGAACGAACCAGTAAGCTTGTTGCCGCCAGCAAGAAATGCATAAACTGTTTGCTTTCCCAATCTTTCAGATGCAATAGGCATTGACTGCACAAGGCCTGTGAAGTTGTTAGAACCAAAGTTATGGATCACAGGGAAAGTACCAGCATCTTCAAACAATGGCAAAGAAGTTTCAACTTGAGTTCTATATCCAAAATATGATATATATGCAGCAGGTGGATCATAAGGATCTTGAGATTCCCCATATATTGATCGCACCGGTGTACAAGATCCATTAAATCTGGGAATTGAACCAGTCAAAAAATTCCCACTAACATCAAACCGAGTCATACAAGGAACAGGAATTTTGTCAAGGATCTCACCACTGAGTCTATTTGTGCTCAAATCGAGAAAATGCAGTTTCTTGCAACTGCTAATCCCCTCGGGGACATGTCCAGAATAAAAATTTTGAGCCAAATTTAACATCTCCAAGTTGTCACAAGAACCCCAACTAACAGGCAACTTTCCTAGAAGAGTTGCTCGAGGTGCCCAGACCACCCTCAAGCTAGAGAGACTAGTAACTTCGATTGGAATTGTACCTACATAGAAATTAAATTCATTGCCAGTATTTGCCAACTTTTCCATTGTAAGACCACTTCCAAGACTCGCGACATTTGGAAGAGGATCCCATAAGCTTGACAACACAAGGACAGATAAATTTGAGCACCCTCCGAGCTCAGATGGTATGGTGCCACTAAAACTGTTTCTCGACACATCCAGCACTTCAAGCTGACTCAGCCGACCAAGTTCACTAGGAATAACATCTTCCAACATATTTGAGAATAGCACAAGCGTTTTCAACCAACTACAGTTTCCAAGACTTTTAGGAATACCTTCGGTCAAGTAATTCCCTGAAAGCTCCAAATACTCAAGCTTCCTGCAGTTATCCCCAATCTCGAGGGGAATCGGCCCATGAAGTATATTATAGGACAAGTAAATCCCCCTTAAATCTTTAAAATTGCCAATAAACGCCGGAATTGATCCACTAATCTGATTCCCAGCTAAATTCAAAACTTCAAGAGCAACACAGGCGGATAGAGAGCTTGGAATCCCCCCAAACATCTTGTTAAATCCCAAGTTAAGAACTTTCAAATTTTTCAAACCATTAAATTGAGCGGGCAAAGAGCCTGAGATCAAATTCCCTTCAAGGTCAAGATTCTCAAGACTCTCCATACCCCAAATTTCCAAGGGAATCTCACCACTTAGCTCATTGAAGGGCAGAGATAAAATCTTGAGTCCAGTAAGTTTTGCAATAGAAGGGCTCAGTGTACCCAAAATTTTACCTTTACTTTTCAAACAAGGCCTTCTAATTCCAAACCCGTACACCGGGAATTGAGCAATTCTAGCACAAGACAAAGAATTACCTCCACCAGAAACATTCAGCGCCACGACCCGGGAACCCAAATCACAAGAAACCCCGGCCCACACACAGTGATCCGGGCTATCCAAATTCCAGCTACTCAGCACACCAGAAGGGTCCGAAAGTGAATCCTTCAACTCCAAGAGCACGGATTTATCCGAATCGGAGCCCCAAACAGCTCGCTTCTGAGCTGAAAACAAGACAACACAGAGGAAAACCAAAACCCTCAACGTCCTGTGAAGATGGTGCGATATCATAAGAAAAGAAAGACAACCCATTGCTGAATAACCAAAAGGGGTCCTCAAAAAGCCCCAAGAAAAGCTCGGACCCTCGCTTTTCCACCTTTTTCTTGGAATCAGGTAATGGAGCGCGATAAAAAACCCTAACCCTAATTCGGGGATCAGCTTTTTTCTTCGAATTGTACTGACGAAACAGAGTCCACAGAGGTGAGCAAAGAGAGGAAAGATAGAGGGAGGAGGAAACAGTGGGGTTGCTCTTTGTTTGTTCTCCTTTGACAAAACGCGTTGCTTTGCAATTTCATTGTTTCTCTCTGGTCTTCTCTTGTCATATTTTTCTTTCTTTTTTTTTTTCAAAAAAAAAATTTAAAGAGAATTTAATGCCCCCTCCATTTTTAAATCCAGAGAATTTTTCTTGATCATAAGCTGGACTATGATGACTGCATATTGGACCTTCCTAGTCACTTCATTTTTCTATACCGAACTTTGTTATATTTAAATTTTTTTAATAATAATTTTTTCTAGATTTCTTGTACATTTTGGGCACACTTTATTTGGAGGATGAGATTGATAGTGAAATTTAATGTACGACGATGAAATAATATTATATTTGATATAATTTTAAAGTGATTCTAAGAAAATCCATTGAGAAGAAAATACGAATCTTCGGTTNTTTGGATCCCAAATCCAATACCTGGTTTCATATTTAAAAGTGTACTTGAAGAGATGAATCTAAAAAAATTATGAATTTCGATTGGTTTTATTGTTTACAGTGAAATAATATATCAGATCTTAGATTCACACTTTACTTATTGACAAATTAATAATACAAATTAGAATGTATTTCAAATGAAGTCATTATTGTGTGAACTTGATATTCATCTTTATTAATATAAAGTACTATAGAAACATGTAAAAAATAAATTTGAATATTATGATGTTACAAATTTAAATAAAAAATTATTTAAAATCTTGAAATCTATTGATTCCAGCACAACCTGAAAACTCAATGTTAGATAAACTATATAACACATCTTTTCCTTCGAATTTTGAATATATTGTTAGAGTGAGTTACCCAAGTTAATACACCTTTAATGTGGGCAGGTGATATGGACCATTAGCCGGTCAGTCAATGCATTAGCCCGTCAATGGAGCTGGTGGGCCCAAGGCCCAAACCTTGTTGTAATTAGTTTTTGAAGTTGACTTGGTCTTGGGCCCATCAATCTTTACTCACAACACTACAAGAAAACATTTAATTCTACTTTATTAATTAATTATATTTGATTTTTTTTACTATATGTTAGAGATATATATATATATATATATATATATATATATATTTTATGAAATGTTAGATAAATGTAAAGGAAAATAATGGAATATATGGTTTAAAATGTTTAAATAATTTGTAAGAAAGGGTGTGGTATGGGGAAAGATTGGGAAATCTAATAATTGAAATTGGCCACCCCCTACTTGTGAAAAGCTACTTTTTGTTGAGTTTGTGTGTTGGACATGTGATGAAAAGCTTGGTAATGCCCACAAATCATATGGAAGTTTCACTCCAAATTCCCTTCCATTTCCCTTCAACCTCAAGGAAAATTGGTGCCCTCTACTTGTTGATTGTTCCTTTTTGTTTTGTCCAACCTTTTTTGCTCAACAACCTTTACAATTTGCTATTATTTTCCATGTCAAATTCTGTTTGATGACGGTGGAAAAATTGTGTGCATCAACTATTCATTTTGTCACAGCTCAATCTACTTGTGATATTGTCTGCTTTGGCCCGAGGTCTTACGATTTTAAAACGTGTCACAAGGGATTGCTACACGCTCATTTAAATACTCAACATCTCTCCCATGATTTAGCGATGTGAGATTTCATCTAAGGGCCTTCAACCCTCCTTTCGAGACTCAGTGTCCTCGCTGAGGTTTGCCCCATCTTCTCAAACTCATGCGAAGTCGCTCTGATACCAAATGTCATTACCCAGCCCACTTGTGATATTGTCCGCTTTGGCCCGAGGCCTCACGGCTTTAAAACGCGTTACAAGGAGTTGCTACACGCTCATTTAAATACCTAGCATCTCTCCCGTGGTTTAGCGATGTGGGATTTCGCCTAAAGGAACCCCTTGTCACGCGTTTTAAAGCCGTGAGGTCTCGGGTCAAAGCGGACAATATCACAAGTGGGCTGGGCCGTGACATTTGGTATCAAAGCCAGTGTGTGGACGTCGCACGTTGTGGCGTGTTTTAAAGCCGTGAGGTCTCGGACCAAATCGAAAAATATCATAAGTGGGCTGGGCCGTGACATATTTGGTGTGAGGCCCCAACAAAATATGTGGAGTCCATACTAAATCAATGGTCATGCTACACGTTGATTCGTTGTATACTCACTCTGATTTGATAAAATTATATAAACCTCAGAATTTGGATTTGTGAAGAAGAATGTGATTTTAAAATTGAATTGTAATCGGGAAGAGTTTGGTAGGATTTCATTAGATTGATTGAAATCCTTTCAAAATTAATTGGATTTGTTCGGAGTTGGAACGGGAAATTCTTTTCAGATGTCATACTTCACCTTTTGTTAATATTCATTTCTTCTCGTTTGTAAATCATTTGTTTTCCTCCAAATTTACTAAAAATTTCGTATATAGACAATAATTTCAAAAACTTTTCTTATAGAATAAAATATTCTATGCTTAAATAAAAAGAATAACATATTTTTTGAACAATATTTTATTTTAACGAGATAACAAAGGTTATTTAATAAAAATCTGAATTTTCATGCAAATATCTATATTTACAAAAAATGATCAAATTTCATTAATAACAATAACCAGACGGACAAAAAGGGATTGGAACTCATATTTATCCAAATCCAATTTTATTTTCTTCCCAATCAGACGTTAATGTGTGATAATTTCTCACATTTTGACGGAATAATTCTCGATAAGGATTATATAACTATATTATATTACTCTCTAAAATTAGAAACAAAATCTGCACCAAACTCATATGGGTGGGAAAAAATATCGATCGTTCCGATATATCGTACTTACCATACTCCAAAATAACTCACATATCGAATTTAACGGTATACCAAATATTTCGGTATGGTGAACTTTTCGGTATCGGTATGAAATTCAAAATATTTTGATATATATGAAATTTTGCCAAATTTTTTTATATATTTAAATTATAATATAATGTTGTTGAGCTCACTTAATGCATCAATTCTTATTTTTTGTGTTGAGCTTTTTAAAAATTTAATACAGTTCTTACCGGTAAACCGAAATTTCAATACGATGTCAGTATTTATTTTTCGATACCGAAATTTTTTGGTATTATGTATGGTATTATTTGAAAAAATCGGTATATCGTATCGAATCAGACCTACAAACTCCCATGAGCTCGAACCCGCGGCACTCGTGTATGTCTCGAATCAGGGACGATTTCATGAATTAAAATTAAGGAGGACTTGAAAATTATATATTATTATCAAAAAATATAATAAATTTTAACATTTTGAAATCAATTTGAGAATTTCATGAATTTAAAGTAATAAGATAATAAATACGACTTGAAAATTTTTATTTTTTCCAACCCATATAAATTATTTTGATCTAACAACGAATAATTGATCAAAATTAGGAAAAAAAATTCAGAGAAACGAAGTGCATACAAAAATGTGAAAATTTTACAACATTATTGATTATTTTAGATCTCTATATAAACATTAAAAAAAAAGTTGGGTGGGTATAGCTCACCATAACCCTGTAGGAGATCCGTCTTTGTCCCGAATTGCTCGGCCATAGGACTTCTTCTCGCATGGCAGAACGGTGGGTCATTTCTGGCCCGAAGACTCCGCCAGTCTGGATTGACTCGACAAACAGCCGCCATTCTGTCATCTACGTTGCATGCGGGAGCTCTTCACCGTCTTCATTGAAACACAGTTTCAGGAACTGGCGCTCGGCCTGGAACGCACCAACATGCCGTTTCCCTATGGGTCGTAAGGGAACACACGGGTAAATCCTACCCGGAGGGATTTGAACAAAGAGTCGAGAGTCGCGGGAAGATAGTCGGTTGGGCGCCTCAACAGAAGGTGCTGTCGCATCCTTCTGTGTCTTGCTTCGTGAGCCATTGTGGATGGAATTCAACGATGGAGGGTGTGAGCAACGGGGTGCGATTCTTTTGCTGGCCGTACTTTGCCGATCAGTTCATCAATGAGCTACATCTGTGATTACTGGAGGGTTGGATTGAGACCGGATAAAGATGAAAGTGGGATAATTAAACAGGAAGAGATTAAGAATAAGGTGGAGCAGCTTCTGAGTGATGAATAATGAAGAGAAGGGCTTTTGAGCTTCAGAAAAAGGCTTTGGATTGTGTGTGGAAGGGGTAGCTCTCACAAGAATTTTCAAGATTTTGTGGATTGAATTAAAGGAAATTGAAGAGATTAAGAAGATTTGAATCATATGGAAGAATAAGTTGATGAGATTTTTCTTGATAATTGAGTCAAACTCGACACATGGGAGTGTAAGAAATCGAGAAAGGATCAATAAGAATTGTGTGTACATTAGTTCTTTATATAATCAAAATTTCTTTCCTTTGGCAATTTTAATCTGAATAAAAATAAGAATAAATCCTGGATCTTTTGCCATTCACTGGTGTAAACAGAAGCTATCCAAAGATTTGAGAGACTTCATCTTGTATAAAGGAATCTGGAACTTTGGTTCTCTTGGTATAGTAGGGTGCTTGGCAGACCTGCGAAATCCAAAGATAGCTTCTCATTGTGTTACATCTAGCTTGAGTTTAATTAGCAGTTTCGATGGGAGCGCCTCGGATGAGAAAATCTTTAAATTAATGCAGTTTACCTTTTGGGTACGAAAGGCCTATTGAAATATGGCATGGGTAGAGCTTTCGGAATGAGTTCTCTCCTTAGTCTCCGGATCTCGTCTTCTTCTGTTAGCTGCAAGTGAAATTCGTAATGTGAAAATATTAACATTGTGTTGTCAAAGTTGATTGCTGCAGTTTTAGTTACCTTCTGCTGTTTCTCTCTTTCCATCCGGTAGTGCTCAAGTAGGCTAATTTTCTTGGCCACCTACGAAACAGCGCGAGTTGTAACAGAGATAAAAAAAACCTAGTATTACTAAACCCCTAAGGATATAGATATAGCTGAAGCCTGAAAATGGGTGAAAACATACTTATTTAGAGAAATCATTTGCTTATTTTTAAGCTTATTTCATTTCAATGAGTCCACTCTGGTTTGAAATGTATAGACAAATTTCCAATTGGTTAAGCAAAGTTGTAAGACATAAGTATGACTACCGCGGTTTTATTTTAAATTAAAACTACACTGAAATAGCTCATATTGACACCAATATCAAGTTTTCTGGTCCCAATGCCACGTACCATTGGACTCATATATGTATCTTAGTGAAAAGGAAGGCAGCAGAGTATGTTTGATATGTGAAGATTGTACCTGATGATCGAATCCAGCACGCTGCACTGCCCTAGTATCACTATGCAGTACCAAATCAACAGGTCTTGTATTTTCTTTGGCTGGAGGCTTCACCACACACTGAGGTACAAAAAAATCCGGTGAATCAACTTCTTTTCCAATATGCCATTAAGGTTCAGAATTTACCCCTTACAAGAGTGAAAAAAGAAAACTGCAAACTGACATGAAATCTGGGAAATTTTAGCCACGATCACTTGCCAAAATGACCAATAGTTAACAAATCTTTAGACGCAATGTTAAGGCATAATACTTCACATGGTTATCATGAAAAAAGTCAAGAAGACGTGTGAAAAAAAATAAACTTCACATAGTTGTATTCTCTTTGGCTGGAGGCTTCACCACACACTGAGGTGCAAAAAAATCCGGTGAATTAACTTCTTTTCAAATATTCCATTAAGGTTCTGAATTTACCCCTTACAAGAGTGAAAAAGAAAACTGCAAACTGACATGAATTCAGGGAAATTTTATCCACGATCACTTGCCAATATGGCCAATAGTTAACAAATATTTAGACGTTATGTTAAGGCATAATACTTCACATAGTTATCATGAAAAAAGTCATGAAGACATGTGAAACCAAGAAGAAAGTCGATATGAGTTACCTCTGGTTCCTCTGTTGTCCAAGGAAGACCTTGAGTAGTTGGCATCCGCAACTTCTCTTCTTCCTTCATCATCTGTTGCAATTTCTTCATGAATTCTTTCTCTTTGATTTTTCCTCTTTCCTGCACGTAGAGCAATTTTCAAATTATTATTAGCAGTTCGACAGAGAGTAACATGATTAACAAAGAATAGAAGGGCTAAAGTTTTGCCTAATGCTTATCATTGATAATTGGAATGTATGGGTTAATCAATCATAATATATACTCTCAAACTGCACTATGTGCAAAAAATTACTCCAGACTGTCACTAAATGACCACCAACTGAACTCCACATCACGGGCATGCTTAAAAATCTTGAAACACGAACCTCAGTTTGGAGCATGAAGGGCTTTGGTGAAGTTGTTCTAGGCTTCCTCCTCCGGTGTGGTCTAGAAAACATTTCAACGGATTCGGGGCTCTACAGAAATGGAAAAATGGATGAGACACCTAAAAGAAAAACCATTATTCTAGCAGAGGATAAGTTTTGGTGGATAGCTCTCACGCTTAGCCAGCTTCTTCTACAGCCAGCAGAAGTTTTAGTTAAAAGGCTGCAATTTGAAAAAAAGAAAATCCCTTCAGACCCGAAACTTGATAATTTGTTTCATCTAAAAAATAATCATCAAATCCAACTAAGTTTCTGTGACCATACCAACCTCTCTTGGCTGCTGTCCAATAAGCAAGATCGTCGTGAATGCAGATCTAAGCTCTTCAATGAGATGAAAAATTCTGATGGAAAGAGAGAAGAGTCCTGCATTTCGCAAACCTTCAGAGGCTGTTGCGGTGCATTTTCCACCTCCTGTACTTCTTCCTCAGAATCCCTCAATTTGTGAATTGAAAGAAGTTCTTCAAACGCCTTCACCAAATGCATCACCCTCCCTGATCCCGGCTCTGGTACACTACCTCTCGCTTCTCCCCATAGCCTATCCATACACATATTCAAATCGTTCTCAGAATTCTCTCTGTTCTTCTCTGTGTAATCCTCATTTTCGCCGTTCATCCGAGACAATTCACATTGCCTCTCTATTTCCTCCCATCCCGCAACAACATCACAGTTAAAGGAGTCCTCGTGACAAGCCCTCAGACACCCATTTCCACTCCCCTTAGATTTTCTGCAAAAAGCAGTTTCTTTCGAAGAATTCAGTTCCTTGCAACACGAATTCATTTTCGCAATCTTCTTCTCCACCAAAGGCTGATCCACCGTGCTACAATCAGGGTTACTGGAATCAGAAATTTCTGCACTATTCCCAAACTTGATCGACGACGAGTTAGACAGCTTCAATACAGCTCTCGATACATTCGGATTCAAATTCTCCGAGTATTTACATGCTTCATTACACCTCGATGAATTCAAATTGTCAGTTTCTTTTGGGATAGTAACTGCTCCCAAAGAATTTAAACTCGAATACATTTCAAAATCCAGAGGAATTTCAACACTGTGTGTTGATTTGGTTTAGGGTTTACAGCGTGAGCGCGGAGATCTCTTGTACATAACGGCTAGTAGAGTGGCGCTGAGTTTAGGAGCGTTGGATTGATTGACTGAATATTTGGGCGATTTTAAACCGTCGATTTTCGCGGATTCGAGAAGATGCCGTTTATAAATGTGAAAATCAATACGAGGCGATGTGGAAATCAGAAATCATAGAGTAAAATAATTAAATAGTTTTAATGTAATAATTACATACAAATGAATATTAATTCAATTTATAAATTATTTAACTATCAAATGAAATATAATTTTAATATAACTATCAAATGAAATCAGTACAAACATATACACTCTTTTTTTCGTTCTTTCTTTCATGATTTAATATTGTCTTCGTATCATAAATTAATATCATAAGAGTTTTTGTGTTAATAATATTTAAATCAAAAAAAATCAAATATTTGAAAAGATATACAAATATGAGTAAGTATCTTGTGAGACGGTCTCACGAATCTTTATCTGTGAGACGAGTCAATCCTACCGATATTCACAATAAAAAGTAATATTTTTTCATGGATGACCCAAATAAGAGATCTATCTCACAAAATACGACCTGTGAGACCGTCTCACACAAGTTTTTGCCTACAAAATATTAAGGTTGTTTTGTACATGGTAAATTTTCTTAAACTTTTAGCTCAAAAATGTAAGATACATATCATAATAATCTTGATTTTTTTTTACATTAATCATTTATGTTTCATTAAGTAATTAGGTTTCTTTAAATTTATTAGCCGAATTTGATTAATATATATTTCTAAATTAATTATGATTCTATACGCACTAACACTACATTGAAGCGTCGTGACAACGACTTTTGACTTTTGAGGTATGTATGATAAGGCCATCTCCAACCTTACACCAAAATTGTGTTTTGCAAAACACCATTTTGGTGCAAAAAATTACAGTCCAACGGGGGCTGCGCCTGCGCCAAATTTGGCGCAGCCTTCCTCTGCGCCAAATTTGGCGCAAGGGTTGTATTCTTTATTTTTATTTTTTTTATTATAAATATTTATATTAAAAAATATAAAGATTATTTAAATAATAGTATAATATATATTTTATTATTTTAATAGATAGATATTTAATAATAAAAATTAAAGAATACTAATTATTGATTTTTCAAATATTTATGTTAATTATTAATAATTAAAAAATAATTTGATTTAATGATTTATAAATAATATAGTTAAATACAAAAAATTAATATAACAATACAATTCATAACTAAATTGAAACACTATTCATAATNTATAAATATTTATATTAAAAAATATAAAGATTATTTAAATAATAGTATAATATATATTTTATTATTTTAATAGATAGATATTTAATAATAAAAATTAAAGAATACTAATTATTGATTTTTCAAATATTTATGTTAATTATTAATAATTAAAAAATAATTTGATTTAATGATTTATAAATAATATAGTTAAATACAAATGTAAAAAAATTAATATAACAATATAATTCATAACTAAATTGAAACACTATTCATAATTAAATGCAAATACAATAAATTAATATATGTAATATCAACATTATTCATAATTAAAAATATATTAAATAAAAAATATTAATTAATATATGTAAAATAAAGAAAATATTTCGAGAATATTCTTTTTGGTGTAATATTTGAATTAAATGGGTTGGAGATGGATGTTGTATTTGGTGCAGAAATCGCATTATTTTAGTGTAAAATTTGCACCAAAATAGATTTTGTGGTTGTAGATGGCCTAAGTATAAAAAAAACACGCAAGAAATTATTAAAAATAATCAATATCTTAAACGAAAAACCGAACCAAACAACACAGTTTGAATTGGATTTTAGTCGATGGTGTTTTGAATCGGTTTTCAAATTCAATCAAACAAAAAAAAATTTTGATTTGGATCAAAATTTAGATAACAAAAAATATAATAATAACATATAATTTTTTTTTAAAATACTTTTTAATTACATGCTTGAATATACCAATTTGAAATCTTGCCAACCAACACGTCTTCTAAATAAATTTCCATAGCTACTCTTCAATAGAGAAAATGTGCCTAACTTTGTACTTTGCATGCACGAAATTAAGACATTATATTAGAGAATAAACCTCAAACTGACGTAACATTGACAAACTTTATATGACAAGCTCGTCCGGTAGGATATTAGCTCGGAGAATCGAACTCTTGTCAATTAACTAAACATTCACCTACTTCACTGACTCGAAAACATAAATCATGACAATCTTGACATTTGACATGTAAATATGGGTATTATTGTCTTCCCGACAGTCTCCATGTCTTCTCAATAGTTAGAGGAACATCATTGGTCTCACTTCGCGTCTCAAATTTTAACAAACCATGAAAAAAAACAAAAAAACAAACAAAAAAACAAACAAAAAGCATTTTTCCTATGTTTGGCTTCAAAGAATGAGAAAGAAAGATAGGCATAAATTGAATGCCTGCTCTATTCTTTGGTTTTTCATGATACTGAAACAAAGTTACTTTGATTGAATCACATATTAATTGATTGTATTAAAAATTATGCTTTCTTGTCTTCCTTTAAACTTAACATTAAACATTAGTAAGGCATTGGTATTTCTGTGACTGTTCAGATTCATAGAATAACTTCTTTTTTTCAATCTCATGTAGAAATATTAGCAATATGAAATCTCCTTCCACATCTGTATTTAGAAATCCCGCAGAATGTTTGGATAAAAATTAATACTATAAAAAATATTCACATCACTAAGGATAACACGATAAGTGGATAAACTGTAGAGTTCGTAACAATTATATTGGAAAAATATTACAAACTTTTCAGCAAAATGAGGCCTTAAGAAATGAGACACATCTACATTTACTACAAGTTCAAGATTTTGCAGGAAATAAGACATAAAACTATTATATCCTATAAAATAAAGTACCAAGCTAGGGTCTATTAACAACTTTTTGATCATGGTGTAATTTTTGTAGCTCAACTATATATATCCATTATATATATATCTTATCTTCTTTTTTTAAAAAAAAATTTAAATTACAGATAAGGAAAATAAAAGATTAGGTAATCAAGAGAGGAAATCTATCTTCAGGTGGGATGGAACTTTAAAGACCGAAGACAAACACAAGTATAATAAAGTTATTCAGAGAACTTTCAGTGAAGGATAGACGTTGTTGGAAGACAAAGTTTGTCGCCACTTCAAAAATGCATAGCAACTATTCGTCAATTGGCATATGCAGCCGCTTTCCGGCTCTCTGGACAAGTATGTACGGATGGGTGAAGGAATTGCCCTGGACTGCTTGGTCAACTTCTTTCAATGTATGATTGATGTGTTTGGGGCACGATACTTGAGAACGCCCGATGATGCAGACACTCAACGATTGCTTCAAATGCATGAAGAGAAACACAACTTTCCTGGAATGTTGGACAGTCTTGATTTTTTTTTAAATGAACAATCTCATTAAAATTGGGTAAAAATTTGGAGTACAGAAAAAGGTAGGCATCCCAAATGGGACCCAGAAAAAGGTAATAGAAATAAACTATGAGTACGTCACCATCTTAGATACATCAATAGAACAAGGAATACAGCGAAAAACAGTAATCTTCACCCTTCGGACAATATCTTCAATTTGCGGCTTGACTTCATGAAACATCATCTTGTTCCTAGCGTTCCAAATGTAGTAAATCGTAGACGCAAGGGCAGTAATCCTCATCCGAGACAACGTCGAGTTCCCTCTGTAGTTAGATCTAAATGCCTTCAAAATAGCAGATGGTGATCCCATAATTTTCCGCATATCCAACCAATTACGAACCTCGTTCCAAATAGCTGCCGAGAAGCCGCATTTGAAGAATAGGTGTTGAACCGATTCATGCTGAATACTGCACAACACACACGATTTGTCATTGGCAAAGGGTAAACGATCTCTAGTGAGGAGTTTCGCATGGGCCATGAGCCAAAGAGTAAATCTGTGCTTGGGGAGAATGAAAGAACGACTAAGTAGTGGTTTCCATGGCCATTTTTCGTTTGAATTACTAAACCAATCATAAGCGCGAGATAGCCCTTTATCATCCACAAACCAAGTTTGTAAGCTGGCAGAAGCACTGGAGACCGAACCCATTTTCTGTAATAATGTATCTCTAATAGATATTATTTGCTTAATCAAAGGTGATTCATCTTTATGCCATTTCCAATCCAAACATCTCCGAAGTTACTATATTGATGGTTAACCCATTTTATCCATAAGTTGTCTTTCTTCAAGTGAATCTTCCAAAGTGTTTTCGCAATCAAAGCCAAATTCTAAGCCCTTAGATTTTTCAATCCCAATCCACCGTCTGAAAGAGGATTACAAAGAGTATCCCAAGCAATCGGAGGCCGTTTAGATGGCTAAACAAACTTCCGGCACAAAGAGTTGATCGAGTCGATGACACAGTTTGGCACGGGTAGAATTGATAACCAGAAGCATTCAATACCTTGTACGACATATCTAATCAACTCAAGCTTCTCAGCATAAGAAAGTGAGTGCCTTGGCCAAGAATTAATCTTAGCAGCAATGGCATCAACAAGTTTGCAGTAATCTGATGCTCTCATCTGTTTGGCAGCTAGTGGTATACCGAGATATCGAAAAGTTAATGTACCTTGACAGAAGCCAGTAATCTGTAGAATTTCCTGTCTGGTTCTATCTTCCATCCCAGCCATGTAAATGTTCGATTTCAACATGTTTACACGTAACCCAGCCATGTCCCCAAAAATGTTCAAGCAATTCATCACCATCGTAACACTGTCAATATCTCCTCGGGATAATAGCAAAAGATCATCCGCATATGCCAAGTGAGTTATTCGAAGATCTCGGCACTTTGGGTGGAAGCCGTATCTTGGTGATCTAGACGTCTGTCTAATAGAGCGTGAAAGTACTTCAACAAAAAGTGTAAATAAGAGAGGAGATAGTGGATCACCTTGTCTCAGTCCCCGCATTCCTTTGAAATGACCATGGAAATAGCTGTTGATAGCAATCGAGTAGGAAGTGGTTGTCACGCATTCAATGATCCAACTTACAAACTTATATGGGAAGTTGTATCCAATTAGTACCTCTTTCAAAAAAGACCAATCCACCGTGTCATATGCTTTTCGGATGTCAACTTTGAGAATACATCGAGGTGAAACTCTCTTGCGAGCATACTTCCTCAAAAGTTCTTGAGCTAAATGTATGTTGTCAACAATGGATCTCCCTTTAATGAACGTAGCTTGGGCACTATCAATCAAGTCTCCCACCACAGCTGATAATCTGTTAGATAGTATTTTAGCTATTATTTTGTAAAACACAGTACAACAGGATATAGGCCTGTACTCATGCACCGAAGATGCATCAGCAGACTTTGGTATCAACGCAATTACAGCGTGGTTCCACTGTTTAAGCAATCGGCCAGTGGAGAAGAATTCAGATGCAGCAGCTATAACATCGTGCTTAATGATATCCCATTTTTTCTTGTAGAAAAACGAGCCAAAACCATCAGCATCAGGCGATTTGTCGTTGTCAGTGTCAAATACTGCAGCTTTGATCTCATCACAAGTCACTCTCGCGGTGAGTGAATCCCATTTACTCATAGAAACGCAAGGCCCATCATTAATGATCTTACTGCCGATTTGAACTCTATCCACCCTTATCCCAAGTAAGTTCTTGAAATGTTGAACAAATAAGCCCGCAATTTCATTAGAATCAGTTGTAGTATCACCTGCATTCTTAATAGCAATAATAGCATTTCTCTTGTTATTTCTTTTTATCAAGTCATGGAAGAATTTAGTGCACATGTCACCTTGTTGTATGCAAGTGAGCTTCGCTCTTTGTGCAATGAAAGATCATTCTGCCTCAAGTAATAGCTCTGTTTGTCTCTTGCATTCTTTATAATCATCATGAATATAACCTGTAAGAAGCATTTCTGCTTGCATAGACTCAATTTTCATTTTTGCAGCTCCTGCCTGAGAAGATATGTGGCTAAATTGTCTCCTGTTTAGCAATATTAGAGGTTTCTTCAAGTTCTTGAACATCTCTTTAAGTCTAAATTGAGCAGTACCAAGCCCAGAAAATCTCCATTTGTCTTTTACTGTCTCCGAGAATCGATCACTAAGAGCCCACATATTGAAGAACTTCAACGGTTTTTGCCCCTGAGAACTAGATTTCAGTAGAGAAACAATACTCAAAGTATGGTCTGAAACACATCCTGGAACAACAAAATCAGCAAGGCCATGTAAATTCGAAGATAACCATTTTTGATTGACTAGAACGCGGTCTAGTTTACTACAAACCGTAGGATTTTTCCAAGTAAAAAAACAGCCAGATTGTTGTAGATCCACCAAGTCAATAGAAGAAACACAATCAACAAAATCTTTAATATCATAATTCCGCATCACCAAGCCACCCTTCTTCTCATCCGGAGACAAGACTCTGTTAAAATCTCCCAATGTAATCCACGGTCGAGTACAAGAATTACCAAACAATTTTAAGTCATTCCATAAAGGTCTCCTTTGCACAATCGAATTCAACCCATAAACAAAAGACACACAAAAATTTAGATTGGACTTTACCCAAGTAGTTTCGACGTTAATCAACTGATCCATCATGCTAACAATGTTCAAATCAACTGTTAAATGGTTCCAAAGCACAATAATTCTACCCTTATTGCTAAGATGGAAATTATGAATAGCTTTCATACATGGAAAACGGATTCTCATCATACTATGTAGAGCTTTCTCATCAAATTTCGATTCTAGAATACCCATGACATCAATCCTTTGAGAGTGTATAATGTTTTGAACACTCTTTTGCTTCAGAGGCTTATGAAAGCCTCTAATATTCCAGCAAGCTAAAATCATTGACGAGTGGAGGCAATTGCGGGTTGTCGCCCCTTCTCCATTGGTCCAAAATATCTGATGTTCTTATTTGTGTTATTCAAATCCACAAATTCAGTGTCACACGAGCTGCCCTCTTCCATGTCCTCGAAGAACGTAGCCATATCTTTGTTTTTTCCATGTTGCTTAACCACTGTTTCTTTCCCTTTCTTCTTTTTCTTATTTGCTTTCATGCTAGCAATGGTTTGAAACCCATCTGTATCATCTTCTGTAATTTTATTCGTGCCTATTGTTTGATTGTCGATATTATCCATGATTTTCTTGCCATTATCTCTTATTTGTGTTTCATCAATTTCTTCGATAATCTCCTCAAGAGTAGCATCATTTAGGACAGTGTCATCGGGAGTTACCTTAATTGTTACATCCTCTTTCAAAGAGTGATCATTCTTATTCTCTTCAACAACAATGGCAGTAGATTTGTTACGGGCTGGAGCATCCGATTTTCTTTTCTCGAATCTCGATCTTCCCCTTGAGTTTCTGTTATTCCACATAACACTTCGAGATCTATTTTTTATGTTGGTGGTGTTTGGATTCACCTATCCAGTGTGATCAGCAGGCATGCTTAACGGACCGGTTCGGGCCGGAACCAACCCGGAACCGGTCCGATAAGCCCGGAACCGGATCCGGTATGTGAGAACCGGACCCGAAACCAAACACAATCCATTAATTTGTGGGTTGAACCGGTTCAGTATTTTCTGAACTGGTTCAACCGGTTCCGGATCCGGTTCCGGGACGTATCCGGAACCGACCCGGGACCGTACCCGGAACCGACAATCGCTTTTTTAAAAAAAAAAAAGAAAAAAGGCATTTGGGCCAACGGCTGCATTGCACATTTGCAGCAGCTAACATTTCAGTAGCCGTTTTTCAACGGCTACTGAAATGGTTTAAATTTTTTTTTAAAATTTGGCCCCCAATTTTGGGGGTCAAATTGCAAATATATATTTATTTTTTAACCCTCAAAATCACCTATAAATACAAGTCATTTTTCAGATTTCACATATCAATTTTCTCTCAACTTCTCATTTCTCTACAATCATTTTATTTCTTTGCTATCATTTCTCCAAATATATTCAATAATTGTGTTATAATTTTATCTATAATCCATATTATTTTTATTGTTATTTCTTTACTATTTCGCAATTTACTCATACAAATATTCGAATTTCAATGGCATCATCTTCAAACCGTCGTGGTGGTCGTGACGAATACGCTCCCGATTTTGGTGAACATTTTGGCTACATCCCCGACTTTGATGAAGTTGAACCTGGGCACGAGGATGAAGAAGCCATGGAACTCCCAAACAAAGATGTAGGGACGCCATCGTCTACTCGAGCAAGCAACACAATGTCAACGAGCACGACGACAGCCCGTGCAAAGCGAAGCAAAGTTTGGGATCACTTTGATATTGAACAACAAGGTACGAATAACTCTTTTTCTGTTTTTAAAATTTGCAAAACGAGGTATTCTTACAAAACGGGTGGTGGTTCCGGTGGTACCGGTACTTTGAAAAAACATTTACTAAAGGTACATAAACTTGACCCTGATACGCTACAACCATTCGGTAGGGAACCAATACAACAACAAATTATTCTTTTTAGTGGTAAAGCTTTTACAATTACAAAAGAAATTTCTCGGAAAGCCATCGTAAAGTTTGTTACCAAATGTTGTCAACCTTTTATAATAGTTGAACAAAAAGGTTTTGTTGAATTTACTAGTACTATTCAACCTAGTTTTTATAATATTTCTAGGCACACACTTAAAAAATATTGTTTTGATATTTACAAAGAATATAAAGAAACACTAAAATCGCATCTTTCAAATATTTCTTGTAGAGTTAGTTTGACAACTGATATTTGGACTAATTTAAAATATAAATCATATCTTGTTGTTACATGTCATTGGATTGACGAAACTTGGACAATGCAAAAAAGAATTTTAGCGCTAGATCATTTAGAATCGTCTCACAACGCATACACTATAGCTAGATATGTTTTAAATGTTGTTAAGATTTATGGCATAAAAAATAAAATAATGTCTATAACGTTAGATAATGCGAGTGCCAATACTCTTGCAATTAAATATCTTAAAGATTCACTAAAACCAAATTTAGAAGGTAATTTGCTTCATGTTAGATGTGCGTGTCATATTATCAACTTATGTGTTAAATGTGCTTGTGATGAACAAATGTCAACTGTAATAGAAAAATTCAAATTATGTGGGAAATTATTACGTGAAAGAAGATATGGACGTGACTGGAAAGTACTAGTCGAATCAACCGGAATTAAATTTAAAAAATTTTCTCTTCCTATTGAAACTAGATGGAATTCTTTATATCACTTGCTTCATACTTTATTACGTTTTCAAGATTTAGTTACTCCGTATTATAATAATATTACAACACAAGCTTTAATGCTAACAGACGATGATTGGAATATTTTGAGTAAATGTGTTTCTTTGTTAGAAATTTTTAAAGAAGCAACCGAAAAATTTTCTGGCATTAACCAAGGTTCTAAAAAGCGTGAAGCGTCCCGAAGCGCGGATGTCGAGCTTCAAGCTTTTCAAGCTTAAGCGAGATTAGCACATGCTTAAGCGTGAAAAAGCATTTTTTTATCTTTAGTGTAATTATAATTATCTCAAACCAATAAATAGATAAAATAATACATAAATATGATAAATTTAAGTCTGATGCATTAATTCTCATATTTATATAAGCATAAAAATCTCAAAATTACAATCTTTATTTATTTTTGCAACTAGACCACATTAAAAATGTTAAATATTTGTCAAATCATTATCAAACACGCTTAATCATAATTAAAATTAAAAAATAAACATCTAAATTATAAACTTAATTTATTATTTTAAAATAAAAAGACATACCTTCAAAAAAAAAATTAAAAAAATAAATAGATGTGATTAATTGTACATAAGTACGCTTAATTAAACGTTTTAATTACGCTTAATTCGGTCAAACTGACCGTTTTTTTCCGCTTTCTCCGAAGCGGGGCGTTTTTGCCGAGCTTCAAGCTTAAGCGGGCTTTTTAGAACACTGGCATTAACTACCCTACTTCAACCATGTTTCTACCTTTGCTTTTCAATATGTTTTATAAATTTATTGAATATCGCGATGATTCTATTATGCGTGATTTTGTTGCAAATATGGAAAACAAATTTTTAAAATATTGGGAAACTATACCAATTGTGCATGGTTTAGCAACATTACTTGATCCTACTCAAAATCAAGGAGGATTAGACGTGTTTTTTGAATATTATGCTAAATTTCTTGGGAAGAATGTTGACGATCAAAAGAAGTCAATCATGCATTCTCTCCAAGAATTGTTTGATTTGTATGCTAGTGAACAATGTGATGAACCGAGTGCGCAGTCGGAGGAGATGCCGACATATAAGAGCAAAAGTGGAGCACTGAACTTCTTTCAAAGTTTGAAACGACAAAAGTTCAAAGGAAAATCGGTGACAACAACCAATTACAATGAGATCCAAATTTATCTAAGTCAATATATTGAGACTACGGATAATTTCGATGTTCTTGATTGGTGGAAAGTAAATTCTAAACTTTATCCAGTGTTATCTGCAATTGCAAGAGATGTCCTACCCATTCAAAGTTCAAGTGTAGCTTCCGAATCAGCATTTTCAGTATGTGGAAGAATCATTGGTGACCAAAGAACTAATTTAAAGCCAGAAACACTTTCCATGCTAACGTGCCTACAAGATTGGTTTGCAGCAGAAAAAAAGAATAGGACCTCTGGCGCGATCGACGAATTCCAAAGCTCAAGTTCCGACGAAGATCCAGAATATTCTAAATATATTTTAATAAATCGTGATGAATTTTAGATTAACAATTGTAAAAATAAATGTTTAAGTTATTCTGTTAAAATTTTTTTATGTAATCATAATTATTTGCAATCAAAATTCTAAATAAAAAATTCTCCATTAATATGACTAATTTTAATTATATAGTAAAATAGAATAAATTAGAGTTCGGAACCGGTTTGAACCGAACCGGAACCGGTTTATTAGAAGCCGAACCGGTCTTGGTTTGGATTGGTTCCAAGTATTTGAACTTGGAACCGGAACCGGTTCGGACCGGTTCCAAGTTCACCGGACCCAGAACCGGTAGGAACCGGTCCGAAACCGGTCCGGTGGAACCGATAAGTATGCCTGGTGATCAGTCATGATAACGATAAAATCGCAGTCACCGGTCGCATGGCCTGTCTTCTTACATTTGACACAGAAGTTGGGGTCTTGCTCATATAAAAACTTCACTGCCACCACACCGATTGGCAAAACCACAGTAAGTTCAGTAACTTTAGTCTCGGTAGCTTCCACTTCAACTAGCACCCTAGCGTACTTGACTCTTTTACGATAATGAGTAAGCATGTCCATGTGAATCGGAGTTCCTACCCGAGATGCCAACTTACTAAGACTAGTAAAATTCCAACAGTCCGGAGGTAGGCCATGGATTGGAACCCATGCTGGAATTGAGTTCACATCTTCTTCACGGAACCTAAAGCATCATGGCATTTCCTTAAGAAACAGATGAAAACCAAATACCAGGTACGGTCCTCCATTCAAGATGCGATCTCTGATTTCAGTAGTAGGAAAAGTGAATATTATCCAGCCACTATCATGAGTTTGGAAGCGAATATCCGAACCCCAACGACACACCAAGTCAAATAAGGCTGATGTGGGAGGTTTTCCACTGATGATATATCCCAACAAACATATGCCGTACGTCTTTTCGATAGAATCAATATCCTCTATCCCGAACTCTAATGTTTCAGTGCATGTTTCCATAAATTACAGCTTATAGTTAACATTAGACATGCGATTTTTCTTGAATAAGCTCGCATAGGGCACATGGTAGTCTTTGTTATGCATTGTAGGGAGTTTCATATCATTAGCCTTGGTAGTAGTCCTCTCATTAGTTGGAGAAGAGTGAACATCAGTGATCTTATCAGAGTCATTATCGAGTCCAGTCATCTTCTTCCCTAAATCAATCTTATTGTGAGAATCAGAAACAACATGGGGAAGAGTATTTTCAGTGCCATCATTATTCACCAGTTGACCATGGGAAGAGGAGCAAGCTTCAATACCACGCTTTGTCATTGAGGCGAATAAACAAACACTTGGTCTGCGCTAAACTTACAGATATGCGCAATGGAGGAGGAGAAGTATCACAAACCAACGCAGATCAAATCAGAAGTATTGAGTGGATAATCTGTAATGGAAGTAGCTCGAGGACAGTTGAAAAGAAAACTAGAGAATCCCGTTCCAAGAGAACAGAATCAGAAAAAGCGACGCGCCATTTTCCCTAGAGAGAGGGGAGAGAACTTCTCTCTAAAAATGACATCTCACTTTATCTCAAACAATTATGTTGGACAGTCTTGATTGCATGCATTGAGAGTGGATGAATTGTCCCATAGGTTGGAAAAGATGATATACTAGAGGTGATTGCAGCGTCCCAACAATAATTCTTGAAGCGGTCACATCTACATACTTGTGGATATGGCATGCTTTTTTTGGTGCCGCATGGTCGCATAATGATATAGATGTTCTTAATGAATCACAGTTATTCAACACCGTTCTACAAGGAAATGCTCTGAATGTTCATTTCACAATGAACAAAACATCTTACACAAAAAGATATTATCTTACAGACGGGATCTACCCGGAATGGACTGCTTTTGCTTTTGTCAAGAGCTTTTTGTGTCCCGAGGATCTAAGAGGAAAAAATTCAAGGAGAGACAAGAGTCCGGAAGAAAGAATGTGGAGCGGGCATTTGGAGTGCTCCAAGCTCCTTGGACAATTCAATGATTTAAGGAATATCATGTATATGGGTATTATTTTTCACAACATGGTTATTGAGGATGAAGGAGATGAATCACTCAATTGGTCGGATGAAGATTGTAGGACCGAGTGCTTACCGCTTTACCAAAAACTATAGCTGGTGGTAATGGTGCAACTCAAATCTTTTAAACCGCACAACAGCACAAGCATTACGGTTTGATCGCTCTACCAAGCATGGACAATTATTGCACCCAACAATCTCCCTCCCAATAATTGCACTCCTTGCAATCAATGAGAATTGAACCCGTGACCTTGGCTCTGATACCAATTGTAGGACCGAGTGCTTACCGCTTTACCAAAAGTTATAGCTGGTGGTAATGATGCAACTCAAATATTTTAAACCACACACAAGTACAAGCACCACGGTTCGATCGCTCTACGGACAATTATTGCACCCAACAAAGATTCTCCTCCATTGGCACGAATTTTCATGTGCTCTACCCAAGAATTCCAAGAATACCTCGAGAATTATAGATAGCTATGTGACATAGAAGCACATCACCAGCTTCAAGCCGACTTGGTTGAACACATCTGAGCATGATACGGATGTGATTAGTGACAAATAAGTTTATTATCATTCAATTTGTGTGTACGTTTATGTTTTTAAAATTTATCTTAGTATTTGTCACTTGTATACGTTTATATATATATTTTTTTAAATTTATGTTTGCCTTTGTCAATTGTGTACGAATGCGATTAATTATGTTTGATTTTTATTATTAATTATGAATGTTTTAATTATGTTGTGTTTTATTTTATTATATAATCATAATGCTTTAAGTACGAATGCGACTATCAAAAGACCCGATTTGTCAACCGCATAGTTTCATTCATGTTCAACACAGTTACCAACAAGAAAATGGCGATCTTGGGTTTCTCCTTTGAAAAGAAAAATAATCTTAAATTTCAAGATATAATTTATTTCTGCAAATAACATCTTCCTTAAATTTAATTCTCTTATTGATAAGATTCCGTGGAATATTCGGTTTCACCTTTCTAGATATTATATTTATGATAAAGTTTCTTGATGATATGAAATTATTGATTTAAAAAGCAGTTGCTTCTAATAAAACTCTTGATTTCTTTATCTTGTAGATTTTTTTTGTGAGATGAGGTGAATTATAAATAAGGGAAACAAGCCAAGGAAGAGAAATCGACGATTTTTTGTTTCACACTCTTCACTTGAAAGTTTTCGTGGCTGTATATCGTGTGCACTTTGCACGTCGTGGTTCTCAGAGACAAATAATTCTCAAGGACGTTGCTGTTTTGAAGAGTGATGTTTCACGTGTTGTCATGATTGTTGGATACATCTGCAGACAACACGCGTACAAGAGTTGGCTGAAGATGTGTTTTTGTTGCTCCAGTTTTTGGCATCACGTTTTTCCTTTCTTAATAATATTTTAATGTTGTTGGTTATTTTAGAAAGCATTTTATTTTCTCAACGTGTTGAGAAAATTGGTTTTTGATTAAAATCATTAGTGTTGATTTTCGTGTAAACTCGTTGGTTTTCTAGTGATTATTTTTTTGCCCTGAGGCATCGCACAATACTTGTGCAAAATTTATTCTGGCTTATTTATTTACTTAAAGTTAATTTGTGTTATAAACTTTACATTCCGCTGCATGTTGTCTGAAATGTTGTAACATTTCGCACAACACTTAATTTTGATAAAACACAAGTTTACTGTCACATACGATTATGCTCATTACTGTCAAACAAAATAGGTCTCAAACCTTACAAGTGGTATCAGAGCCTACTCTTGATATACTAAGTGCTGATCCTGACTATTTTGTTTGTATTTGCTTATTATAATAGACGCGTCACTAGCAAATACATCACTGCGACCACCAGTGTTAGATGATTCTAACTACGGAAGGTCAAAATTAGATTTTACATAAAATCCATATATGAAAGGGCATAACAACGTGTTATCAGTGGCTGGACTCCACCAAGGAGGGTAGACGAAGATGGTGACAGCCTGATAAAACCAGAAAATGATTGGACTACCGATGAAGTCCAGGTTTCCAATTACAACTCAAATATCAATCTCATTTTAAAATTCTATTATAACAAATACTTAGTAGATTTCTTATGAGTGATATTTATCGTTAGAAAATCAATCATGTTCATATTTATAATAAAAAATAATATTTTTGATATAAAAAATAATATTTTTGTAAAAAAATTGGATTATCTGTCATGACAATTGTCGTGATGCTTTTGTAGTTGCAAATTCCAATAAATTCATTGAAATCTATTGAACCAGTTGATAGTTTTAGCCAACTCCAACCTATTCCATTCTTGTCTCTTGCTATGTCTTGTCCAAACTCACGAGCTAGCTATACCCACTCAAACTTTGTGACCACTGAATGCACTCTCTTCTTCTTTCTGGAATTATCCCCAGCACAATCTAAATTTTCTTGCTCTAAGTTTTGCAAAGATAGCATTTCATGCTTGGGTTTGTGTACGTCAGACAGTTTTCAACTTGTTTCTGTGAGATGGGTTTGAAATTTCATTCATTCTTGAATCTCAAATGTTGGGTTTTTCTTGCTTTGTGTTTGGGAGTTTGTTGTGGCGGACCCGAGGTTTCTGTGAAGTTTTTGAAGACCCCTTCACCATTTTCAAACAGTAACTCCGCTACATTTGGTTTTCAAGTTCTTGTGAGTGACACTGGTAGCGGCTGCGCCGATTGTTCCACAATTTGCAAGGTAAGTAGTTTTAGCTGCACTATTATTATTTCAAGTTTAAAAACTTAATCTTTCTTTGTACACTATACGAGTAGTGTGCGGAGCATGAGTCCTTTAGTCGATCTTTGTTTCATCGAACTTTACGCTCAAATTCTACAAAGTATTAGAGTTATAAACCTTATGTTATCCATATGAAGGTTCCCGTATCATACATGATACATCCTTCGTCGTCCTATCTAATGAGCTAAAACGATGCTGAGAGGTACTTTTTATGATGATTCATTCATCTTTTGATTTTGACTAGCTATCTTTTACAAATGCAGCTGGATCATGGTATTTTCTCGGCTTGTAATAGCGAAAAGGAGTCCTATACTGGGCTGCAGGACGGGCTTCATTCATTTGAGGTGTGCACCAGTGGTTCTCCTCAGGGAGCCGCCTGCGCTAGCTATTACTGGACTGTTGGTTGAACAACACTCCTTTCTTCTCAAACTTCGTCTTTCCAAATTTGACATTTCAATCCAAAATGTATATAACCATTCTTAGTAAGTAGTTCTTTATGTCATTTCCGAAAAAAAAGGCTATACACACCGAGCTGCTATAGAACCTAAGAATTATTACCAGTTTTCATACCATGCTTGTATGTATTGCAATGCAAATTAGATTCGTATCATGTATGCTCAAAATAAATTATTTGAGTTTAATTCAGGGGGAAAAAGCCCATCAAATCACTGGAGAATACTCAGGCAGTTTGATACTATTTTTTTGCACGTATCTACCCCGAAATGAGCATTGTGCATAGCATGTAGACCATTTCAATTAAAGGCTCAGAAGTACGGAGGGAATGGATACATATAGAAGAACACAACAAAACTAGTTGCAACATCTGTAATAGTCGAAATCTTCTTTTCGATCTGATTTTACGATTCTTTTTGTTTGCAAAACGAATCTTATTCAATTTTTCGTGCTACATATTCTCCTGCATTAACCAAACCTTCTCTGACATTAATTTTGTGGGAAAAAAAATCATTACTAATTAAACTTTATTTAGGCCTTTATTGATTTTCTACTTCAATTTGATTTGTTGTACATGTCCTCTGCAGATACACTGAATCCTACGGCATATATTACCGCTGCAACATCCTTCACAAGTACTTCTCAAGTTCCCATAAACATATCTTTCAGTGAGCCATGTGGTGGCCAAGGTGGTTTCAGATGTTCTTCTGTAAATGCCTGCAACGTGAGTAGATCGTCTGCTAAAACAAAGATTGAGATTTAGTTATCCACTTATGTATTTAGAAATTTTATTTTTCATGTTGGCAGCTTCTTGTGTATGGACCTGGTCAGGTTGTGCCAAACACACTTAGGATTATACAGCCGAACCTGAAATATTCTGTTACTGTTACTCTAGCTGAAAGGGTTCGGTTTGGGCGCCTGATCTTAGTAATGGATAAAGATTTCTGTACAGACTCTGCAGGAAACAAATTTACAAGGACAGATAATTCAAGTTTGCTCATGCATTTTGGTGAGTAAATCTTGTAGAAAAGGCTGTTTATCTTACTTTTTCAAAAAAATTTACGAAATTAATCCTTCATGTCCTTCCATGTTTATATAAAAGGGTTGTGATATTTCAACCCTTTAGTTTATTCTGCTTTCCATTTTCTCTTTTTTCTATATGGAGAAACAGAGTGCAGAATAAATTTATGCACTGGAGAAAATAGAGCTCAACTTAAAAACCAATGATCTTTTGCTGTGGAATTTTGAAGATAGAAGAAGTGTGTACGTAAATATGAGGACTCGTATACCAGAAAGATTGCTTCAGATTGACGAAGGAACTAGAGCAGTGATGGCAACTAACAAGATTAAGAACTTAAAGGTGTATCTGTACTTTATGGAACCTGTCATGAACTCGTCAGCTGAAATCTTGAACACCATCAGCACCAGTCAAGGGTTACTTGTTCCTATTACTGGGAAAAACTTCGGAAAACGGAGATTTGGTTATCAGGTTTATATTTATTTATTTTTTTAATTCTTTTATACGTATTATCAGGTTTATAGTTAATGTTTTATTTTATGGTATTTTCATCTATGATCAAGAGAAATAACTATAATTTTTTATTTTTTTGCATTTTTTTGGGTCACCAAACAGCTGACAGATATACCAGAGATTGCCATTATCACGGTGAGCTTGTATTCAAACTTGGTGATAAGCAGACAGGGAACCCCCGTTGCTCCTGTATCTCCAATCACCTTCCTCTATGGTATCTATTTTTATTTTGAAGGAAATCATGTGGATGAAGTAATAAGGAAATGGAATGGAGTGTCATTTTTTTCAAACTTTACTTCCTTGAAATATTCATATAAAATAAAATGCAACCAAAGGAAGACATTGAAACCGTTCCGAGATTTTGTAAAATTCTAATATATACATTCAGCTAAAAACACGAGTACTTGATGAATCTAATAGCCAAAACGTAAGGATTAACTGCCTGTAGTTACAAGATTTTGATCAATTTCTACAGAATTTCAGTAAGGGGAACTGACTGACTGTAGTTTTGTCTTAGATTCTCAAAGGCCTACTGTGAGGTTGAGCACAAAGTGTTCTGCTCGGACGAAGGAAAGGAGCATTCCTATACTGATTGAGTTCTCAAAGCCTGTGTTTGACTTTAATTCTTCTCATATATCCATCTCTGGGGGGCATTTGCAAAGGTAAGCGATTCTGTAACGGATTTTTAGACATATCAATGATGACACATTCGTTTATAGGAAAAACGTGCATTTCATATGATATTTTCTCTCTCATTTTTTGGAAAACCTTGAGTATGAAGAGTGATATCCATTGGTATAAACCAGTTACATTATTGGGTTTTTTCTTGAATTCTTACTTCAGCTTCAAGGCGAAGAGTAGAAGCATCTACATTGCACATATACAAGCAGATACTGATGTTATATCAGTCACCATCCTTCAAAATATAACGACTGACGTCTCAGGAAATAAAAATACAGCTTCTAATATACTACAAGTGAAGCGATGTAAGTCTTATGAACTTTTTCACTTACAGAATATTTGTCCAATGCCTAAACAACAAATGCAGTATCTTATAATAAATTTATCTGTTTATTTATTTATAACTCCTCCTTTTTGTTCATACTTTTTGCAGATTCTGTACCTCTTATGTCTTTGGTGGTTTCCGCCTTTGTGAATATCACATTCGCAGTGACATGTTTAGTTGCTGTGATTCTCACTGTTTCAACTTCCAGTCTGCTATCCATTGGGGCATTCTCTAGACCAAGTTCTTCTTTATCCTCTTACCCCACTAGAAATATTTTTGTGAGATCTCTTTTCGTTTCACATGCATGCATGATTCAATAAACATGTCATATACATATCTTGTTCTCTGTGGAGATTGTGGAGCAATAAATGAAACTCAAATTCCTTTAACCACATGACGAGAGTAACCACACATGTCTGCCTCCATGAGCCTACTGTAAAGGAGCAATACTTGCTTGTACCACCCTACGTGTCCTAGAGATGGACATATTTTATCCTGTGTAGGCGCCTATGTGCTACAACAATCGAAATACGAGCGTTTAAATATTTGAGTTATGAGGATATCACCAAATATAACCTTGATTTTTGATACAGCGATCTCAATCCAATGACTATTTTTGTCGCCAAAATAATTTTCGGCATTTGTGTCATTAATGGTCAATATTAACTGATTGGATGCTAGGGATAACTGGCTCATGTTGATCACATACCACATTACAATATTCATTTACTTAGCATGAGCGTTTTGTTTTTTTACATTACGCAGAGAGTTGCTTACCACATTCAAGTATTTGCACTATCGAGATGGTTGGCGACTACATTGCCAGTCGAATATTATGAAATGTCAAGAGGTTTGCAATGGAGTATACCTTACCGCAGTTTCCCATGGGAAAGGGGAAATGTTCAACCAGTCACGGTGGGGTCGAGTTCTCCCATGGATCGATCAACACGTGGTTCTGGAATTCATGATTCGATAATCGTCGAGAGTGTTCAACCAGTAGCAGGAAATCCAGATTTAGCTGCAAAGGTTTATGGCTTGCCACTGACTCCTCTAGAGTACAGTGCATATTTTGAGGTTTGATATCAATGCTTTTAATCAGATCATGTTCTGAACTTATGTGTGTTGATTATGGGATTTTCTGGTGACAGACCATGGGTATCATGCCAGGAGTTGATTCCCTTTTAGATCCACAAAACGCGGATGGGTAAGTTTTCGGTATTATTCTAACAAGTCTTTTCTGAGCACAATAACTTCTGCCAATATGGGCATTGTTGTTTAACCGATCAGAGTGTTTTTTTTATATAGGTGGAAGGATTTCAGCAGAAGCATGTTTTGGCTAGCAGTAATTGGCGGCGGCTTGATACTGTTGCATGCCTTACTGCTCCTTGTTCTCAAATTTAAAAGGAAGGACGTGCAAAAATGGAGCTATGGAGCATTGGTTTTTCCAAGATTCGAAATTTTTCTTCTCATGCTCTCACTACCAGGCTTTTCTGGATCCTCGGCGGCTATAATTAAAGGTATTTCAAATCAGTTATTTTTAGTTTAGCCTTCGTTTGCGTGGTAACATGATACTCCCTTATTATGACCTATTTGAAACGAAACAAGCTTTGGCCTTATTATTGATGAAGAAACATCTTCTGGTTTTACATTGTAAGGTGGAACAACCTCTGGTATAATTGTTGGCGTTCTGATATTGGGTTTAGTAGCTTTTCTGCTGTTATCTTTGCTCTTGTTCCTCTCCATTGGAATTATATCTGGAAAGCTACTTCAATACAAAGAAGTACAACAAGAGGACCGGAAATTTCACTGGTGTCAAGAGCTTATTCGACTAGCGCTAGGTCCAGGTAAAAGAGGCCGGTGGACATGGAAGAATCAACCCCGTTCAATTTATCTCACCATTCTAGGACCGTTATTCGAGGATCTGAGTGGCCCTCCCAAGTACATGGTCTCACAGATTGAGGGAGGTGGTTCAAGAAAACAAAGTGATAGAATCATTGCCTCAGATGCCGAAACAGACGATGCAGAAGGATCCTTCATTCAGAAAGTTTTCGGAACATTAAGAATATACTATACACTGCTTGAATGTCTGAAGCGCATGGTTCTTGGAATCATGGCTGGTGCATACTCAAAAAGCCGGTGTTCAAGAACCCCCTCAATCACCTTACTCAGCATAACATCGTTTCAACTCTTTTTCATGATTCTCAAGAGGCCATTCATAAAGAAAAGGGTTCAATTTGTTGAGATTGTATCAGTGTTCAGTGAAGTTGCTATTTTCGCTTTCTGCTTGGTTCTCTTGGATCATGAATATTCACCCAAAGACGAGAAAAACCTCGGGATCTCAATGCTCTCGGTATTCTTACTAGCTTTTGTAGTTCAAATGATCAACGAGTGGTTTGCCCTGTACAAACAGATAAAGCATTTCGATCCCACGACGAACTCTTTCTTCAAAGGTTTAACTACCTCTTTGATTGGTTTACTCTTACTTTTATTCCCTCATGGTTTTGTTAAGAATCTTGACAGTCGATTCCCTATATATAACCTTGGTGAAACGGGAGATACTACGTCCTCGGGCGGCATACGAGGGAGCTCCGGCAGCAGGAGCTCAAGCGATAAGTCACTGATGAAGCGTATAAGAGAATTGACACGGTCTAGCTTTAATAGAGAAGGAAACATGGCTACTCCAAACGACCCCTCAACAAGTAAGACTAGATTGAGTGAATTATGGAGAAGTAGCTCATCTGCTGCGTCTACATCTGCAGATTTCAGGTCAAAATCAAAGGGATTGTTCAAAGAGTTGGAAGACATTTTTGCATCAGATGATCAAAATGTGGCATCTCAATTCAGGAAATCTTAACTCCTGATAATTTCCCGTGGCTTCGCTGGCTCGTTGATCATCTCGAGGTCGAAAATCCATCTTAAACAGATGATTTTGGCAGAATCAAATGCAATGACTTTTTTTTATTATTATTTTTAACTGTAGTTACAAAGCAAGTTCATACAATGCACTGCTAGATAATTGCATTTTCTAGTTGTTTTTGCTTCTCCTTCGCATGTCCTTACGCTAAATTCTTGTCCTGCTAAAGATTATTAAATTTCTCCAAAAATATAGTTGGATAGTTACATTTATTATCTAATTACATTGTAATAGTTTCGTTTATTCCATTTATGCTTTTACATTTATCCTCTCAATCAACCAATTTTATTTTATTTTATTTATATTTTTAAATAACTGTCTATATATAATTTTCAACTAGCATGGTTGGGAGTTATGAAATATAAATCTCAAAAGTTTATTTAAAATCAAAGGGAAAGAGAAATAAATATGAAAGTAATCGATTTTTCTTTGCAAGTAATGCATGAATAACACTTCAAAAACTAAAATAAAATAAAACAGTTGTTGTCCTCAAGGGCATCCTCATTCGTTCATGGTATAACGTCTATCATCTCATCAAAAATCGTAGGGTCCACGTGTCACATACACATTATATTAACATATATTCTTTCACATTCATTTTAACATTAACACTCATTATTTGTAGGTCTCGATGTCCACTTATTCATCTTATTCTTATTTATATTCAATTTCAAGTTATTTACACAATTTAAAATATTATTATTTTATATAAATAACAATATTTTTTTATATATATTTAGTTAGTAAAGTTATTTTACCTTATTTTATGGGTGTCATTTATTTAAAAATAAAAGTTTATTATAAACTTGAAATGAAAGAGTACAACATATAAAAATAAATCACACTTACATAAAATTTAAAAAACAATTTATAAATTAAATGTAAAAGAACCTGTAAAATACTAATTCAAGGATTGTTGTTATATTATAACCAAATATGTTCATTTTAAAATTAAATATCGATTTCTAAATGATGTTTTAAGCTTTTTCTTGCTTAAAATCTGTTATCTGGACCATCAAGATTGATTTTTTTATTGGTTATTTAGTTTGATATTAGAGGAATTATTTTATTACTTATGTTTAATTATCTCGTGTATCTTCTATTTATGATTTGTATATGTCTATACTATTATCATATCTCATAGATTAAATAATTAGCCATATTTAGAATATTTGATTGATTTGAATGAGATTTGGTCCACAACCCAATCTCTTGTACGTGTATATATTCTTCACCATTATTCAATGAGAAGACAAGTCATTATTTCAAATCTCTTTATGGTATCAGAGCATCACGTTTCTGGCCAATTTTCTCTTCCCTTTTCCTTTTCCCTTCACGTAATATTCTCTTCTTTGCTTAACTATAATGGCTTCTGATGAAACCTCTGCAACCTCCCATACCACTATTCAAAATACCCAAGACCCAAATACCCCTCTTGTTACCATCAATATTACAAACACCACAAAATTGACCACCAGTAGCTACATCACGTGGAGCCTCCAAATCAAAAGCCTTTTAGAAGGATATGATCTTTTTGGCTTTCTAGATGGTTCTCATCCCAGTCCTACACCAACTATCACCGTGAGTGGTCAGTCGGCTCCAAATCCAACATACACAACATGGAAACGCGAAGATCGTCTTCTTTTCAGTGCACTCCTTGGTGCAGTCTCTCTACCAATTCAACCTCTTCTTGCCCGCTGCAACACCGCTCAGGAGGCGTGGGCCACCTTGGCTAATACTTATGCGAAACCAAGTCGTGGTCACATCAAACAGATTAAGGACCAATTAAAGAATTTTGTCAAAGGTTCCAAAACGATCTCTGACTATATGCAATTTATTAAGAATATGGCTGATGAACTTGCTCTCCTTGGTAAACCCGTTGATGAAGAAGATCTCATTGATAAAATTCTTGATGGCCTTGGTGAAGAATACAAAGGTACTGTCGATGCGGTTAATGCCCGGACACGCCTATCTCCTTTGATGAAATCCATGAAAAACTTATCAACAAGGAGGCGTCTCTCCAACAATCCAACACACCACCGTCATTCTTTCCGGCTACCGCAAACCCTGCCAATCAACGCAACAATCGACCTTGGCGTCCTTCCACACCCGCTCTTCATAATCAAGGACAACAGTCAAATGCTTCGCGTAACGACCGTCATTCACCACGTCCATATCTTGGATATTGCCAAGGATGTGGTGCTCAAGGACACACTGCCAAACGTTGCTCCCTTTATCGATTTGTCAACACTCAATCTCCTTATGCTCCATTGTCACCACAACCGCCGGCTCCACGTCATGCTTCTCCATGGCAACCACATGCACATTTTGCATCTCTCGAGACCACCGACACCCCCACATGGCTACTTGATAGTGGGGCGTCGCACCATGTCACCACAGATTTGAATAATCTTTCAATTCGCACTCCTTATGTAGGGTCTGACGACGTTATGATCGGTGACGGCTCGGGTCTTAATATTACCCACACAGGTTCCACCACTCTTCCTACTCATGCTCGCACCTTTAATTTACATAATATTCTATGCGTGCCAAACATGAAAAAGAACCTTATTTCTATCTACCAATTTTGCAATACCAATAATGTTTCTATTGAGTTCTTACCCTCTGTTTTTCATGTTGAAATAATGACTTTGAATGGAAAAACAGATTCCACAAATTTGACATGACGAGATGTGTAGATTTTGGAGGTGGAAGGATCAAGACAAAGATAAGAACTTTGGGTGAGAGAGTACCCAACAAACACACAAGGGATGGAGCGAGCCTCAAGTTTATGAT
This sequence comes from Primulina huaijiensis, assembly GCF_012295235.1. Lineage (NCBI taxonomy): Eukaryota > Viridiplantae > Streptophyta > Magnoliopsida > Lamiales > Gesneriaceae > Primulina > Primulina huaijiensis. The sequence goes on along the minus strand of NC_133315.1, from coordinate 16,329,647 downwards.
TAGAATAGGGACGAAGCCATGGATATCATAAGCATCCAAAGATACGAAGTTTCGTGTTGTTTGAGGGATAACAAAAAATGGATTGATAAGGAGAGAAAAGGGAGAGTGTGGGTGTGGGCATGCGATTAATGAGATACACAGCGGTGGCAACGGCGTAGTTCCAATATATGAGGGGAAGGGAGGCGTGAGTAAGTAGAGAAAGGCCAGTTTCAACTATATGTCGATGTCGGCGTTCAGAGAAACCATTGTGTTCAGGTGTATGTAGAGGGGAAATGAGATGAGAAATTCCATGAAGGGATAAGAATTGATCTAATGCTTGATATTCTCCACCATTGTCAGAGTAGAGAGTGACAATGGAGTGTTTGAAGTTATTTTCTACTAGTGCTTTGAAACGAATAAAGACATCACATACATGAGATTTCTTCTTTAAGGGATAATACCAAACATAACGTGTAAAATGGTCAACAAAAATAACATAATACTTAAAGTCATCCACATAATAAACGGAAGAGGTCCAAACATCTGAAAATATGATTTGTAAAGGGTGAGATGAAGTGAGTGTAGATGTAGAAAAAGGAAGCTTATGACTTTTATTACTTAAACACGCATTACAATGAGATTTTTGTGACATAGAGTGAGGTAAGGAAAATGCTGACATAATATGTTGTAGAATGGGTGATGATGGATGACCTAATCTAGAGTGCCATGCTGAGGAAGTGGTCTTGACGCTGGAAAAGGCGACAAGTGGAGAAGACATCGTTGGAGAGGAGGTTGGCCACTCATAGACGCCATCTTTAGTGTTTCCCATCAAAAGAATTGCCCATGTGCTTAGATCCTTAACATGAAAAACAGAGGGTAAGAATTCAATAGAAACATTATTGGTATTGCAAAATTGATAGATAGAAATAAGGTTCTTTTTCATGTTTGGCACACATAGAATATTGTGTAAATTAAAGGTACGAGCATGAGTAGGAAGAGTGGTGGAACCAGTGTGTCACGCCCCGAAACTCGGGATTGACACCGGAGTTGTTTAACAATCACACGATCGAAACAACAAGCCTTTTGTAGCACAGTATAAACCGAACCAGTTTATATATCATAATTTCAACGAAATAAACATTGTCTTTACAATACCGAAATCCGAAAATGACAGAGTTTAATGCGGAAACGTAAACATAATAAACTTTAAACTTAATCTAAATTCCTCGAGCATTCACCATCACCAGAACTGTTCGGACTCTCCTCCTCGAGTTCTTCTTCGGGCTTATCTGGGAAGGGTTGTAAGGGGGTTAGGATTTTGGGAAATACTCAGTAAATGGGGGAATTTCGAACACAACATAAAATTTTATAACATTTTCGAAAACATAACATTTAAATACAGCATGCTTTTCATAATCGTAACATCATATCCATAACATAATAACACTGCGATTTTTCACCTTTAACGGTTTACTGATGTCAGTCCCTAAGTTTTAATCCTCTAAGGGGGCGATGCCATAAAACGGTTCTATCCCACTGTGAAGGGCCATATGTTGGAATTCCACCCATTTTCAGGGAATTCTCACAGTGTCAAAACATAACGTATCAAAATTTCATAAAAACGAATAGACGGGAGACGGAGCTCGACCGAATTTTTTTAACATCAAGAACCGAAATTTCATAAGCATCAAAACCGAAATTTAAAATTTTAAAACAAGCCCACTTACAGTGTTTTGGATTAAATAAAAACGTGGAGTGCACGCGCTAGACTTGGATCACTTCGTGTTCTTGATCGGGCAGCACTTCGGCTTGAATTCTTGGACAACTTTGGGACGATTTTTGCGCAGTATTTCGGCTAGGGAGAGTTGCTGAATTCTCGAAATTTTCAGCAAAGGGAATTCGAAAATTTTGTGTAGGGAGTGCTAGGCTTTGATGTCGTATTTATAGGGGAGGGGAGAGAGCTAAACTTGGTATTCAAATCTTGCCCAATTAGGCCTCAAATCCCACGTTTTTTGTTGCTCCAAATCTCATCCCTTAGCTGCTGATTTTTGCTACTACATTGGTGATATTCATTCCTTAACCCATGGGCCCTCACTTGGTTCGAAAATATATAGGTTGATAGGTCCACGATTTGTGCCCAAAGTTTGATAGATTATTTTCAATTTGCCTTGTATATTTCCTTGTATCCATGACTCACAATATCTAGGCAATTAATCTAGGGAGAATTTCGAAATTTACTTGCAAATTCTTATGCCCTAATTCCTCTAAATTGTAAGGTATTTCAAATCTAGTAAATCCCCTTGCATATCTTGAAAATATACACGTTCATGAGTAGGGATATTAAATATTGTATTTCCAAGTATCACAAAATAATCCCTTGCATAATAAAGATTTGTATTTCACAAGTGAAAGAAAAAAATCCCACCTAAAATATGTACACCCAAAATTAATAACTCGTAAAATTTAAAGTTGCCTAGTTGGGTTTTCACACAGTGTGGGTAATGTTAAGACCCGAGCCGTCACCGATCATAACGTCGTCAGACCCTACATAAGGAGTGCGAATTGAAAGATTATTCAAATCTGTGGTGACATGGTGCGACGCCCCACTATCAAGTAGCCATGTGGGGGTGTCGGTGGTCTCGAGAGATGCAAAATGTGCACGTGGTTGCCATGGAGAAGCATGACGTGGAGCAGGTGGTTGTGGTGACAATGGAGCAGAAGGAGATTGAGTGTTGACAAGTCGATAAATGTAGCAACGTTTGGCAGTGTGTCCTTGAGCACCACGTCCTTGGCAATATCCAAGATATGGACGTGGTGAATGACGGTCGTTACGCGAAGCATTTGACTGTTGTCCTTGATTATGAAGAGCGGGTGTGGAAGGACGCCAAGGTCGATTGTTGCATTGATTGGCAGGGTTTATGGTATATTTTCATAATTTTTGCAATAGTCACAACCTTAATTAGTTTTGTTGCAATTCTTTGCAAAGCAATAAACCTGAAAATGTGCAATGGAAACTAGATTCTAGACAGGAAATTGATTTTGGATTACTTGATAGTCCATCTTGATCTCAGTTGGGCTGGAGTGTGAGCTTTACTTATTTGCAAGTGATGTCTCGAGTGCTTCTAATTGCACAGATGAGAAACTGATTGATCTGTTGCCTTTGAGGAGATGGAACACATAATAGATTTCAGAAGAAAGGCACATAAAGATGTTGTTTTTCTCTTTCCAGATGACTTGTAGCTGGTAGGAAAAACATGTATTCCGTTCCCTGTTTCTTTCCTTTGATTCTGATCAGATCTTGTGGATTGTCTTGTTTATCATTACTAGATTCCAAAGGTTGCTGTTGTTGCCTTCTGATCCTGCAATTGATCTGTTACATCAAATATCTATTTCATTGTTTTCGTTCGTCGGCAGTGGCATTTTTTCTCACACAACAAACATAGATTCCTTTTACAGCTCTAGCACAACTCAATACTGGCGCTGGCGCCACAAACTATAGGAGCAACGAGCATGCACCCACGTGCTATGGCGCTATCAAAAGAGTCAGAGAAGAAAATCCGTTATTTATGCAGCAGAAGCTTCATATATCTTCGACCAAGAACTATAGTCCTAATGAAGTCCAGCAAGAACAAGGAGTAAGGGGATAAAATAAAGCAGGTATGGCGCAAGGAACTGCTCTAGCTCAGGAAGGCACAGGTGAAAGTGAAGTAGACGACATGGTATCAAGCACAAATCATTCGGGAACTTCTAAACTAAACGATCAACCGATATGCAGATCATGCAAGAACAGAGAAGTCTCGTTCTTGTTGTTGCCTTGCAGACATCTGTGTCTGTGTACGAATTGTGAAGGATTAATCGACATTTGCCCCATTTGCAGGCAGTGAAGACTGCAAGTGTTCATGCGTACATTTAATTCGAAACGTTACCGAGAACTTGCACTCGCAATTCCATGGCGTTAATGAGAACAGATTTACAACTTCTTTCAGTGTTTAACCTATAAATTAAGGCAAAAACTTGTGTGAGACGGTCTCACAGGTCGTATTTTGTGAGACAGATCTCTTATTTGGGTCATCCATGAAAAATATTACTTTTTATGCTAAGAGTATTATTTTTTATTGTGAATATCGGTATGGTTGACCCGTCTCACATACAAAAATTCGTGAGACCATCTCACAAGAGATCTACTCATAAATTAATTTAGCGCATTAATTCATCATTTAATCTATTATACATTTTAATGATGAACTTAGTAAATTAAAGTTACCGATATTGCGATTAGTTGAGATGGATTGTCGATTAACCAAATGGGAAAAAAGAGCAAATATTATGTCAAAGTCGTTGCACAAATAGTGAAGAAAATGTAAGCCCATGTTTCTGATGATGGATGCAAGCAGTGACTGAATGAATCAGTGAAAGAACCGATCACAAAAAAGAGCAGAAGAAATGCACAAAATATAACGTCTCAGATTCGACGAATGTTCTTACTGTATCAAGACAATTCTTTCCAACGTGCTTATGTCTTCACTCACGCGCACCATAAAAAACTTATCAGGGGGTCGCTCATATCAGAATTGTCCCAAGTCAAACATACTTATTTTTTAAGTTATTATGTGACGAGCTCCTGAAAAGAAGTTACAACTTCTTGATATGAGTAGTGTTTATCAAATCTTTTAAGCACTATTCAACTGCATAGATTCATACGTGAACAGTTTTGGAAGCCCTCTCCTTCCGGTGTAAGATCAGTTCATTCATGTTCGCTTCGCCTAGAACCTGCCAGGCTGTTCATTGTCCGTGCAACTTCATGTAAGGGTGTCAATTCGGGTGGATTGGGTCGGGTTGAGCAATAGTACTATTCAAAAATTGCTCAATCCGAACCCAAGCCAACCCGAAAATATTCAATCCGAACCCGAAATCGAATCAACCCGATTAACCCGATTTCCATTTTTTTTAAAGAAAATTAAATAAAATTCAAAAAAAAAATAATGTTTTAATTTAAACACATAATAACAAAATCTCCCTCATATATATGATTTAAATTTGAAAGTCTAATCGTAGAAAAATAAAATATATATACTAAATCAAATAAACAATTGTTTAAAAAATAAAAAATGTTCAAAATAAATATTAACTTATGAAAATTTATGATATAAATATACAATAAATATTTTTTCACACATACAATATATAAAAATATAGGTAATATTTATTAATTATATTTTTTTAAAAAAAATTAAAAATTTCGGGTAAACTCGAGTTGATCCAAACCCAACCCAACCTAACCCGATCATTTTTTTTCCGGATTGAATCGTGTCGAGTTGGTGGGTCGTGTCTGATTTTGACACGTCCTCGTGACATCTCCGCTCACCCTCCGCTCTCCTCGACCCGGGCCTCACAGAAAAAAGAGAACAACTATCATGACACTCGATCAACGTGAATATGCAATTTCAATTTCAATATACAAATTTCTAGTTTTTTAGTTCTTGTTTACTATTTCTAATTCTATTTTCCAACCATATGTTTATTGTGTTCTTTCTGATTTCATATTTCAACTTTTATATATTGTAAAAATTCCGGTTCAATTGTAAAGTAATATAATCTGATATTAATGTCATCCAAATATGATAATATCGTTATAACTGACGATCAAATCGAGAATCCGGAGTTTGGATTAAATGTTAGATACTATCAAAGTATATCCGTTGCAGTAAATATATATTACAAATAAATCATTCGGGAAAATCCCGCCGATGGAAGATGCCGCTTTAGTTTTTGGCGCTCATTCGAAGTGCCTAAATTTCCATTGTTTTTTCAAAATTCCGACGCAAAAGCCCTACAAAAAGCCACGGAAATTAAAATTTTCTTACGGAACAGGTTTTGCTCCTCTCATCTCTTTGCCAGCCTACATCTTTTCCTGTTTTTCTATTTTTTTTCCATCGTCTAACGCTGCTCAGGAACAAGATTTTGTTCCCATTGTTTTGACGAAAAATTGGTGCATTTTGGATTCAATTGTATGATTGGAGACCATTTTAGTCGTGGAGTTGAATCAGTATAGCAAACTATAGAAGGAGGTCTGCGGCGCGGTAAGATTTTGGGCATTTAATGTTTATTGATTTTGTTTTAATTCTTTTTGGGTTTAATGATTTCAGCTTTTGATTTGAAAAAAATCCATTGAAGATCTCAATTTATCACGTTTTGAATGATTCTGCGTTACCTTGATACCTGAAGCTTGCATTTTTTTGGAGTGTGATGGTTGAACGAGGGCTCTACTTTACCAAATCTATTTTTTTAACTGTCGGGCATGCTCCAATAACGCCATCAATCTCCTCTATCTATCTATGTATTTGTTATTTTTTTCTTTCCTTTTTTCTTTTAATCACTGCTGCTGTGTCAAATCTTCTATAGAAGAACAAAAGATTCATCATTCATGGCATATAAACCGATGTGCGAAATCCATGGGAAGCATGGTTTACTGGAAAGGTCATGGAGAGAATTGAACAGTTTCAGTGTGGAGACTACCATTCCAGTTACCGTCGGGGCGCGAATTTAAAAAATCAGAAATTTGGTAAACTCTCTGAAAAGATGTATAAATTTATAGTTATTAAAAATTAATACGTATATCAATATATTATGTCTTCCAAATTACATAATACGTGAAACTCTATCATATATCATCTCAAAATATTAAAACTAGAAACTTCATTTTTACCCATGTTCTACAGATAAGAACATTCAATGTTTTGGCATGTTTACTTACTTTATTTACTCGAAAATATCAAACTCAATAAACTAAAAATTTAGGGAACTACAGTATGGTAAGTCTTGTGCAGATTCAATCCAAATCAAGAAAACAAGTGAGAGGATTATTCGAGGTGTTTCTCATCACCGTTTTTTGTTTTTCTTGGTCCTAAAAAGTTTACAAACATCTGTAAAAATCTTGCAACATGAGTCTACAAGAATCTATAAAAATCTATAACAACTCCGTTGGGATTTCTGTGGTTAATTTAGTGAGTTACCATAGTTATTGGGTTTTAAACGCGTATCAGATTTTTTACGCTGTCAGAATTGCTTTAGTGAACTAATGCTGTATCATTTTGTTAATCAAGATTCATGAACAGTTACCAAAGTTGAGGTTGTCAAATTCAGCATAATTATGCAGTAAAGTCTGATGAACTCGCCAAAATTTGGTAGATTCTAGATACAAGTGTGAGGATATATATTCCTAAATTTTGCATTTTTACAAGGTTTAGTGGGATGTATCATGACAAGCTTAAATTTTATGAACCACAGAACCGGTATAAAGGATAGAAGATATAGTTGAAGTACATTTTATTTGTGGTTATTTTCTCTGGGAATACAATAATTGGTTTACACACAGTGATGAGGTATTCCTGTGCACCTTCATCATGACCAGCGAAAGCAACTTTTTGTTTTTCTTTTATCTTGTTCAAATAGTTTGTTTAGGTGTTTGATATGTAAACCGATATTTTGTTGCATTGTTATTGGGACGCTTTAAGTGAACAATTTGAACATATCAAATTCTTAGAATCCTGAGTTGCAGCATTGGGCTTTTGATAAATATGTTTAGTGTTGTATTTGTGTAGCAATGGCCAAGCAGAATCAAAAAGGAAGGCACGAGAATCAGTCTGATGCTAGCAAACAAATTCAACGCCCCAAAAATCCAATCTAGTAGAAAGTCGTCTTCAAGTAAGCTCATAACCTTAAGAATTAAATCTTTACACAAAATTGTTTATTTTAGCATGAATGCAAGTAGTTGATTGGTTTTTAGCTTTTTTATTCCCATAAATGTTATTCATATTTCCAATTTACGGACCAGCTATATTTTTACCAGTCAAGAGATGTCTCATTTATCTGTTGTACCTCAAGTAGCCTTAGATTTAAGCATTAATAAGAAAGCAATATCGATTTGTTTATTGCATTTATTTCATTCAAACCCATTTGATGCTTTCAATTTTCAAATCTAGATTGATTCTGATTTCAACTTTCTATTCTGTTCATTTACAGCTAAGTCGTTGAATTATTTCATGAATTATACATTTTTTTATTACTTGTACCTAATTTTTTTTGTAATTGATCTTGATGTTGTTCACATAAAAAGAACACTAACAAAGTCTTTTCTTCAGATACAGTAAAAGTGGCAACCGAGCAAAAACAAAGAAAGAGGCTTGCCTCACAAGCCAATGAGGATTCTGTTGTTTTGCGTAAAATGCCAAAGCGATCTGCTGCTTGTTCAGATTTCAAGGAGAAATCACTTATCATAGCAGAAAAAGACTCCATTATTGAAACAAAAAAAGATATTAGTGCGGAAGATGAGTTTTTGGCAGTCCGTCTTACTGCTGGACAAGAAAATGGCCGGCCATGTAGGCGGCTCACGGATTTCATCTTTCATAATTCAGATGGGGTACCCCAGCCATTTGAAATGTCAGAAGTTGATGATATTTTTATCTCTGGTCTCATTTTACCGCTTGATGAAGTCGTTGATAAAGAAAAAGCAAAGGGAATAAGATGTGATGGCTTTGGGCGCATTGAAGAATGGTGTATATCTGGTTATGAAGATGGGTCGCCAGTGATATGGATCTCCACAAAGATAGCTGATTATGATTGTCTTAAACCGTCTGGAAACTTCAAGAAGTTCTATGACCATTTCTATGCCAAGGCTATTGCCTGTGTTGAGGTTTACAAGAAATTGTCAAAATCTTCGGGAGGTGATCCCAATGTAAGCCTTGATGAATTGCTTGCTGGGGTTGTGCGTGCAATGAGTGGGATGAAATGCTTCCGTGGTGGTCTATCTGTAAGGGATTTCATTGTTTCGCAGGGAGACTTCATCTACAACCAACTTATAGGTTTGGATCAGTCATCAGAAAGGATTGATCATCTATTTGTTGAGCTCCCTGTCCTGTCTGCCTTAAAGGATGAATGTAGCAAGTTAGTTGATCTTGTCCAAGCTCAGCCTGGCTCATTGCCTGGGAGTCTTAGGATTGGTCCAAAATATGGAGATGGAAACAACAAAAGCTTATCTACTATATCTTGCCCATCAGAAGAAATTGAAGATTCCAAAATGGCCAGGTTATACCAGGATCAAGAGGTCTGGTGCTCAATGAAGCAGAAGAAAAGCAAGGGTTCTACCTCCCTATCTAGCCAATACTACATTAAGATCAATGAGGATGAAATTGCCCATGACTATCCTTTACCTGCCTATTATAAGGCATGTGGTGAAGAAACCGATGAATATATAATTTTTGATAGTGGTGCTGGTGTATATGATATAGATGACTTACCAAAAAACAGGCTCCACAACTGGGCTTTGTACAATTCAGATGCTAGACTGGTTCCATTAGAGCTCCTACCAATGAAACCATGCTCTGAAATTGATGTGACCATATTTGGCTCAGGAGTAATGACTGTTGATGATGGATCTGGTTACAATTTGGATGGCGAATGCGCTTATTCTTCTAGTGGTTCCGGGGATTCTGAAATAGGAGGGATACCGATTTTCTTGAGCGAGATTAAGGACTGGGTAATCGAGTTTGGATCTGCGATGGTCTCTATTTTTATACGGACTGATATGTCCTGGTATGATCTCTCTCTCCCCCACCCCTCGCCGTCCAACCATCCATAACTCTTGTGAATGTACCATTGTGACTGCAAAAACACTGGCATGCATCTGTTAACTTTACATCATAATACTTGAACTGAAAGACTAAGCACTTTTGTTTTCTTTGGCTTTTGGTTAGAGTGCTCTGAAAATTTTCAGTGTAGTGCTAGATTTTTAATGGTTGATATGACTTGAAATAATTCTCCAAGGTATTAGTACTGTAAATAAATTAATAAAACCTGCAGTGGATGCATTTTAGAGAAAGCATCGGCTATACTGTTGTTTTTTTCGTGGCAAATTTTAAGATCATGCTAAGTTCAAGAAATGTTCTGATTCCTTGTTGTCCAACAAGTTGTGTGTATTTCCTAGTTTAATTCAAATTTGAAACTCGTGACTCGTGAGGCTTCTTCACTCATAACTGTCATCTTCCTTCAACTCTTCAGGTACAGGCTTGGAAAGCCCTCAAAACAATATGCTGCTTGGTACGAGCGGGTCTTGAAGACAGTTAGGGTTGCAATTAGCATCCTTGCTATGCTAAAAGATGAGATTAGGCTGGCAAGGCTTCCTTTTAATGATGTTATGAAGAGAGTTTCAGATTTCCCCAAAGGTCATCTTGCCTTTATATCATCTAATAAGGAATTGGTGGAAAGATATGTGGTTGTGCATGGTCAGATTATTCTGCAGCACTTTTTAGAATTTCCTGACAAGGATATAAAGAAGTGCTCATTTGTTATTGGCCTCATCAAAAAGATGGAAGAGAGACACCATCGGAAATGGCTAGTCAGCAAGAAGAAGGTTGTGTTTAGGAATGGACAAAACTTAAATCCCAGATCTGCAATTGAGCCTGCCATGTCCAAAAGAAAGCCTATGCAGGCAACAACAACCAGGCTAATCAATAGACTCTGGGGTGCTTATTATTCAAATCACTTACCAGAGGAATCAAATGAAGGAATCCTCAGTGAAGTAAAAGAGGATGATGAGATTGAAGAGCAAGAGGAAAATGAAGAGGATGATGCTCCTGAGGAGAAATTGGCAGTTACAGACAAGAGTGAGATACATGGTTCACCACGACGGCAAACCAAGTCTTGTTTGGGTAGCAAGGTTGTAAAGTGGGATGGGAAATCAGTGGGCAAATTACCATCTGGTGAGGCTTTATATAAAAGGGCCACAGTCCATGGATATGAAATTGAAGTTGGTGGGACTGTCCAAGTTGATGAACTGGGCAATGATCTGGCCATCTGTTTGGTCGAGTACATGTTTGAAAAAATTGATGGAGATAAAATGTTTCATGGGAGATTGATGCAACAAGGCTGTGAAACTGTCCTTGGAAACACAGCAAATGAAAGGGAGCTATTTTTGACGGATGACTGTATAAACTTTCAACTAGAAGAAGTCAAACAGAGCTTACATGTGAACATCGGATCAATGCCATGGGGTTATCAGCATAGAAAAGCAAATGCCAACACTGAAAAAATGAATAAGGCGCGAGCAGAAGAAAGGAAGAAGATGGGGTTGCCAATTGAATATTACTGCAAAAGTTTGTATTCACCCAAGAGGGGTGCCTTCTTTGCTCTTCCCTATAAATCGATGGGGCTGGGGTCTGGCTCCTGTCAAGCATGCAAATCAAAGGAAGCTGCCATTGATAATGAGAAGTTTATCCTGCATGATTCTGTGAATGACTTTATGTACCGAGGAAATAAATACTCAGTTCTTGATTATGTCTATGTGAGTCCTAGTTACTTTTCAGCAGAAATGGAAAGTGAGAGTTTCAAGAGTGGAAGAAATGTTGGATTAAAGGCCTATGTTGTTTGCCAGCTGCTTGAAATTTGCAATCTTAAAAAGTCTGGGCGGCATGATGCCAATTCAGTTCAGGTCAAAGTTAGAAGGTTTTACAGACCAGAGGACATATCGGTGGCGAAGGCTTACTCTTCAGATATTCGAGAGGTAATAGCTTGCATACCACATTGAAAACCAACATATTTTATGCTAAAATCATTCTTAATTGCTTAAATCGTTTATCATAATTATACTGGAATTAAGATTCACATCCCTAATGTGTAAGTTTATCTATATTGATTTTTTTTAATCTTATAATGTTTTTTTAAATCATTTTTTTCTGGAGCGTTTCTCAGCTCTTCTACAGTGAGGAAATGCTTACCGTACCGGTTGATATGATTGAAGGTAAATGTGAGATCAGGAAAAGGAAAGACATTCAACTTCAAGATGTCCCTTGCACCTTTGACCATGCTTTCTTTTGTGAATATCTGTATGATCCCTCCAACGGATCAATCAAGCAAGTAAATATTTTGCTCCTTTTCCAGTTACATTTCTTCAAAATTGTTGGATGCAATAAAGTTAAGCAATGTATGCCACCTCCTTATCTACGCTTTTTAATAAATGTTCCAATCCTGGTCACGTGCAGTTGCCATCTCATATTAAAATAAGATATTCATTTGGGACGCCAAGTGACGATACATACAGAAAGAAAGGAAAATCCAAGGAAGGAGAGGATGACTTAGAAGTTGGTATACTAAAAGAAGAATCTCAGGGGAACCACTTGATTTCATTAGATATATTTGCTGGCTGTGGTGGCTTGTCTGAGGGATTGCAACAATCAGGCACAACTTTCACTTGCTTTTTATTTTTTGAATGTTTTCAAGTTTAGAGTTCTTTGCATGTAGAAGCCTGTCATTTGGGTTCTGACGCATCTGATTTTTCAGGTGTCTCGTTTACTAAATGGGCTATTGAGTATGATGAAGCTGCTGGAGATGCATTTAAACTGAATCATCCCGAGGCTTCAGTGTTTGTCAACAATTGTAATGTAATTTTGAGGTATTTCTTTTAGAAGATTAGTTTTGCTCTCTCACACATACACACATATACAGATGCACGTGCACAAATTTATCTCAGACATGCCATCAACAGAACACATGATATTTACTGAAACCGTTTTATATGCAGGGCTGTGATGCAGAAATGTGGTGATGCAGACGACTGCATTTCAACCCCTGAGGCCACTGAATTGGCTTCATCATTGAACCAGAAGGATTTTGATAATCTCCCACTGCCAGGGCAAGTTGATTTTATTAATGGAGGACCTCCTTGCCAGGTTGGTTAAACAATCTACTCTTTTCATTGTTGTCTAAACAACCCACTCTCAGAATTTTCAAACTAAATGAATTAACCATGTTGCTAAAAGTGAACATAATTTCTACTGTAGGGTTTTTCAAGAATGAATAGATTCAATCACAGTACCTGGAGTAAAGTTCAATGTGAAATGATTTTAGCCTTTTTATCTTTCGCTGACTACTATCGACCAAAGTTTTTCCTTTTGGAGAATGTGCGGAATTTTGTGACTTTCAACCAAGGACAGACATTCCGCTTAACTTTAGCTTCCCTTCTTGAGATGGGATATCAGGTACCTGCTGATGCTTTTATCAGGAGTATGAGGTTCTTGATTGATCATATCTGCTGAAGTATTTGTGTGTATTTGTTGCTTATGGTCATGGATAGGTGAGATTTGGTATCCTTGAAGCTGGTGCGTTCGGAGTACCTCAGTCGAGGAAGAGAGCCTTCATATGGGCAGCCTCTCCTGAAGAGATGCTTCCTGAGTGGCCAGAGCCAATGCATGTCTTTGCAGCACCAGAATTGAAAATCTCATTGTCAGGAAATTTGTGTTACTCTGCTGTTAGGAGTACTGCAAGAGGAGCCCCGCTTCGTTCTCTTACTGTCAGAGATACAATTGGAGATCTCCCGCAAGTGGGCAATGGTGCATCTAACACAGGCATTGAGGTACTGATGTTGGGAACCATCCAGAACAGAAAAGGCTGTTTGATGTAATAGTATTGGTCGGATATTCCATAGATCATATATAACAACTAGAGCTCAATTAACTAATTAGATTTTCTCACGCCTGAAATGCAGTATCAAAGTGGTCCTATATCATGGTTCCAGAAGAAAATTCGTGGAAACATGGAGGTATTAAATGATCACATCGCGAAAGAGATGAATGAGCTCAACCTAATTAGGTGTCAAAGGATTCCCAGGCGTCCTGGTGCAGATTGGCGTGATCTTCCAGATGAAAAGGTAACATTATAACTAAGTGGGGTTGGATTGGATTTTAAATCTCCTACTTTCTGTTCAAGTATTTTATCTGGTAGTTTTACTTGTCTTTCATTGCCTTACAGGTCAAATTATCCACTGGCCAAGTTGTTGATCTGATACCTTGGTGCTTACCAAATACAGCCAAGAGGCACAATCAGTGGAAGGGTCTTTTTGGAAGGTTGGATTGGGAGGGAAACTTTCCAACTTCCATAACAGACCCTCAGCCAATGGGTAAAGTGGGAATGTGTTTTCATCCTGAGCAAGATAGGATTGTCACTGTTCGTGAATGCTCGCGTTCTCAGGTTAGTGGTTTTTGCCACTTTATTTGATGTTGGCTCAATCTCATTTATAGAAATGAATGCACCAAATTTATATATGAAAAGACCATCTGTATCAGATAAATCAGTATTTATTCTATATTATATTACGGCTTATCTGTTGATCCTATTATACTTGGGGAGACCTAAGGCTTGAGAGTTGAGGGCTTAAACTAGCAAATGGATCTAAATGTATCATGCATATTTCGATATGCTAATTATTGCCTGCTCCTTTAAAAGTCAAAACACTTCCTGGTAGAACATGTGATATTTTATTTTCTAGATAATGATGAATATGGATAGTGTTTCCTAAAACCAGATTGAACTTGTTTATGTAGGGTTTTCCCGACAAGTATAAATTTTCTGGCGCTGTTCTTCACAAGCACAGGCAGATTGGGAATGCTGTTCCACCTCCTCTAGCTTATGCACTGGGAAGAAAACTCAAGGAAGCTATTGAGAGAAAGTCTTTGTAGCTAAACTTGGTGTTCATGAGGTCAACTTTTTTCAACTGCCAAATAATCGGACGAGGAATTACTTGTTGAACCGTGGTTATGTCAGCCACCCCCCCTCCACCCCAACACCCCTCCCCACCCCAATTCAATTTACATCAATTTTGTATTCATGCTGTCAAGATTGAAGGAATTGCGTTGGTTAGCTCAAACTCTGTGTGAGTTTGACACCATTATTTTGGGATTTTTCAGTCCCCTCCTTTGACATTACTCGAGAGGCTGTTGTTGGGGAACTACTGTATTCTAATTGAGAATCGGATGCAAGTGAATTTATGAGCAACATAATCATAATTTAGCTGGAATTATTGTGTTTGTAACCTCTAAAAAAACATGATTTTTCACTTTTCTTTCACAATTTTGCAGAAACTTGTCGGTAAAGTGTGACTTTGAGACATGACCAGCGGCTCACGTTCAGATATTATTAATTTGTACAAGGTAAATCGAATGAGACACATTTACTATAATACTCATTTCAAGATATTATACTAGAATATTTAAATTTACAAGCTCATAAAGTAAAGGGATACTTTTGTACTATCCTATCCTATATAATAAGGCGATCATGATATAATATTTAAAATATCAATATCCATCTCAAATTACAGAAGTATCTTATTCCAATTTTCGTTTAATAAAAATAAGAATAAAAATGAATTTCAATATTTTTTTTAGAGAATACTGATCTCTATTTATCATACACAATCCCTCCAAAATTTTAAAATTACAAATATATATATTAATTCTTATCTGTACTTTTTAAAATTTGAATAATCGTATAAATATTTATTATAAAAAAATTATAAATTCAAAATTTATCATTTTAAAATAATCGTTGTAATAACTTCTAAAATTCTTGCAAAAATCATTTCTAAATTTTATTCAATAGGTCGTGTAGTTGAGAAGAAATTGAATTTCAACTTGAAAATGGTTCAGTTTGATCTGTCGACTTGAGGATATTCATGTTATCGGGACGAAAATAGGTGTTAATCCAAGTATTCATGTTTCATAAATATATTTATCCAGAATTATATACAAGACACTTTTCACCATTTCTACTCCGCGGTCATCACAATGTTTTACAAAATATTGCTTCGGCTTGAATTTTTTTGATGAAAATTTGCTTATATGAAACACGCGCGGCATACATGCAAGCTTCCGGGTTATCACTGGTCGAGATCTGCAACTTATTGGTAATTCTCAAGACATTCAAAAGTAATTTTAGCTCATAGAAACTGGAGTTTCCCAGACTTTCGACATGTTTGATAGTCTCACCATTCCAATATCACACGAAACAACTCATCCATTTCACAAGTTTTACCACTCTACTCTGCTCTCCCTTCAGCCAAAAGTTACCTTTACCTCAACCATGTATAAATTTACTAGAACCAAAAAAAAAAGTTAACATAGCATCATCAGTTGTCATAGGGAACTTATATATACCACATTGTCACCTCAGACAGAAAAGAACCGGTCTCTCTGTGTACATTTGAACCTCCTCAAGAGTTTTTCCAGTAAATGTAGCATACATTTTGTCAATTTTCTGCGTAAATAAGGCAAACTTAGAATAACACTTAGTCCATTAAACCCCAACAGGAACTACAAATAATAGGAAAAGATTAAACTTTACATTCAACTATTCTCAACTAATCAAACCATATAATCAAGTAATGAAAAGCAATAAAGAACATTCACAAATATAAGAGAAGATTTTAGCCATCAATATTAGCGAATGATAGCTCAAGAGTAAAATTCCACGAAATAATGTACCCTGAAACATTTCATGTTATCCCATATGCTCATCCTGAGATTCAGACAATCGTTAATTAACTTGATTTTAATAAGAAATTTCGTCGAACAATTTGAGCATGTGGTTAACTAATGGCCAGAACTTTCCAAAATGTTACACCATGACACAAAATACAGCTTCTATGGAACCCTCAAACTTAATTAAATAGTAAGCGATTGTTGTCTTATTACAGTCCATTACTGGATTTCAGCCTTCCGGTACCAGAATTGGTTCCACATTTTCCCACAAAAATATATACTTAAGAAACTATAATCATAATTCAGAAGCACTTTAAGATTATCGATTAGGTGCGCATAATATGAATTTAATCAATATGAAGGAAATAAAAGATTCAAATAATCAAGAGAGGAAGTCTATCTTGACATAGGATGGAACTCTAAAGGCAGAAGACGAACATAATAAGTAATAATAAAGTCATTCATTCAATCTCCAAAACCACACCCTAAAACAAAAAAAATACCAGTATCAAACATCAAAGTCATGTGCACAGTGGGGAAAGGTTTCCAAGCAGAAAGGAGGTCATATTTCTCAGTATTCATTCCTCTATCTTTTCCATTCAGGCTTAATGCACTTTCCACGGCAATCGCTATGCAAGTGATCAGAGTGTAGGGGAATCTGGTGATTCAAAATCTTGGGTACACTTCCCCGCTATTTAGGCAGAGTGTTCTTTCCATGGCGGTGGCTATGTAAGTGATCAGAGTGTAGGGCAATCTGATGATTCAAACTCTTGAGTACAGTTCCCTGCGAGATCGTATAAGGTTGTATTAACCTTAAATTTTGTTTAATTCGAGCTAGCCAGATTGTAAATAAAGAGATAAAGATGAGCGTTGTTAATGGTACCGAGCGTTCAAGAACTTTTTTGCCACAAGGATGTTGTAGTACTCTCGAGAAATCAGAACTGCATATTATCTCATCGATGATTTGGGGTGCGTATTCTTCTTTGTAATTCTCAATCAATTTCAATACAACATTGGTTGCATATTTGGTCATAGACATGCAAGCGAAAGTCCCTGTAAGTCGAGCAACTATATCTCTTACCCCATCCTGCATCCTGTAATTTATTACACACCCCACCACGTTATGCCTGAAACCAGAAAAATGTTGAGGTATGGATTTTATACGCAAATTTGCACGAGGGATATGAAAAGGAAAAGTGTGTGTGACTATGTTGTATACATACCCGCATGGATCACGAGACAAACGGTGTACATTGGCTATTATTTCTGTGAGAACACGCTGTCGGCTTTCCAGTAGAAAGACTTCTGAATCGAGGACATCCCGAAGAAGGAAGGACCCGCTTTCCTTGGTGGCGATTTCGAAAAGATTATCAGCTATCACATCGATTATCTGGGTAAACACAAGTGCCGTTACAGATATGGTAAATTCATAAAACTAGGAAGAGATTCAGTGATAAATACTTGAGTTTGTTTCGCAGGGAAGATATCGAAGCAATGGCGAATAACTTCAACACCAATCTCGTTGTTTACGAGCGGAACCGTGAGGCGTTGGAAGATGGATATCATATGAGATATCTGCTCTGGTGTCATGAGACACTCCAGAAATTTCTTCATGGACTTTGATCTGCAAAGAAACACGAAAATTCAGAAATCGATTTATTACAACGCATATTATCGTTTATAGAAGCAGTTGTAAGCATACCCTTGAGAGTTGAGACACACAGCCATGAGTACATCGACATTAGCGGTGACTGAAAAAACCAACTGATTCATCTGTTCCTCGTCGCAGACTTCGTAGAGCTTTTGGATTACATAGCTCCCGAACCGATCGAGCATCAAAACACATATCTGATCTTTCAACTCAGAATAGATCATTTGCATTTCTTCCGGTTTCCTTCTTTCGAGTACCTGATGCAAGAAGTGGCAACAGTTCGGATCCATTGCTTCCCAAAACACTTTTCCCTTCAATTCTTCTAAAAAATAAACAGCTGGGTACGGCTGTTTAAGATGGGTTGGCCTGTATCCGGCGGGAACAGGCGCTGAAGTGTTATTGTCAAACATCGGAAACCTGTCACCACCGGATGCTTTCTCGCGTGGGGAAATTCAAGAAGACAGTTCAACTCAACAGTTCTGTAAGGATTTGGATTAGAGATTCGACCGAGTTTGCAGAAGCATTGGGATTCAGTTTGGAAACGAAGATACGCTTTTTTTTAAATAATAAAAAAAAATCGAATATAATTTTAAATATTAAAAAAAATAGGTATTGTTTAATTAATATTATTATTTATATATGAAATTTTATTGTTGTATCAATATTTTAAAGTAAATTTGAAGATTTTTTTGGTTAATTCAATCGATATTTGAAGGGGTGATAATGATAATAATTTAATTCACGTCTGATCCGGGATGATAATGACAATTCGTTATCATTTCTAGATTATTTGAATCGATAATAAGACTAAGATGAATATTTGATGTCCGTAAAAACAGACATCTAATATAAATAATAATAAAAAATTACATAAAATATGAGATAATTTATAATATAATTAATTATGTGATGTTTGGTGTATGAATTTGTGACAAATCATATTAAGCATAGAATCCGAGAATTCCAGGATTCTATATTCTTTGTGTGAATCGGTTCGCATAAATATTTTTTTTTGGAAAAAGAAGTTCTTAGAATCTTTTGTACCCTTCTATGAATTTAGACTGGTCAAATTCCATTTATTAAAGTATAATAATATATACTAATAATAATCTTTACTATATAATTTATTTTTTGAATCTATCTATTAAGTTAGAGCAACTAACAAATATTGTTTTTGGAAAAACTTCTTTTTCTCAATATTTCTGAAAATATATTTAGTTTGCTTATTTTTTTACACACTTAATTTTGATTTTTTATGCAAACTCTTCTACATTTTTCAAAGATCTTTCAACACAATAATCGTTCATCTCCTTTTTCTGGTTCAAAAGCATACAAAAAAAAAAAAAAAAAAAAGTTCAAAGATCACAATGCATAGATGTTTATGCAATGCCACAAATAATTCACGTTGGCAAATAAATGCCAGATGATCCATGCTCAATGCATATCAGACTTCACGAGTACATGTTTCATGTTACCGCGTAGTCATAATTTTCTTGAAATTATTGTTAAACTATCAGAAGATTGTTTCTGAACAGGTTGATCACTTGTTAATTTTAAACCCGTCAAATTTTAAAATAATTTATTCATCTCTACTGAATTCATTTTCAATCCTAAAAAATATTCTAGAAAAGCTGTGAAGAAAGAAGGTTTGAAAGTTCTAGGTTTGTGTGGAAGGATCTGGAATGTAGTGGACATGACTTGAACATTCCAAGGTCATGTGGAATGATCTAGAATATTGTGAAGAAGTCTAAGTCTATAAGCTTTGAGGGCAATATAGGTAAATGTAGAAACTTAGAGGAAGATCTAGACTATTTTAGGACTCTCTGTCTTTTTTAGAATATAAATGTGTAAATAGTTCTAAAACCCACTGTTGTATAGATTAGTGTAAATACTCTGAAGAGTGGATGAGTGGATCTCCACCATTTATTAGAAAGATCTTAGTCATCCATTCTTGGAGGAATCTTGTATATATATATGGTTAAGGATTCATTTGTAAAACTCGATAACTTATTATTCTCTCATCAAGTATAGTGACACTTTCTTTCTACAAAATTTCCAACTCGCTGACGCTTATTTATAAAAAAAATGAATCTCATTGAGTATAAGGAAGCAAAAGTCCTGATTTGGTGGGATATGGAGAGTTGTCACTTTGACGGTTAAATTATAACATCACAATTTCAATTTCTGTTTACGGAAACTTCGAAAAAATCACCCGAGAAGTCGTTGATGAACTACATTTCCACGGAATAAAAATGATTGATATCCCAAGTGGTATGTCGAATTTGATTTTGGGATTCATATTTCTTGTGAATTTACTTTAATTTTGATATTATTTGTGTTATTTCATTTTAATATATTTGAATTATTTGATAAGATGGTAATTAAGACTCTGTCGACAAGAGGATGCTTGTTGATGTGATAAAGGTGGGGCTTGATAGGCTAATGATACACCAATCCGCATGCTGATCTCCGCAGACGAGGAATTTTCAGACTTACTACACCAGCGCTGAAAATGAGAATTACAACATTCTGTTGGCCCATCCTAGTACACGACCACTGAAGCTTAGTTCTTCCCTTGTGATATCTCATGGATGTGCCCATTACCCCTGATCCATTCCTAGCTCAAATAGAAGACAAGTCCATCAAGGGTCCAGATATTCTCCTATAAATATCAGGTTTGAGCGTATGATATTTCATTCACTATATTGTTTTCAGCAGCACCCTTAGCTGCTCTTCACTCATATCCTTAGTCACTGACTTGAGCGTCGGAAGGGCTACGCCAGCCTCCTGGCCCCCTTCTAACTGTCTTCTTCGTGATTTCAGGCTGAGGACAATTTCAAAGCTCTGCGTCTGTACTAATGATATTTGCCGGAATCGGACCCTACATTTCCCGTGAACATCACCTTGCTTGTGTTGCGAATACTATTTGGACATTCAAGAGCCTCTTAAAGGGAGAGGTGCCGCAGTAGCTCCCAGGACATATGTCACAAATACAAAAGAGTTGGAAGACCCTAGCTACTTTACTTTGGAAAGAAATAGAAAAGACTCATGGGAGGTGAGTGACACTTGATTGAATCCGACATGATGACTCTTGTTTAAAACTTTTATTTTGTTTGAAATCAATTATCTTTACTTTACAAATGTATTGTAGTTTCTTCAACTTATGTTATTACCAATATTTCTTTTGATATATTGGTGTATTAGAAGTACACATGATATTACTTGCAAGTTGGAATATCATGTGCTGGAAACTTAATTCATCCAACCAAAATTCAATGACGCTCAACAAAAGTTACAATAAAACATGGAAGACATAGGCTACGATGCAATTTTATTACTTTCCTCACAAATCATTTGCTAATATATACATTCGCCATTATTTTGATGGACACACACGACCATAGAAAAATTATCTATAATAAAGAGAAATAATTTAAGAAGTGATTTATGAGTTCCTTCTAGAATAGAGTTGTAATGCATAAACTTTATTAAAATATATCAAATTAAATTGCATTTTCCCATATTCTGACCTCCAAATTTATCATATTCTTCGTCATTTATATTCAAATGATACATACAAATGATTAGGGTTGTTGCAAAAATTTAGTTCATGTGTTTATAAGATAAACCATGTTATCTTTCTTTTTTTTTTTAAATGAGTTCATTAATATCAAAAGAACGTGTATTGGAATGCATTCGAGATGCTTGTAGAAACCTATTTGAGATTGCATGCAATGTTGAAGGATCGAGTGTGATAGCACATTCGAAGATGCTTCGAACACTATATTCTCCAATGAGCTGCAATAGCTCGTGTTCTAAGAATATTAACACCGATGAATTAAATCGAGTTTGGTTTAAAGCCAAGCGGAAGAAACTCGAAGTAATCATTCGTGAAGAAAACTGTTATATTAGAAAACGTTTTAACTTATGTAAACTGAATAACTGAAAAGCAGGTGATCAGTTATATTATATATCAGTTCAGTTATGGTAAGAACTGAACTGACGGATGCTCTAACTGATCAAGTCAATTTGAAAAAAGCAGTTAGTCAGTTAAATACACAAGATATGTTTATGGATGTTCGGAGACTTCAACTTCTCCTACGTCACCCCTTCTATCACCTCGGGTAGTATACACTAGAAGACTTTGATGTATACAACTACTTGTACAAACCCACCCAGCTTAGGACTTATCCACTGTCTAAATGAACTCCTAGTCTAGACTGAAGGCAACACTTTCCAGCCAACACTTCTTTTACGTCTATGTGAGAAAGACTACATACACAAGTTTAACGTCTTTGTGTAAGACTGTATTTGAGTGGTGGTGTGTGTTCGTGTGTAAGAACTGAACAATGAAAAAGTGTTCTCACACACTGAGAGAAGTGAGGTTCTAAATTAAGCTGATAATACGTTGAAGTGTACCTCTGGACTGGATGCTTCTTGAAAGCTGATAGGCAAATAAGAGTGCCCTTTCTTTTTACCACACTCTCTCTGGTGTTGTATGGTTCTCTGTTGTTTTCGTCTTCACTGATCTTCTCTATATATAGACGGGAAACTGATCGTACAGTGAGACTCAATTATTGTATCCGTTGCATCTTGAATTCGTTCCTCGGACTCTGGAGCGAAATGTGTCGTTAAGAGATTTTGAGTTTTCAAATGTGTAGCTATGATATTAAGCATGTAATTTCATCATTTGGGTTATTACTTTTGGATATTTTATGTAGTTACTTCTTGCCCTGAACTCATTTTTTCCACTATTTTTTCTTTTCTATTTTTAAGTGATGATTGTGATTAATAGGCCTTATAGTGGTTCAGTTTAGTTTGATTAGGTTCTTGAGCAGTTTGAATCATGGTTGTATAAGATAAATTATGTGCAAATGAACTAGTTGGGCATTTGAATGAAGTGGCATTTATAAATTGGTGAGATACTTAAATATCTGTATGTGAAGAATATGTCATTCATACCAAACATGCCATACTTTTACAACAATTTTTTGAATTTTCATGGAATTTGGTTTTGTGCTCAATGTTGATGAAAAATGGTAATGTTTGTGCTTGATATATTATTTGATATACTGCGGTATTTTAACTAGATTAGTCAAATTATCTTTCTATTTATTTGGTATTTTGAACTTCGAGAAAAATTTGGTATAAAATTTTCTCATTTGGTACTTCATGTTTAAATGAATTGTTGTTCATGCTTCAAATAGTTCAAAAAAAGTTGACCTCATACATGTTTAGTGATCATCAAAGGAGTTAACTTGGCATCTGACGTGTATAGGGGACGTTTATTGTATAGTTAAATGAATAGAAGCTAAAAAAATATTTTCAAGGCTACGGGGAATTATTGCATACTATGGCAATTAAAAATAATTTATTCAGATTGCATCGTGACATTGTTTTTGTAATTTTTTGGGATCCAGACATTTTTGACAAGGTTTTTTAGAATATTCGAGTTATTGAGGATATGACGTTAAGATTAACATGGATATTATAAAGTTTTCTATATTTTTAATATGCTGAATATATGAGTATGATCTTTCACACTCAAATGTTGTTTACGTACTCAACTAAGTTTTGAATGAATCTTATTATGGTATGGGTGAATAATTTACGGAAATTTACGAATGAATCCATAAATTTATATTTAATTTGTTACTCAAATGCAACACATGTGCTCGATTGCATGTAGCATATTATAATTGAGCATTTTTTCAATTCAGATTAGGTGTAATTTTAAAAAATTATTTGTGGTAGTCATGTGGAGGGAGATGGTAGTCTTGGAGGCCGCACACAAATGCCAATAAAAGAGCTGCAGCAGGGAAAAGTATCGGCGTGGTGGGACATTGAAAACTGTCCTATCCCGAAAAAATTACAGCAATTCGAGGAGGATTACATATAACATTATCAAGGCATTAAGGGGGTTGGGCTACTTGGGAGAAATTTCAATACATGTGTGCGGAAATACCAAAACTTTATCCTTAGAAGTGCAAAATGTGCTTAAATCCAACGATGTGTCGGTAATCCACACTCATCAGGTACGTGTATGCTTTCTGAATCAATTTTGATTTATTAATGAATTGTTCCTCATTTTTTTTCTAATACAGGAAAATATGCTGCTGATAAGAAAATCATCACCGATATGGTGTTTTGGGGATATAGGAATCCCCCTCCAGCTAGTTACTTGCTAATATCTGGAGATATTGATTACATGTATGCGTTGAAAAGACTGAAGAGCCACAATTTCAAGATTATGTTAGCGGGTCAAAGATTTACTTATGAGACTTCTTATATGACGGATATTGTATGGGTTTGGGACAAATTATTACAAGGTGGGCGCCCGGCGGATTTGTCCCAAACCCATACAATATCCGTCATATAAGAAGTCTCATAAGTAAATCTTTGACCCGCTAACATAATCTTGAAATTGTGGCTCTTCAGTCTTTTCAACGCATACATGTAATCAATATCTCCAGATATTAGCAAGTAACTAGCTGGAGGGGGATTCCTATATCCCCAAAACACCATATCAGTGATGATTTTCTTTTCAGCAGTATCTTTTCCAGTATTAGAAAAGAAATGAGGAACAATTCATTAATAAATCAAAATTGATTAAGAAAGCATACACGTACTAGATGGGGTGTGGATTACCGACATGCATGTGGAGTTGAGCACATTTTGCACTTCTAAGGACAAATTTTTGGTATTTCCGCACACATGTATTGAAATTTCTCCCAAGTAGACCAACCCCCTTAATGCATTGATAATGTTACATGTAGTCCTCCTCGAATTGCTGTAGTTTTTCGAGATAGGACAGTTTTCAATGTCCCACCACACCGATACTTTTCCCTCCTACAGCTCATTTATTGGCACTTGTGTGCCGCCTCCAAGACAACCAGCTCCCTCTACATGACTACCGCAAATCATTTTTTAAAATTACACCTACTCAGAATTGAAAAAATGCTCAATTATAATATGTTAATGCAATCGAGCAAATGTGTTGCACGTGAATAACATATTACATATAAATTTACGGATTCATTCGTAAATTTCTGTAAATTATTCACTCATACCCATAATAAGATTCATTCAAAACTTAGTTGAGTACGTAAACAACATTTGAGTGTGAAAGATTACTATTCATATATATTCAGTGTGAGAACCCAAATTTTTGGGCATGTAATTATTTAATTAAATATAGACATGTATAAGAATTTATTTTCGAGTTATAATAAATTCGAAAATATTAAATAATACATTGTATTAGAAATTCCAAGCCAATAAATACATGAAATTCAAAATTCAGTACAAATCATATATTAATTTCGAAATAAGG
Source organism: Primulina huaijiensis (assembly GCF_012295235.1). NCBI lineage: Eukaryota > Viridiplantae > Streptophyta > Magnoliopsida > Lamiales > Gesneriaceae > Primulina > Primulina huaijiensis. The sequence continues at coordinate 16,304,377 of NC_133315.1, read as the reverse complement.
CTAGATATCAATCAAATTTGAAGAAAATATTACATACAAGACATCTTTTCTCAACAAGGAAGCATATCAATATTTATGAAAGGAGTATCTCAAAATTTATGGAAGGAGCATCTCCAAATTTTGGAAAGAATATCAATCGAATTATGGTAAGATTTTCAACTCACCGCTATAAATATGAGGACCCTCCCATTCAAATTTCACACCATTTATACAAGATTTTCGAAAATTCTCTCTAATGACTCCCAAGAATTTTCGAAATTTTGCTCTCCAAAATTCTGCTGCAGTCATCAAAATTCTGTCCAAGTTCAGAAAATTATTTCTCTCGCTTGGGTGCTCAGAATCCGATCTTCACCTTTCAGAATATGCTTCGGTATGTTTCGCATAACATAATCAAATTTCAGCAAAATCCAACGGTTAGTTTTTTTTTATAGCCTTCGCAAGAAAACTGCTCAGATTTTAGGCGGAGACAGCATACCTATGGTTTTTTGTCCATAAGCAGGTCAAAAAGACTTTCATACCCGATCTTCACCGTTCATAAGTTATGGACGTACTTATGAACGTACTGTAAAAGTTTAAGTCCGATCAAACGGTTAATTAAGGTTAAAGGAATTTTACAAGACGACTGATTTTTCGGTAGATGTGCTGCTGCGTTTTCGAAGTGTTTGCTACATGATTCTTCTAGAATTTCTGAATTCTTCACGTTTTCTTCTAGTCTAAGGTAATTCATTTAAACATGAAGTACCAAATGAGAAAATTTTATACTAAATTTTTCTCGAAGTTCAAAATACCAAATAAATAGAAAGATAATTTGACTAATCTAGTTAAAATACCGCAGTATATCAAATAATATATCAAGCACAAGCATTACCATTTTTCATCAACCTTGAGCACAAAACCAAATCCCATGAAAATTCAAAAAATTGTTATAAAAGTATGGCATGTTTGGTATGAATGACATATTCTTCACATACATATATTTAAGTATCTCATCAATTTATAAATGCCACTTCATTCAGATGCCCAACTAGTTCATTTGCACACAATTTATCTTATGAACCACTATAAGGCCTATTAATCTCAATCATCACTTAAAACTAGAAAAGAAAAAAAAATGGAAAAAATGAGTTCGGGGCAAGAAGTAACTACGTAAAATATCCAAATGTAATAACCCAAATGATGAAATTACACGCTTAATATCATAACTACACATTTGAAAACTCAAAATCTCTGAATAACACATTTTGACAAAATTAGATTGTAAAACAATTATCTTCCATGTTATATCCTCAAATTTAGATAATAATCTAACGAAGAGACTGAATTTTTGCCAGAAAAATTTTGTCAAACAGTTGGCGGATGTGTTTACTCTAATGGATAATTTCCATTTTGTGAGCGTAACAGCACATCGAGCAGAACTGTGCATTGAAATTAGGATCAATTATGAACTATAACGCATAAAAAATAAGTTGACCACATACTTCTTATGAGATTGGTGAAGAGGAAGTTGACCAATACCACATATTTATAATCTACTTCGATCTCTTCAATACGTGTGAAGAATCTAAACATGAAAAATCGTTCAATAATTTGGGAATATGTCTGTAGTCCATCGAAACTGGATTATGGAGGTTTAAATTTTTGAATTTTGTTTGGATATACTCACACGGAAGAATGCAACAACCCCAATTGCAATAAGAGAAAATAATGGGGGAGATCTGGAAAAAAGGGGGAGATTTAGTTTTACCAATTTTTCTCTTGCAACCAAACTAATCAAACTAACCATATATCCAAGATTCACTAACAAAACATGTACTAGAAATAGAACACAACGAACAGAGGAGTGACACGCCGATACTCAGGCAATCAACTATGCAGCACTTTGAAAATCAAAGCAATACTCACCTAAAAAATACTCAATCAAGCAGTCACGTAATACCTTATGTCAAATAATAAAAAAATTTCAAAAATATTGATATTCACAACAAAGCAACAATGAGGCAACCTTTGGGAATGTAAGAGGGAAATTTTGAGGGCGTTGGCGTAGGGGTTAGCCAAACGAAGAGCGTTGGATGAATGGTCAGTCCAATGGAGAATGCATAAATTAATGATGAAGGCATGGAAATTAGACAACATGGATAGGTAGTTGAAGTGAATTGGCAGATTAACATGGTTGAGGCATTGGAAAAAGGGGGATGCAGATGAAATTACATTTTAGTAATATATTTGTTCAAAACCATAAGGTCTAACAGCTGCGGCACACGCATTACACGAGTCTAATGTAATATAACTGTTGCACGTGTGCAATAACTTCTTATTCTAGAAATATTTGATTATGTTATGGAGTTATACAAATAAAAAAAGATATAAAATTTAATAATATGATCTTTTGTATTTATCAAATAAATTTTATATCGAGGTGTTGAAAAATAAAGAATGAAACCTTGAATTTTGAAGTGAATATGCTAAATAAACCACATGCTCTTGTCAAAACCTACATGATGTTTTAGGGGCGTAATGTCGGAAGCTCTTAGTGTATCACTACAGGAACTAAGCTTAAAAGAATTGTGCGGGGAATGATGGATAAAGGAGTTAATTATTTACCAAACATGAAGACATGAAAATGCTTGACATCATTTTTTTGTTGCAAAATAAATAATATTTCATTTCGCATACCTAAGACCTCACACATTAACCAAAAACGAATTGATTACAACTACAAATATTAATTTCCGGATGAAAAATTTTTTTGACATGGCCATGACTTGTGGCAAACACCACCATTCTTATCCAATTTGGAATCAATTGGAGGACATAATTTCTCATATTCATTTCCAGATAGCGACCTTATGCTATGACTCCATCCAATCTCATGCTTCTAGATTTCAATACATCAACTATTTGCTATAATAATTCGACTACAATATCATAATTTCAGTTTGTACACAACCACAACTTTAATTGTTTCTAGGATAAACTAAATAACTAAAGAAATAGGCTTAGGTAATAAAATCATAAAATATTTACTTGCACCACAATAATAAATTATATGAACCTGTATGGCAAAAGTTTGAAGCAGTAAAAAGAATCTTATGCGGGTAGAAACAACTTGCGCCGTTAAATTCTCTGAAACAAGTACTAAGCTTTTAAATTGGTGCTTCTCTTTATCAATTATGGAAACTTCAGAATCTGCGTCGCTCAAGCCATAGTCCACAATTGCTCCCAACACCTAATTATTTCAATTCATGCAAGGAAAGAATGAAAAAAACTACAAATTAATATGAATTCAATGCATGAGAATTGTAGAAACAATACATGAAATATATAATATGCCGCAAAGAGTGAAGGGGAATACAGTTAGTTCGAAGATCGAGTTTCTTCAAAAGGTTAATAGCATATGAAGCAACAACCATGAGAATAACATAATTTTTGTTTATTAGATGTAAATTACCAAAGGAATAAAACCCAAAGTCTTGTTAATTATAATAATACCAAATTGTTGTGAACTTCAAATTATCCCTTTCAATCATTAACTTAAAAAAAAAAATTAAGTACTTTGTACTGCCTTTGATAAACACAAAAATAAGGGTTAAAGGATTTTGCATGAAGCACTTTGTCTTAGATTTAAAATCTGTATTAACAAATCTCTGTCATCTAAATAAAACCGAAGTTCATCATCAACTTAGAATAATTTTATGAAATCTCTTCACAAAACCCCCTAAAACACATCCAAAGCCTTCCAGCCATAAAATACCCAAGAAAGAAAATAAAAAGGACAGATAATTAAACGAATTATGTACTAAACTCCATGATCTATAGTGTCACGCCCCGAGCCCGGACCCGCGTCTGCGTGACTGCACAATGGGCTCCTATAGCAACTACTTCGTATTCGTCCTCGCTTTACGAAAATGATTAACTCAAGTTGCTATAGAAGTCCATTGTAAGCTATTATAAACTCATTTTAAATTTTTGATTTTTCAGATGTGGGACAAGGGTATCACAATCACCCCTCCTTCAGAACGCGACGTCCTCGTCGCGGCCTGACCCCTCGCTCCACCAGCACCGAGAATCTAGAGGTGGCTCCTACAGGTTCAAGAGGTGGCTCCCGTCATGTAGCACTTTGCCCCGCAGGTTCAAGAAGTGGCTCCGATGCATGTAGCATTTTGCCCTACATAGCACTTATTTCCCGGTGTTCCATGCCGGTGACCGGCTTTGATACCATTCTGTCAAGCCCCGAGCCCGGACCCGCGTCTGCGTGACTGCACAATGGGCCCCTATAGCAACTACTTCGTATTCGTCCTCGCTTTACGAAAATGATTAACCCAAGTTGCTATAGAAGTCCATTGTAAGCCATTATAAACTCATTTTAAATCTTTGATTTTTCAGATGTGGGACAAGAGTATCACATATAGCCTCGCACACTTTAAATTAAAAACACTTGAAAATATATTGAGAACCACATTTGCAAAAACCAAACCAGTGAGCAAACTCTTCGGTGGCAAGTTCGGAAGAAAAGGTTGGGTAAAATATCCATATTTAGTGTAATGAATCGAGTGATTAAATTAAACACTAAATATCATATAGACACACGTTAAGTTAACTCGTGATCTCTGAATCAGAATTGCAAACATCTATATTTCATATTTACATCCTGAGATTCAGATAGGCAGTAACAGCTAACACGTATTTTTCAACTGAGAAATTTCATCAAGCATTTGGAGTACATGGTTAACTAACAGAGAAAATAGAGCAAAAAGATTAGGACATTACCTTGATCGATAAGATGAAAAGGTAAGACGTCAATAGTAGCAAGATTTAGATAAAATATGAACAATAAAATCAAATCGATGTCCAGATAAAATATGAACATAAACTGCAAATCGATGAGTTGAGTGGATGATTATCATATAACGGGCAAAATCTATAAGGGATGGAGAAGTTTTGAACGTAATTTTCTATTGTTTCCATCATACCTTGAACGCGTGAAGCCATGAACGTCCGAAGGGCAATTTCATAAGAGAAAAAAGGCTGAACCGAAAACGGTTTTTAAAGAGGAACCTCACTTTATAATTTATTAATAAGCTTTGGCAAGACTGGTAGAACTGATTATGGATCTTATCCCTGCACATTTTAATGAGCCAAAAGAACTTATCCGTGTTAGTTAGTTCATAATAATTAACTAGAAATTCGATGCATGTCCACAAATTTTTTTTTTTAAACAATGTAGTCAATCAGTATCAATACTCTAGACATCTAGATATTTAAGTTTGAAGGTATTAGATAAGAGTATCGAAGGAAGTGAAAGAAACCGTTTTTCAGTGGTGAGATATTCTATGAGTGACGGTGCATGGGTATCAGTTATGACTCATACCGAACCAACTTACTGTCCATAACCAGCCGTGGGGCATGAGTATGATATTCTGGTTTACTCATGGCTTAGCTTCAGAAGTTATAGAATGTAAAAAATGGCCAAACTAGCTTTTCGACAAAACGTGTTTACAATATTACATATTTATCATTTAAAATTTCAATTTGAAAAAAAAAAACAGAGAGGATACTTTTCAATTTGAAAATATTAACAACAATTTTGTGAATGGGGAAACAAATTATTGGAAATGGAATTCGAAACTTCACCACATTATCAGCCAAATACAATCCCACAAATTTTCCACAGATCGGGCTGAAAATGACCACTCAATTCGGAAATAAATCTTTAAAAAATGCATGGAGTCAAAAATTAATAAATAAAAAGGAAATGCTTCTTACCGATAATGCAATTGAAGAGAAGCAACGCATCAATTGAGAAGTATTGGACATTGAGACTGGACACAAATAAAATATTATGTATTTATATATTTTTTGTTTAGTAAGTTTTGATTTAATTATAATATTTACGGAATTAAATATAACATGATATTTAGAAATAAGTTTTTCTATAATTATGAAATATAAAAAATTAATCATATTTTACTATACTAATTTAATATATAAAATACAACTAATTTTATGTTTTTAAAAGAGTCAAATTCAAAAACAAAATTATACGTAGTAGAGTCAAATATGTGGGGTAATTTTGAAAATAAAGAAAAGGTTTTACCAACAAGTTAAGTATGTCTCTCTTTAATTTTTTCATGACATAAGAACCTGTCGTCGCTATTTTTTGGTGTATCATGGGTAAACCTTTGGACTAACTCAATAACTTGTAAATCACGTTAGTCAGGTAAATTATACTTGATAAGTCATGTGTCACAAGATCGTCTGAAAAGATGTTGATAAGAAGAATCGAACTTTTAAATAATGATCAAACGTTCACATGTTCAACTAAGAGAATGTTTGGGAGAGCTTATACGCTCTAAAAACATGTTTATAACGTGTTTTACAGCTTATAAGTTCTCGTAATTTGTTTGATAAAAAAAATTGCAAACAACTTATAAACTGTCAAAATAAGTTGTTCGATAAATTATAAACTGTTTTAAAACAAATATACCCCATATTTTTTCAAAAAGATCTTATTTTAATATTTCAATTATTCAAATATCTTTATATATGTTATTAAAACTGCACTTTATCCTCAATAATTAAATCCACACTTTATCAATTTGTTTTTTATTGAATTTAAAATAAGGTTATCTTCTATTTTTTATTAGGATATAAAAAATAAAAATGTTCATATTTATTGAATAAATTATCAACTATAATTTTAATCAATATTTTATTTATTAACATTAAAAATAATGTTAAATGTTTTTTCCAAATAACATCAATTTGTATAAATATAAATATAAAATATATTTATTTTTTAAAATATTTAAATTATAAACATTTTGACTACTAATAGCTTGTTAAACTCGTTAGCTATATAAATAATGTGTCATAAGATCATCTAAAAAGATGTTGATAAAGATAATTGAACTATTGGATAGTGGTCAAACACTAACATATTCGACTAAGAGAGTGTTTGGCAGAGCTCATATACTCTAAAAAATAATTTATAATTTGTTTTAAAGCTTATAAGTTCTCGTAATCTGTTTGGTAAAAAAAGTTGCAAAAAGCTTATAAACTTTAAAAATAAGTTTTTCGACGAATTATAATATGTTTAAAAAAATTTATCCCATCTTTTTTTAAAAAGATCTTATTTTGAATATTTCAATTATTCAAATATCCTTCTATATCATATTAAAAGTCCACTTTATCCTCAACAATTAAATCCACACTTCATCACTTTGCCTTTTATTGAATTTAAAATAAACTTATGTTTGTTGTGAAAAAGTAAAAATTTACGGTAAAAAGTAAAAATCTCAAACTCTCAAAATTATCACACTACACACTTTATAATATTTTTCTCTCAACTCAATTGTGATTTTCTTCACAAATGAGAGATCTATTTATAGAAAATTTTTACAAATAATCCAAAAATAAAATACATCATTACCTACATCATCACACACTAATTTTCAATATTCAACACCTAATTTTACCTAATTTTCAACATTCAACATTCACATTTTCAACACAAATATTTAACACATTTTTAAATAATTTTTCAACACTCCCCCTTGTGATGATGATCATAATGATTGTATACATTACGTGTTTTTATACTGCCTCGTTAAAAACCTTACTAGGAAAAACCCATTGGGATAAAAACCATAGTAAGGGAAAAAGAGTGCAGTCACGTTAACTCTCCCTCATGTTGACACGAACAATTCTTCACAAATTTCGTAGATTGCGCATCCCAATATTATATATGTGCTTTCTGAATATTGTCGTAGGAAGTGCCTTTGTGAAGAGATCTGATGAGTTTTCACTTGATTGAATGTGACGAACATCAATACATTTATTCTTCTCAAGCTCCTTGGTGAATGCGAAGAACTTAGGAGGAATATGTTTAGTTCTGTCGCTTTTTATGTATCCTTCTTTCATTTGAGCAACACATGCAGCATTATCTTCATATAGTATCACAGGCTTCTCGTCGAATGATAATCCGCATGAGATTTGGATATGTTGAGTCATTGATTTTAACCACACACATTCACGGCTTGCTTCATGTAGTGCAATAATCTCGGCATGATTTGATGAAGTTGTTACAAGTGTTTGTTTCTGTGAACGCCAAGAAATTGCAGTGCCTCCACGAGTAAATACATATCCAGTTTGGGAACGTGCCTTGTGTGGATCAGATAAGTATCCAGCATCGGCATAACGAATTATACTTGGATTAGCATCTTTTGAATACAAAAGTCCCAAGTCTGTCGTTCCTCGTAGATAACGGAATATATGTTTAATTCCGTTCCAATGTCTCTTTGTTGGATATGTGCTAAATCTTGCCAATAAATTTACGGCAACAGATATATCAGGCCTTGTACAATTTGTAAGATACATAAGGGCAACGATAGCACTTAGATATGGTACTTCTGGACCAAGAATATCTTCATCATCTTCACATGGACGAAATAGATCCTTTTCTATGTTTAATGATCTAACAACCATTGGAGTACTTAAAGGATTTGATTTGTCCATATTAAAACGTTTAAGGATCTTTTCTGTATAATTTGTCTGATGAACAAATATTCCACATTCTTTTTGTTCAATTTGTAAACCCAGACAATACTCTGTTTTTCCAAGATCCTTCATTTCAAATTCTTCCTTCAAGTATGACATAACTTCATGAATTTCATTATTTGTTCCAATGATGTTTAAATCATCAACATATACAGCAATAATTTCGCATCCGGATGTTGTTTTCTTAATGAAAACACAAGGGCATATTGAATTATTTACATATCCCTTTTTCATCAAATGATCACTTAGCCGATTATACCACATTCGGCCAGATTGCTTTAACCAATATAATGATCTTTGTAATTTCACAGAATAACATTCTCTGGGTTTTGAACTTTGTGCTTCAGGCATCTTAAATCCTTTTGGGATTTTCATATATATATTACTATCAAGTGATCCATATAAGTAAGCTGTAACAACATCCATAAGACGCATTTCTAAATTTTCAGATACTGCCAAGCTAATCAAATACCGAAACGTAATTGCATCCATCACGGGAGAATACGTTTCTTCATAATCAATTCCAGGCCTTTGAGAAAAATCTTGTGCAACAAGTCGAGCTTTATATCTTACTATTTCATTTTTCTCATTTCGCTTTCGAATAAAAACACATTTGTATCCAACAGGTTTTACACCTTCAGGTGTAAGGACTATAGGTCCAGAAACATTACGTTTATTTAGCGAATCCAATTCAACCTGGATGACATTTTTCCATTTTATCCAATCCTGCCGATTTTTACATTCACCAAAAGATTTTGGTTCATGATCTTCATTATCATTTATGATGTCGATTGCCACATTATAAGAAAATATATCATCAATTTCTTCTATATCTTTTCGGTTCCATATTTTTACAGTATTAATATAATTAATAGAGATTTCATGATTCTCGTCAGTTTGTGGTTCTGACAGAACATTTTCATCATCATGTGTTTCTTCAGGAACAACATTCTCTATTTTGTGATCATCATGTGTTTCTTCAGGAACATCATTATCTATTTTGTGATCATTGTGTTTCTCTATGAATTTTCTTTTTCGAGGATTTTTATCCTTGGAACCGACTGGCCTTCCACGCTTCAGGCGTTTTACGACATCATGACTCTGTTCAATTTGTTTTTTTGGAATTTCAATTCGAGCAGGAGCATTTACAGCATGTATATATGATTTAGTTACCCCTTTTGTATCTGTAAATGCATCTGGTATTTGATTTGCTATTCTTTGCAAGTGCACAATTTGCTGTACATCTTTTTCACATTGTTGTGTTCTTGGATCCAGATGTAACAATGATGATACATACCATGTAATTTCTTTTTCGGTATGTTTCTTGTCTCCCCCTAACATTGGGAAGATTTCCTCATTAAAATGACAATCAGCAAAACGTGCTATGAACACGTCGTCGGTCTGAGGTTCAAGATATCGAATGATTGATGGACTATCATAACCGATATAAATACCAATCTTTCTTTGAGGTCTGAATGTCGTCGGGTACTGTTAACTTCCCCGCCATTCTTGTAACTGTCACCTGTAATCCCATTTTCTCTCGTTGAGGTGGTGCAATAGGCACATACACCATACATCCAAAAATTCTCAGATGAGAAATGTCTGGTTTTTTACCAAATTCAAGCTGCAATGGGGAGTATTTATGATATGCACTTGGTCTGATGCGAATTAATGCAGCGGCATGTAAAATTTCATGTCCCCATATAGAAATAGGGAGCTTTGTTTTCATAATCATTGGTATAGCAATCATTTGCAGACGTTTAATCAATGATTCAGCCAATCAATTCTGTGTATGTACATGAGCAACATGATGCTCAACAATGATTCCCATAGACATACAATAATCATTGAAAGTCAGGGAAGTAAATTCACCATCATTATCAAGTCTAATTTTCTTGATTGTATAATCGGGAAATTGATTCCTCAATTTTATTATTTGAGCAAGTAATCTTGCAAATGCAATATTTCGATTTGACAATAAACATACATGTGACCATCTGCTGGAGGCATCAATCAATACCATAAAGTATCTGAATGCTCCACATGGTGGATGAATTGGTCCACAAATATCACCCTGAATACGTTCAAGAAACATTGGTGATTCAGTTTGGATTTTGGCTGGTGATGGTCTTATAATAAGTTTTCCAAGAGAACATGCTTTACATTGAAACTTATTATTCTGAAAGATCTTCTGGTCTTTCAACGGACGACCATGTGTATTTTCTATAATTTTTCGCATCATTGTTGAACCAGGATGTCCTTATCGATCATGCCAATTGGTTAATATTGAAGAATTATCAACTACCATGTTTGATTCAATGGGACGTATATGTGTATAATGCAATCCAGTAGGGAGCATTGGTAGTTTTTCAATCACATATTTCTTTCCTGATTTATATGTGGTAACACACATATATTTCTCATTCCCTTCATTCATTATTTGAGTATCATACCCATGGGAATATATATCATTAAAACTCAACAAATTTCTTTTCGATTGTGGTGAATATAAAGCATCATTGATCAAAAATTTTGTACCATTAGGTAACAAAAATTGTGCTTTACCACATCCTTTAATCAAGTCTACAGGACCTGATATTGTATTCACCGTTGTTTTTGTTGGTTTTAGTTCCAAGAAATATCTTTTATCTCGGAGGATAGTGTGCGTTGTACCACTATCGGGTATGCAAACTTCAGCTTTGCTCATAGCATTTTCCATATTTGAACTTTAAAAAATAGGCAATGAAAAAAAATTAATGACAATACATATGTAAATATAACACATATCATAATTATACAATAAAACATTATCATATAAATACATGAAAAATAAATTATTGTACATTTATATTCTACCATTAGATTGTTCATTTTCAGAGAAATCATTGAGAAAATCTGCAGCATCAATATTGTTCATTTCTATCCCACCAACATATTGATCATTTCCAGAGAAATCATTCATAAAATCAGCAGCATCAAAATGAGTTGAATCACTCAAACGGTCACTTCGCTCAGTGAAGTTGGTCTCTTTTTCTTTCCCCTTTATCGATTCTTTATAGAGTTTGCAAAGGTGCTCCGGGGCTCGACAAATACGAGACTAATGTCCTAGAGTGCCGCATCTGAAACAAGAACTTTCAAATCTATTCGAGTGATTTTCATTAACACTCATGTTCTCATTATGCCTTTTCTGTGGGTGGTTCGTGACGCCCTTTTGAGATGAGTTATAAAAATAACTATCTCTATTGTTTTCAAAACCACGGCCTCGACCACGACCACGACCAATTCCACGTCCACGTCCACGACCACGACCACGACCTCGACCTCGACCAAAACCTTGTCTTTGAATTTGATTTTGGTTTCCAGGTTTAAATTCATTTTTACTTACAACATTTACTTCTGGAAATGTTGTTGATCCAGTGGGTCGGGACTGATGATTTCTTATTAATAGCTCGTTGTTCTTTTCCGCCACAAGAAGACAAACGATACGTTCAGAATATCTCGCAAATCCACGCACTCTATATTGTTGCTGTAGAGTTATATTTGATGCGTGAAATGTGGAAAATGTTTTTTCAAGCATTTCCGATTCCGTAACCTCATGTCCACAAATTTTAATTGCGAGATTATTGGATACATCGCCGAATTGTAATCACTGACTTTCTTAAAATCTTGGAATCTTAACATATTCCATTCATCACGGGCGGTCAGAAGTATAACTTCCCTTATATGTTCAAATCTTTCTTTCAATATAGCCATGAGATCTTTTTCGATGAGATATTTACATTTTAAACCTTCATCGAGATGTCGACGCAAAAATATTATAGCTTTTGCTTTTTCTTGTGATGAAGATATACCATTTTCTTTAATGGTCTCGCTTAGACCCAATGACTCAAGATGCATTTCTACATCGAGAGTCCACGGCATATAATTTTTCCCCGTAATGTCGAGTGCAACAAATTCGAGCTTTGTCAAGTTTGACATGGTGGTACTAAAAAAAATTATGATGCATTTTATTAGTTAATAAATATTGCAATACAAAGTAATGGATAAACAACAAATACAAGCATTCGTAAAAATAAAGAAAACACATGAGGAGGATATTCTCCGATAAGTACAAGATTCGTGAGTATTATAACCAAAATAATTAAAAATAACTTTGTGAAAGCCATCTTCTTTTTTCTTCAAAAATTTGATGAAGAATAATTTTAGAGAAGAAGAGAAAGTTGGAGTGATTGAATGTGTTTGTGAGATCATATTTATAGGGCAAAAACTAGCCGTTTTGTTACCGTTTATGACCGTTGGTGTACAAGAAAATAAATGTATGTATTTGTATAATTTTATGGTAATAATATGGTGTATATAATATTAGTAATGTTTTAAATAATTATGTATATCATATCACAATATTATAATGAGGTGTCATAAGATATTTTGTTTAAAAATCTTATAGACTTTTATACTTGTCGTATCCCTTACCGGGAGTGTGGGATGTCGTCTTAACATCCTCCCAGGATTTATAACAAGTTTTTTGAAAAATTTATTTTTATTATTTATAATAACATTATATTATATAGTAAATATATAAACAATAAATAAATAAATAATAAAATAAATATTATTACTTTTGTTACCTTTTTCTTCTGTTTTGGTGCTTGGAAAAATATGGAGGACTTTTAGAACTTCGTGCTGATAACGTGTTGTGAAAAAGTAAAAATTTACGGTAAAAAGTAAAAATCTCAAACTCTCAAAATTATCACACTACACACTTTATAATATTTTTCTCTCAACTCAATTGTGATTTTCTTAACAAATGAGAGATCTATTTATAGAAAATTTTTACAAATAATCCAAAAAATAAAATACATCATTACCTACATCATAACACACTAATTTTCAATATTCAACACCTAATTTTCAACATTTAACATTCACATTTTCAACACAAATATTTTTCACATTTTTAAATAATTTTTCAACAATGTTCTATTTTTTTATTAGGATATAAAAAATAAAAATTTTCATGTTTGTTGAAAAAATTATTGAATCCAATTTTTTAATCAATATTTTATTTATACATATTAAAAATAATGTTAAATAGTTTTTCCAATGCACATCAATTTTTATAAATATTAGTGCACAGACGCACGCTTGTATAATATTTTTATAATTCATTTGATTTATATTTAAATGAGGATCAAAATATAATTATAAGAAATAGTGAGGAACTACACTGTAATTTTGATATATAAATTAAAAAATTGTATAATATTTTTTATGATTCATTTGATTTATATTTAAATGAAAATCAAAATATAATTATAAGAAATAGTGAGGAACTACACTGTAATTTTGATATATAAATTAAAAAATAAAAGAATAAAAAAATGATGTCAATAAGAGTTGAACCTATAACCTAAACTCAAAAAAACAATGACTCTATCCGCTAAACTATATATAACTTACATTAAAATTTTAACATTTTATTAACATATATAATTATTAAAATAGACCATGACATCAAGTTAATTACTCTACGTATCTCAACTTTAAAAGAATAGTATAGATAAATATAAAATAGATTTATTTTTTAAATTATTAAAATTATAAACATATATATAAACATATAAATAATTACTTATATTTGTAGTAAGAATAACTTTGTTTTTTAATTTTGATAATAAAAATATCTTATAATACAGAACAAATTAACATATTTAAATTATTTAAAATAAGTTCATACAAACGCTTTAACAACTTATTTTTAAAATAAAACATCACACTCTATAAAATATAAAAGATTATAAGATGTTTTAAATAAATTCATTCAAATACCCTCTTATTCGAACAATTTTTAGAACCAGGGATTTACTTTAATTAATAGAACCGATGACAGATTAGAGTAAAAATTATATTACATTTTTTTTAAAAAAAAAGTTATGTATCAATTTCTTAATTTTAAAAAAAAGTTGAAATTACGTTGATGGAGAATATTTCGAATTCCCCCACGTTTCCGATGCAAGAACCGCCCGCCGCTGAAAACATCCCTCTCCAGGCGGAAAGCGATCCGTCCAACCCCGGTGTTCATGGATTCCAGATGGATGTCAATAACACTACAGTGCCTGTTTCCGCTGGAGATGGGCCAACCGATCGTCAGCCACCCATTTCTTCTTTAGAAGATTTGAAGGGCAATGTGTTTTCGGAAGCAATGGATCAATACAGTTGCCAGTTCTTGCATCAGAAACTCCAAGAAAGGAAACCGGAAGACGTTCAAATGATCTTTTCCGAGGTGAAAGATTGCATATGTAAGTTGATGGTCCATCGGTTGGGTAGCTCTGTGATTCAAAAGCTTTTCGAAGTCTGCCACGAAGAACAGATGAACGAGTTGGTTTCTTCGGTCACTGCTAATGTCAGTTTACTCATGTCAGTCTGTCTCAATCCTCAAGGGTGTGTTTAGAACTCGAGTTCTGGATTTTTCGTATTTCTGCGACAAAACCCTTCACGTTGATAACTCGATTCCGCGTTTCTTTGCAGATCTGAGTCCATGAAGAAATTTCTCGACTGTCTCGTGACACGGAAGCAAATATCGCATATGATGGCCGTCTTCAGTTACTTCACGGTTCCGCTCGTAAACGACCAGTTTGGTTCTATCGTTATTGGCCATTGCTTCCGTATCTTCCCTATTGGAAAAAAAAAAAGTTTTGTACTCATTTAAAATCGATAAAATAATTTGAACGAGCTACGTAACGAACGAAATTATTTCTCGATTACCAATTAGGGTGAATGAGAAATTAATTAAGTTCAAATTTTATCGAGTGAAAAGATTGAATCAAAATGATTATATATATATATATATTGTAATAATTATATTATATATATTGTAATAATTATATTATATAATATATTATTAATATATATTGTAATATTATAATATATATATATATAAATGGAATCACACGAATTGCCGTGTGATTCTTGGGGAGATTGGTCGAAAAGCCATGTCATTTAACATTAGATTTGGCCGAAAGGTCATGTCTTTTGAGATTCAATTTATGAAGTGGTGCATCACTTCATGAAAGCTTTTCATCTATTATAAATAGGACATCTCTCATTTGTTTTCATTNAATTAAATTTGAGAATTGTCTTCTAGTTTTGAGTTTTTTAAGCATTTGCGCTTAAATCCAAGTTTTGCAAGATATAAACTCTTGGAATTGGATTTTTAAGTTTAACGCTTAGAATTCGAAACTAGAAAGTTTGCATACCATCTTGATAGCGTTCTAAACATTTCAAGTTCGTGTGGCTTTGAAATTTGTAGTGCTACTATTTTAAAGTCGTAGTCGTTGTATCTTGGGAAACGAATTGCCAACAACCGTGAGCACCGGGGCGGGGCAATATCGTTTTAAGGAAAAAGAGTCAAATTCTTGCCTCGACTATTTTCTCCTAGCCATTTGGTTCACCCATTTCTATCCCGAGATTTCCCAAGACAAATTAAAGAATACCATACCAACAATCTTAAAACGATATTGGAACCAAAATGGCCTCAACAAGTACAACGACTCCAACTGTCCATCATGGAGAAAAACCTGAAAAGTTCCATGGTACTGATTATAAGCGGTGGCAACGAAAAATGCTTTTCTACTTGACCACCTTAGCTTTGGCGAAATTCCTCAAAGAAGATCCGCCTACTGTTGATGAAGGAGAACAAGATACTCAAAAGAGGGCAGCCGTTGATGCATGGAATCATAGTGACTTCCTATGCAAAAACTATATCTTGAATGGACTAGACAATGCACTATACAACGTGCATTGTCAAGTGAAAACAGCAAAAGAATTATGGGAGTCACTTGACAAAAAGTATAGATCTGAGGATGCCGGCTTGAAGAAATTCATTGTTGGACGATTCTTGGATTTCAAGATGATTGATTCCAAATCGATCATGGCCCAAGTGCAAGAGTTACAAGTAATTCTGCAAGAAATTCATTCGGAAGGAATGAACATTAGTGATTCATTTCAAGTGGTGGCCATGATTGAAAAGTTGCCTCCTATGTGGAAAGATTTTAAGAATTATCTCAAGCATAAACGCAAAGAGATGAATCTTGAAGATTTGATTGTGCGCCTAAGAATTGAGGAGGACAACAGGGCATCCGAAAGGAAGGCCGGAAAGAGCAATTTTGAGGCGAGAGCAAATTTGGTGGAACAAAACACTAGCAAGAAGAGAAAGCACCAAGGAAATGGTCCAAAGAAAGGAAAAGCCAAAAAGTTTAAAGGCAATTGTTATAATTGTGGCAAGCCTAACCATTTGGCACGAGATTGCCGAGAAAAGAAAGGTAATCAAAAGAATTCAAGGGACCAAGCGAACATCACCGAAGATGAGAAATTGTCAAATAACATGTCGGATCTCATGCTTTCCGCTGTTGTGTTTGAAGCCAATCTAGTGGACAATCCAAAAGAATGGTTCATCGACACCGGAGCAACAAGACATGTTTGTGCCGAAAAGGAAATGTTCTCTACATATACCCCGATTAGTGGACGACAACTCTTCATGGGTAACTCTACTACGTCAAAAATCGTGGGACTTGGAAAGGTGGTGCTCAAGATGACATCCGGCAAGGAATTAACTCTTATTGATGTGCTACATGTTCCGGACATTCGAAAGAATCTTGTGTCGGGATCAGCACTTGTCAAGGCTGGATTTAGACTAGTGTTTCATTCTAGTAAATTTGTACTATCAAAGAATGATATGTTTGTAGGAAAAGGCTATCTAGAAAAAAGCCTTTTCAAACTGAATGCGATGAATGTACTTCGTAATAATGAAAGCAATAAAAGTACCAATTTTATTTACTTGGTTGAGTCGTGTGATTTATGGCATGACCGTTTAGGTCATGTAAGTTATAATTCATTACGTAAGCTAGTAAATTTAAATTTATTGCCTTCAATTGACGTAAACAAAAAACACAAATGTGAGATTTGTGTAGAGGCAAAATTTACAAAGGCCTCGTTTCCATCCGTGGAAAGAAATACAACTCCTCTAGAGTTAATTCACATTGATTTATGTGATTTGAAGTTTGTGCAAACTAGAGGAGAAAAAAAGTATTTCATTACTTTCATTGATGATTGCACAAGGTATTGTTATGTCTATTTGATACGTAGCAAAGACGAGACTCTCGAAGTGTTTAAACACTATAAGAATGAGGTTGAAAACCAATTGACTAAACGAATAAAAATTATTCGCAGTGATAGATGTGGAGAATATGGAGCACCATTTGACGAATTTTGTTGCGAAAGTGGCATTATTCATCAAACTACTGCGCCATATTCACCACAATCAAATGGTATTGCTGAAAGGAAAAATCGCACTCTAAAAGAAATGATGAACGCAATGTTATTGAGTTCAGGATTACCCCAAAACTTGTGGGGGGAAGCAATCCTTTCAGCCAACTCTATTCTTAATAAAATACCACACAAAGTTAAGGACGAAACTCCTTACTAATTATGGAAAGGCCACAAGCCTTCCTACAAATATTTAAAAGTGTGGGGGTGTTTGGCAAAAGTTGAAGTGCCAAAACCAAAACAAGTAAAAATTGGGCCTAAGACAATAGATTGTATATTTATTGGATATGCAAATAATAGTAGTGCATATCGATTTTTGGTACATAAATCTGAAATAAGCGATGTGCACGAAGGAACAATTATTGAATCAAGGAATGCTGTCTTCTTTGAAACAACATTTCCTTATTTAGAAAATAAAGAAATAAGTTCTCGAAAAAGGACTTATGAAACTACGAGCGATAGAGTTCAAGAAGAACAACAAGAACCAAGACGTAGTAAGAGGGCTAAAACAGCCATGACCTTTGGCCCTGATTTTCTAACTTATATGTTGGAAAATGAACCAAGGACAGTTAGTGAAGCACTATCAAGTCCTGAGGCCCCTTTTTGGAAGGAGGCAATGAACAATGAGATAGAATCTATCTTGCAAAATCATACATGGGAATTGGTTGACCTCCCTCCGGGAAATAAACCATTAGGATGCAAGTGGATTCTTAAAAGGAAATACAAGACCGATGGATCTATTGAAAAATATAAGGCTAGATTAGTAGCCAAAGGATATAGACAAATGGAAGGTCTTGATTATTTTGATACATACTCGCCAGTGACGAGAATAACATCTATTCGTGTATTAATAGCAATTGCAGCATTACATAATCTAGAAATACATCAAATGGATGTTAAAACGGCATTCCTCAATGGGGAACTTGAGGAAGAAATATATATGGAACAACCTGAAGGGTATATAGTTCCTGGACAAGAGAAAAAAGTGTGTAGACTCGTTAAGTCATTATATGGGCTTAAACAAGCGCCAAAACAATGGCATGAAAAATTCGACAAAACTATGTTGTCAAATG